>NC_081331.1:3434176-3750635 GCF_022539665.2 Daphnia carinata
TTTATTTAAATTTTATTGAATACCCAAATTGTGAATTTTGAGTATGGTTTAGTCGAGAAGTAAAATTTTGTGGCCAAGAGACATATGTAAAGAAAGGTATTTACAGTATGTACAAGACAAAATCACACAAAGAAACATCAATGCATCACATATTAAAACTGGGAATTTTATGGTTTGAGGGATCAAACAGAACAATTTTGTGAGTATCAGTACAGAAAGATATTACCAGTATGTACAAGATGAACCAAACAGAGAGATGGCGTCAAAAGTGAAAATTTAGACCTTTTGAATTCTCTGCTCTTTGAACAGACGAAGACAGTTGCCTAATTTTCCACGCAAAACGCATTTGCCATCGGATCCCTCTTCGGTGATGTCAACAAAATATGTCTGCCACAATTTCTTTCTTCGTTGAGGAGTCAGTGATCCCACGAAGCCAACACCAATTTCTACCATGGCAGGTAAGCCGTGTACAATTTGTTTAGCAACGTTGCGGCGCGATTCTCGGCTTCCTTGTGTAATGAACACTCGAACTTTGCCGCTAGGTCCTCTTGGTGGCGTAACGACTACTCTTACGCCGTGCGCCTCCTGAAATACCTTGATGTTCTTCCCTTCTCTGCCGATGATATGGCCGTAATTCTCACCTCCAATTTGCAGCAATTGGTAGCTATCAGGTAACTCCTTTTCATCCACGGCATCGATAACTTTGAAAGTGTAAGATCCTGCTTTAGGCAGAGGCTCCTGTTTCGCTGGAGCTGGTGTCATGGGCTTACCTTCTGCGATAGGATCTTGCTTTGGGCTGCTGTTAACCTCAATTCCCCCGGAAGATTCCAGCGTGACGGTATATCCTTGAATATCTGTGTTTCTGTAACGGATATCCATACAAGGAAATATTGGAACTTCGGGTTTTTTAGCGACCTTCTCATAGTGCGGAACTGATTGCGCGAGGGACGGAGCAGCGAAGTCCTGCACGTCAGCTTGGTGAGATGGGCGCGCAGACTCGTCGACAGAGGGCACGGTGTTGTCATCACAAACACTCAGTTCTTGATCCGGCACCTCAGGTTTCGCATTTTCCACCTGAGCAGCTACAGGTTTCTCCGACATGACGGGACTCGACTTGGTGGCCCACTCTTGTACGCTCCTTTCCAGTTCGGCAATCTTGTTGCTTTGGCAACCGTTTACTAGTTCGAGTTCTGAAATCTTCGCTACGCTAGTGTCAAGACGAGCAGCAAGTTCCAGCAACCCTTTGCCGTGGGAATCAAGTGCAACTTGCAGGTTCTGTACATTGGACAGTGCTCCCTGCAACCTGCATTGAACATCACGGACTTCTTCAGCCAGAATGCCATTCTTCATGACGACTTCGTCTCTTTCAGCTGTTACGTTGATCAAATCAGTTGAAATCAGGTCAACTTGATTCTGGAGACGAGCATTGTCCAACTGTAGCACGAATTTTTGCTGACACAGGTCTTCGTGCAGCGCAATCGCATCGCGATTTGCGATTCGGAGATCATCAAGTTTTCGCTCGTACATCTGTTGCTGAGTGTTGTGTTCGTGAAGAAGACTTGCACTCTTTGTTTGCAGATAACAGCGCATTGATGTCTCCTTAGACAGCTCTTCGGATAATTTCTTCGCATTCAGAGTGGCTTCATCCCTTTCCTGCGTGATACGCAACACATCTTCGTACAACTGAGCAAGCTTAGCCTCAAGGTCTTCATTTGAAATTTTGCTTGAAGATGATGGTTCATCGTTGATGTCGACAGGCAAAGTAAAGGGATCGACAGAACTTTTCCCTTTCAAGTCGTCAACACCAATCGAAGAAACTGAGTCACGTCTTGTGCTGGTATACAGATGGTAAGTCGCTAAAGCTGACACACCTGCAGCAATTCCGTAAATTAATCGGCTCATTTTGGCTTTGAAAATTCACTTAGACACTCAACAATTTTACACAGAGATTTGAGAAATTCACTTAGAAACTCGGGAAATTCCGTTGGAAACTGAGAAGTTCACTGAGCAGACAGTTTAAAATAACTGTGAATAAATTTAAAGAAACGCTATTATTCTCCCATTATGTTGTCCAGGCTAGGAGAGTAGTGAGATAACAAAGCCTCGAGCCAGTAATTTTCACTATTTTCAAAATTAAATATTAAAAAAAATAGCATCTGCTGATTGTTTTTCGTATTTTGTTAATTGAACGAACCTAGTTCAATCGTATAATTTAAATATTAAGGTTTTGTTTTTTTATTAAACCATTTATATTGATGACCCATGATTGTCATAATGATAGAAGCATACCAATACCAGCACGTATACAAACCCTTGCCATTTAAAATTTTGAACCGTTACCGCAAAAACATCTTGAATTCCAAGTCAGTGTAAAAAAATGTTGTCTGCTTGGATATTGGATTACTGCATGAGTTTGAGTTTTTTGTTTTCTGTTCTGTCATGCGAAAGGTAAAAATATTAGATTTTTAAAATGTAATTCGCCACCCATCCAATTTTTTTGTGCCGATACTGTGTTTACATGGATACCGTTAAAGTGCACAAGTTTTTAAAGATAAAACGGGCTCACTCAGGAAGCTTCTGAAGAAGCATGCAGAATTAGTGTACACCAGTGCACTCAATCTTATTCCAGCCAGTTCAGCTATCCAGTTCCTGCAAATTAAAAAGTAGAGGAACAGAGGGGCTGGTATTTCAGCACAGAACAATTGACATTCAATTCCCATGACGCTACAGACTACAGCTGGGGGCTCGAAGAATCCATCGAAGTTGTGAGAAAAGCATTTGAAGAGCTGGGGCCATTTGATGGCATTTTAGGTTTCTCCCAAGGAGCTGCTTTGGGATCAATCTTGTGCCACATACTTGAAAAAGGAGGTGAAAAAATGTCAAGCAAACCTTTCAGAACTGTAATCCCAAATCATTTTTTTAGATTTACATTTTTCATTCAAGTTTGTCATTCTCGTGTCTGGCTTGCACTCCAGATTAAGCCCTCATACATACTTTTACAAAACCAAACAAACCATTGCCACTTTACATGTAATACGAAAAACAGACAGAATTGTGGAAAAAGGTAAAACATTTACAGTAAATCTTGTATGTACTATGGAATATGATTTGAAAAGCTTTCTTTTGTACCAGAAATGAGTGAAGAGTTGACAACCTATTTTGAATCACTTCACATTATGTGTCATTCAGGAAGCCACTATGTACCAGCAACATCAAAGGAGAAGGAAGGTTATATTAACTTTCTGGAACAGTTCTAATGTAATGCTAAACAAAGGAAGAAGAAAAACACTGTATATGTTGCCCACATGTATCACTTCTAATCAAATCTTTTTGTTTCATTATTTGTAAGTAATATTTAACCATACAAATATATTTATTTAATTTTGATTACATTGCGAGATACTTATTAACAGGAAGCATGGCTATGAATCTCAAACTGAAATTGAAATCGTTTCAATCGATAGCCAATACCGGTGAAGACAATTCTAGTTTTAGGTGTGTAATATCTTAGGAGTTACACATACATACCTACATACATACTATAAACGTACTTTCCGACAATGCCACAATAGGTGATTGTACCATAATTCTCTGGGTAATAGTGTCATTTTTGTAGATACTGTCACATTCGTTAGACGTTTGCCTAATCGAGAAGAAGGATGATGATTGTTTAGTGACCCTGATAACGCCACTGGACATGTCTGAGGATTTGAAGACTGACTATTGGAAGTGGAGGACAAGATGAAAAATTTCGATAATCCGCATTGCAGCAGGGCTTTATACTGCATTTTACGAAACTCCTTGCCGCAAAAGAAATATATGCAGAAATTAAGTGCGAAATTACTCATTTCCTACAAGTTTGCCACAGCACGAAATACTTCAAAGCTTTGAAATGATATCAATGCTTTATCGTAAATGATTGACAAAAGTGCTGATGGAATATTGGTGGTAAAAAACAAAACTTTTATCGATAACAAAAGAGTTAACCATTTTCGTTACTGTTCAAGGTTGCGATCCGAACGTCCACTGTCATGCAAGTGTGCATTTGGTTGCCTTTGCCGCATTTGCCTACGAGTTTTGACCACCGCATGGTATTTGATCAAACTTAACACATTGAGTGTATCCAAAAGTAGATCGGGAAGAAAACAGACTAGACTCTCTCCCAACCACTCATATGCCGTCCACAGGGCATGAGCTGTCACAAACTTGTTCTGCCATTTTGGCCCTCAATGGAGTGTTAATTTTCGGGGATTGACCTGCCAAACATACGGATGGATACCTATGTGAAAAGCAATTTTGCAGGTTAATTGAAAAGAAACACATGGTGCTGTCGGTTCATCAGCGTACGTTTCAACGGTCTGGGCAACAACGTTGAAAATGGATGCGCTATAAAGGTATTGAGAATAAATCATTTCAGATGGCCATAGTAAAATGCACTCCAATGGCTACAAGCGACCTTTTGAGCCAACCGGATCCGTAAGGGAATAGACGATAACAGGGCGAGCGCTGACAAGTAGACCGGAATCGCACCTGTTTTTGGAACAAATCGCAGACATTTAACATCATTGCGCAAAGTAAACTTTTCTTTTAGGCTATCGCATCTCACCTTCCATCCGAGATCGCCCTAACACGAAAAGAATCAAAATGTTGCCAATCAAACTAAAGGTTACAATCGTAGGACCCACAATACCGTAAATAAATGCAAAAGCATCAGCTGTGTCACTGTCTACGCCAGGCACTGGATTATTTGAATCCGAAATTTCAATATGTATCTTTCGGGAAATGAAACCTTTCGTGGCTGCTGTAGTTGTTTGCGTATTGCTGTCCAATTCCAAAAAGTGCAGAGCCAAGATCTCATATTTATCCTATGGAACAGCGAATAACTGAGAAATCCGAAGAAGTTTGAAACTGAGGAGCTAATTTCGTTTTTAGAAACGCATCGACAAGCAGAACAGAGCAATAACCGCCGAATCACACCGTCTTCTCCAATCAATCAGAACCTACTACATGCCCCTTCTGCTCCCGTTCTTCCTTTATAAGCCAGTTTATGTAGACCGAGGATAAAATTCGTACCTTACGCCTTGCTGTTACAAAGAAGAATCCAGAGGATAACCAGCCGCCCAATGGTCTTTGGCTCATGATCGTTGAACCAATTCTGCAACATGAGCAACACGTATTTTCCTACTTCCATTTCCTTCCTCCGCTTTTAAAACTTGGCAGCGTGATCGAAACAATTGACGCATGACACTCGCAAGCCATTCTAATGCAACGTCGGTCAACGCGGTTACAGCACGGCGGCAGCGTTGACGTCGCGCATGTTAAATCATCGATCTGAATCCGGATCATGTTACGGATCGCTTTTTTCGTCCAGTTCAAGCGTTTCGTATGTTTGGGCAGCTTCAACTATCTGCTCGTGTGCCACATCCAAGCACGGCCGTAGCGCATCATCCAATGCGTCGACGCCCTGTCCGGCATCGTTTCCGTTACCGTGACTTGTTTCACCACTACCCATGCCAACAAACGACGCTCCAATCGTTCGAACGATGAGCCCATCGATGGCTATTAAACAGCATCCGCGTCTATCGCTCGTCACCCCTCCCATGGAACTGCGCAACAGTCCAGCCAGTCCGCCCATTTCGCAGTACCAGGTATGGATCCGATACAGTCCCACCTGACCTCTCCTTCCAAAAAGGAGAATTATCAAAAAATCATTTTTTTCTTTCCTATTTTAAAACCAGAATCAGCCGCAGACATCACCGAAAATGGATAAGTCGACTGTAATCCAACCGGTTTTGCAACTTTTGGTTTCAGAAATGGCAAGTCATTTGTCGGAATCAGTCGCGGTGGTCAAAGAGGACGAGAAGATGGCCACTGCCGAAGTTTCACGTATCGCCTTCCAGTGTCCTTACTGTGCTAAAGAATCGTTTTCTTCATTGGCCGCGCTCAGCCTTCACGTCCAAACTCTTCACAGTAAATTATCCGTCTTAAAAAAAATGGCCCTGTTTTATTTTAAGGCCATCACGGATTCATTATAGTTTCATTTTTTTAGGGCCCTTGCGTCGCTGTGATGGCCGATATGGCGGCGCTGATGCCGGACAACAAGGACTACTCTACGCTTGTCAGTTATGCACGTTGCGTTTCGGCAATTTGCCCACTTTGCAGCTACACACTTTATCGGCTCGTAGTCTGGCTGATCTCTACAATTTTATTTCCAGCACCGGCGGCCAAAAATTGGACCACCTACTGACAAATGTAACAGGCAAAATTTCCTGACTGATCTAAGTTGCCCAAGCAACGGAATGAAGTGGAAGAAGAAATTGAAGGCCGTTTTTCTTGCCCGCAATGTCCGTCGGAATTTAAACAATCTGAAATCGAAGCGTTTTAGGCACACGTTGCTGGCCATTTGATGTCCAGGTGGAACGAGTATGGCTGCTCGTTATGTGTTAAGAGCTCTACTACACCAGACGAACTTCAAAAACATATGCTGGACATGCACGCCCATCATCTCTATCTATGCGCCCTCTGCAAAGAAACGTTTGATTCTAAAGTGTCTATCCAAGTTCATCTGGCCGTTCAGCACAGCAGCGAATCAAAACTTTTATTGATGCACGGGCTGCCCGCCAACGGATGAAACGTCTTCCGATTTCCGCACTGAAGAGGAGCTCAGCATCCACGTCACGAATTCCGCCTGTTAAGCAACAGCTGAAGGCCCTACTTAAATGTCCACTTTGCCTGCAGTCCTTTGCGGTTGAATTCTTGCTGGAACGGCATATGCATCTAACTGATCAAGGTCATAGATTACGTTTAATCGAAGCAGCGTTGACGGTTTTGATTTGCGAGAGTTCGACCCCGACTAAAGAGGAAAAAACAGACAAATCGGAAAATAACTCGACAACATCCACGGCGCAGAACTTGAGCCCCAATTGCGCTTATTTCGGCGAAACGTGCAAATCAAGATCGGAGCTGGAGGCTCACATGAAGAATGCCCATCATCAGCCAAATAGCACTGGTTCGTCTAGCTCTAATTACCCTTCCCACTTTTCCAATTGACCAAATTTTGAAGTTTGTATAAAATACATAATTTGGATTCAGAGTGAAATGAAAATCACGGAAATTAAATTCGTTTTTCATTGGTCTCATAATTTTTGAACTTATTGTAAAAAAGTTCATTTTTTTTCTAAACATCTAGATATAACTATAAAAATATGGTTTTGATTCGAAATGAAACAAGGATCACAAATGTGTCGCTTATTTTTTTATAGCGCTTATAGATTTTGAATAAATCGTAAAAAACAACAAACCCAAATATGTGCGTTACCAGCATTTTGTTTCCGCTTATTGAAAAAAAACAAAAAACAATTGGTTTGACGAGAAAACAAACCAATTTATCGAAATCAGCGTTTAATTTGGGTTCTGCAGTGTGATTTTTATCCGATTCTAAGAGTTGTTATTGTTTGCGAATATTTACAAAAGTGGGAAGGCTATAGCCTTTTCACTTTTTCATTTTTGGCCAAAATTTTGATTTTATTCAAAAAACATGATTCCGATTCAAAATGGAACGAGAATCACAAAAATAATGTTTATTTTTACGTTTGACTTGTAGCTTTATTAAAAACGGAAAAAAACGGGAGCAAAATTAAGCCCGGCGAAATCAGCTCGACAAAATAAGCCCGACTTTTTTTTTATATTTTTCTTATAAACAATAAACAATAATATAACCGATTTAGATTTAGAGTTTAACAAGGATCACGAAAATGAGCTTGGTTTTTACGTAAAATTTACGGTTTTTGAGTAATCTAAAGTATAAAGGTAGGTGCGCAATAACTATCATGATAGCGCTGTATGGCGCTATAACTATTTTGGTTGCGCATAATTCAATAACCTTATAGATTACTGAAGAACTAACGTGCTATTTAGAATTGGCGTTTAATCTTGAGTCTTGCGTGTGTATTTTTTTCGAATTCTGAGAGATGTCGCTTTTTGATGATTTTCGTAAAAATGAGAAGGCTATAGCCTTCTCACTTTTCCGATTTTCTTCAAATCCTAGATTTCGTTAAAAATATAGTATTCCGATTCGAAATGGATCGCTGATCACGAAAATGGGGTACATTTTTATATTAGGCTTCTACTTTTTGAATTAACCGTAAAAAACGATAAAAATTGGGTTAAAAAATAAGCCCAGTCTTATATTGTCGGGCTTAAAATTTTTTCCTATTAAAAAATAATATCATTAAATCCAGACAACTATAAATGATTCTCATTCAAAATTTAACAAGGAACATGAAAACAAAATTTTTTTTTACATAGAGCTTATGGTTTTAGGATAATCAAAGAAGTTTTATGTATCACGCTAGCGCTGTAGCGTGCTAGCGCGCTAGTAATGGTTTCGATTCGTACCTAATTTTATATTTTAGGTTACTCAAAACTGTATATGCTACGTAAAAACAAATTCCATTTTCGTGTTCCTTGGTTGATTTTGAATCAGAATCATGTATAGTTATTTAAATTTTATGATATTAGTTTTTAATAGGAAAGATTTTTAAGCCCGACAATTTAATCCCGGGCTTATTTTTTAACCCAACTTCTACCGTTTTTTACGTTTTATTCAAAAACTATGAGTCCCACGAAAAAACAACCCTCATATTCGTGATGCCCCCTCAATTTTGCATCGAAACCATGTATTTAAAGCGAAATCTAAAATTTTGCCAAAATTGAAAAAGTAGGAAGGCTATAGCCTTCTCACTTTTCCGATTTTCTTCAAATCCTAGATTTCATTAAAAATACATTATTCCGATTCGAAATTGATCGCTGATCACGAAAATGGGGTATATTTTTATGTTAGGCTTCTCGTTTTTGAATTAACCGTAAAAAAACGATAAAAGTTGGGTTAAAAAATAAGCCCGGTCTTATATTGTCGGGCTTAAAATTTTTTCCTATTAAAAAATAATATCATTAAATCCAGATAACGAAATATGATTCTGATTCAAAATTTAACAAGGAACACAAAAATGAAATTTGTTTTTACGTAGAGCTTATGGTTTTTGAATAATCAAAGATTTTTTATGTCACGCGGGCGCTGTAACGTGCTGGCGCGCTAGTACGCTAGTAATGCTTTCGATTCGCACACACACTAATTTTATATTTTAGATTACTCAAAAACTGTAAATTCTACATCCATTTCTTTTTCAAAACATCTAGATATAGCTATAAAAATACAGGATTTGATTCGAAATTAAACGAAAATCACATATATGCCACACTTTTTTCATTGGAACCACCGTTTTTGTACACCGAATATTTGTGTTGCATCGCGCCATCGCTGGTGCGTACTGGCGTGCTAGCGCTGGTCGTACTACCACTCTTGCGCCGCAATTGCGTTTATTATTCGGTATAATTCAAAAACGATTCATTTGACGTAAAAATAAACTACTTTATCAAATTCAGCGTTTAGTTTTGCTTTTTCTGTGTGATTTGTTCGTATTATAAGGGTTTTTATTTTTTGCCGATTTTGACAAAAGCGGGAAGGCCTTCTAAGAAATACATGGGTTCGAGTTCGAAATCAAGTGTTTTTTTTTTCAATGGGTCCTATAGTATGTTTAAAAACGTAAAAAAACAAAAATAAAGTATGTACTCCTACAGATTTTTGTTTTTTGTTTTTACACCTGGTTTAACGAGAAAAACAAACCATTAATCAAAAACGGTGGTCAAGTTTGATTATACTGTGTGATTTTTGTCCTATTTGAAGAGATCTCGTTTTTTGCACATCATTAAAATAGATGAGAATACTAGCGGTTCGTGTTTATTATAGGCGAGATATATCTGGATAAACGTAGAGATTACAATATTTTTTGCATTTGCTGTGACCAATTGTACGAAAAGCGAGACAAGAAGAGCTGTGGAAATTTGAGTCAAACAATATAGTAATAAAACGAAATTGCACAACGGCGCCTAAATCGTGAAGATATGATATTAACAACCATCCCAGTTCAAGATATAAACGGGATACAGATTTTTCGTGTCAAAACAATAAAACCACCGCACGATTAAAACTTAAAACTGGCGAAATCGGGAATGTTCTTCCACTGGGCCATTGATTGGCAAGTTTCTCAATTCTAGGAGATCATCAAGAAAATTGAAGGATGAAAACGATTAACAATTCAATTTCTTTCTCACCTTCTATTGCATGCAGCATCAATCTCCGTGAACGGTATGCAGTTACTCCAATGCTCTTGAGATCCTGATCAGCAAGAGTTGAAAACATAGCCAGATCCACTTCGTTTGCAAGAAATAACTCTAAAAACAACCGATAAAACAAATAGAACTGAATGAGATTTGGTAAATTAGGACCTCAAAATGTGTCAGCTTACCACAATATTCGGATAATTCTGATTCTACGAGCAGTTGGCATAGTTGCCGGTACGAGTTCTTGTCAAACTTCAAAGAACAAATGGACGCTGGTAGCGCCACTTGTTCGTCTTTTAGAAACGTAAAAAAAAAATAAATAACTTGGCACTAAAAAGTTGACATTTATCAAAGACCCACTAGATGGCAGCGAAGTTTCCGAATGAGCTATTTGAACGATCGACTGCGGACCCTTTTCCATGGTATCGCGGAAACGAGGCTGTTCCACAACAGTTCTGCACCCAACTGTTGAACAATAATGGTGAGCCAAACCGTGGCGTTTCATAATCCTATTCACATTTAAATAAATAAAGTCTTACGGATAGTACGTTCAGGTTCTTGCACTTGAGGTAAACTAAGTGGAAAGCCCATGAGAGATAGTCCACTGGAACTAGGAAGCCGTAGGATTTGTCTCCGGAATTCGTAGATGTTTCCTTGATGTACAATAAAGTCACAAAACGAATGATGAAAATTAACGGTTTTTATAGTCTACCTGCGTTCTTTTCGTAACTGACGATCTGGAGCAGAAAGCTGTGTGGCTTGGTACTTGGCTCCATCTTGACCGCAACGTCCAGACGTTTGGCCAACTTTCGCTCGTTGACACCAAAGGTCAAATGAACGGCATGCACATGAAACATCAACTTCATAGGCAGAAATTCCTAGAGGCATATCTAGATTGCACAAACACCACCTTGAGGGTAAGATTAAAGTAATTTACCATCAAGGCCATTTTGGTTAGATAAACGCCATCCACAGAGCCTATCAAGAATAAGAAATTAGGCAAGACAATTCCGCCAGATGAAGGTGAAAAAAATTACCTCTAATCCAGACAACGTGGTGCTCCTCACGATGACTTGTTAATTTCAATGTCATAAAAGCAGTTGAATATTTGGCTTCGAGTAAACGAAAATTAGCCCTTAGCGTTTCCAGTTGATCGGTCGAGAATTCCATTTTCATACAGACTAGGGCATCCTGTCAAACAACGGAGAATTATATCCAGTTATTTTCTTTCTTTTTTTTTTCTTTTGACATTTGACGTTATTATAGACCTGATTTTGATTCAACTTCATCAGGTGATTGACGGCTTCTTTCAGTCTAGCAATTTCTTGTTGGCTTCCCCGAATTGTCGCTGAACAGTGAGAACAGACACCCGTGGTTTTCTCGTTCAAGCGGAGCAAGACCCCATGGAGCAAGGCGAAATCCTTGACCAAAGCCTGTCGTCCGTAAGAATCCAGTATTTCCGTCCGACATTCAATAACAAATTCAACCGGAATCAGAAACTGTCAAAAGATCATAGAATGTATAAACCGACTAGCAACCGGAAGTAGGTTTTACATGTTGATTCTAGCACAAAATTTTATGTACGCGTATACGGCGACGGGCAGTTTCCACGTTGTTCAACTCGCCTGAAATGGTCACTTCATTACTTTTCTTCTCGCCTGCCACGCGATTTTGGTCAGGAAAATGGATTTTGGTTGAAGTTTCCGTCATCACCGTGTTGATATTGGTCCCAGCTCTTCCAATAATGTGTGAATGAGTAGTAAAACTCACTTCCATCGACAATTTGACTGGATAAAACTGCAAACGGACATTATAAGAATAGTTAATATTTTGTGCAAGTTCATTCAACGCATTTGCCCATCTGTGATATGATCGCCAAATAACACAAACAGGAGTAGTATAATGCATCAAGTTTAATAAACGCCGCGATTCTCAACAACGGCGCTGCTGGGAATAAAAGACGCATTCCATCGTCGTCCTATTGTCAACGGTGAAATCGTATTTTTCCCCCACAGCTCCTTTCATCGCATGAATAGGATCCCCAGCGAAAGACATGTCGAAAAAAAAAGCTTGGGGGAGGAATTATTCGGTAATGGGGAGCAAAACTTGTAGCCACCGGTATTTCTTGATGACGGTTAACATGCTCATAAATCCGTCGAGAGAGACGACCGTACATTTGATATGGAGATGATTAAAGTAGTGGCTCCCCTACTTTTACAACACAGTCACTTGATCAAACAAATCATATCCCCAACAGCACTCCAAAATGTGGGGGGATGGGTAAGGAAAAAAAACAACATGGAGACAAGAAACTTCCATTGAGCTGAGCTTCCATTTACGTACAACGGACGCCATAGTTTATTTGAATGGTGAAATCAGGCCCCGACATTGGAGATTGATTGCTATTTGTTGAGAACTGCTGGTAGTAGGGCGCACGATAAAAAAGCATGGCTGACAAGGAATGCACAATTGGCAAGAGAAAAAAAAATCTGTTTTGTTCACTTACCCGGGCTGAACTTATTTTCTGCATGATGAAAACTGAATATACGTGTCAACTTTTTCAAGGTAAGAACTTTGAAGGTTTTGTTTTGTTCACAATAGAATCCTAATTGTTTTGTGTGGACTAGTAATTGCTCGACCACGCGGTCAACGATCAGACGGTCAAAACCGTGACGACTGAACTCACTGAAGAGGGGGATATCTGATGAACTCGAAAGACGGGGGAGAGGGCTTAAACTCTTTGGCCCCCTCGAGGAGAAAATTGTTTTTGTTTTTAAGGGTTTGGAAAATCAGCAGTTGTTTGCCACCGAAGAGAAATGTGTCGAAATTCCCCCTTATTTCGTACTTAACAAAAAAAGATTTCGACATAAAACAATTGCACTAGATGGCGTTCTGGCAACTACGTAGAAAAACTTCCGGTTGAAAGATAAACAAATGTCAACAGACTACATTGGAAGTGTCGCTTAGTGTCACAAAAGAAAATACCTCGTCGATAGAATACATTATAGAATTGTTCCAAAACATTCTGGGTAATAGTTGCAAACTTGTGTGCGTTTCAAGGTTGTTAATGGGAAATCCATTAGCGATCAACCTTTCACGTTTTAAGAAAGCTTCGTGATATCATTATTGTGGAGAGAAAAAAAAGTTGGCGATGGAGAATGGCATTTTGTTCGTTGGCGGGCAGTAGGTCATTTCATTTTTCAACCATAACTTTCTATATATGCCAGACATTTAGGTCTGGCTACATTTTAGATTTCCAAAAATGTCTTTTATTAAATGAAGTAAAGATTTTTAAAATCAGAAACGGGTTTCTTGCTTTGAAATTTATCGTTTCCTTGACTGATTTTTTTGTTCATTATTACATCACTAGTGAGAGAGTTGAATGGTCTGTTATTTTTGTCTAATTTCCAAACGTTTCCGCCATGTTGAGTGGGACCGTCCGCCACAGACATTGACCGTTAACGTTATCGACACTCCGTTATTTGTACAAGGATTGATTGAATGCACAGAAAATTAAGTTTATCTTACTTCCATTTTACAGTTTTATACGCCAGTGGAGACGGTTGAGAAGCAACACTCGATTTGCATAATGAAACGAGGCCAATCATTAACCACCGATGGAATCTTGTAATTATTTCACGCCATGGCAAGGCAGTTGTAATATTCCCGCGTGCTCCTTTTTTCGTGTAATGTTAGAGGACCCCCGTTATAACTCCGTTTATTTCTGGTGTAGGAGCTTGTCCATCTCCCGTTCACTTCGTCCCGTTCATCTTCTTTTTTTTTCTTCTTCGGTCTTGGGCATTTTTAAATTTAGAATCCCGTTTTAGGACTAGATGTACTGTGCACTCCTGGTCGCAGACATTTGAAATTATCGTTCTAATTTTAGGAGGACAGGATGTCCTCGGTTCTATCCCCAATGACGTAACTTAAGAATTATAACAGGATGAATGATAATAGGCAACCTAAAGAAATGGAAAGAATCGGGGCACTTATCTTCGTATCTGTTACTATTTAAAAAGTGAAAATGCGTTTTTATTTATTTTTATTTCATCTTTGTTGGTTTTTCGTGTTTCTTTCGCCTTTTTTTAGCTTCGAAAGCGATAATCGCATTTAACAGGTGCGACGTCGCTTTTTCGACGAAAAAACGAAACAAAATTCAATTTTCTTATTTTTTCAAAAACCAAAACAATGGTCACATACTAAACTCGAGACATACTATCGAATTAAAAAAAAAAAAAAGGGATAGTTTGAAAAGAGAGATTAAAAGGGAGAACAAACAGAGGGAGACACTTGAACAAACAGGCCGACATCACATCGCCGATCAAAGAAGATCCGAGAAAACAACACGGGTTACATCACACAGACAGGCACACACGCGCATTGAAAATTCATGGAGACGAGACATTAATTATAATATGAAGAAAATAAAAATTATTAATTTATAGGAATTCAAAGAAATAATAATTTCAAAAATTTCGAATTATTTGAATTACTCGGGAGAGATTTGTGTGTGTGTGTTTGTAGAGTGGGTAATTTCACTCCGTGATTGGCGATCAATTGGTTTTCTCTCTTCAACATACAAATCTTTTTTTTATTAGTCATTTCTCACTTTAAGGTAAACAAATACGAAAAAAAAAATTTCCCAAAGATACACGATGAAAGAGCGACACTCCACTAAAGGGAAAAATTGGGAAGGATCAGAAGCGAGAATTTAAATGACCGCCAATGGATTTGTTCTGTTTTATCCTTTCCGATTAAAGAGACAAAATGTTTTGAATTCAACTGTTAAACCTCCCCCCAAAAAAGTGTCCTCGTCTTTAATTCCTTTCTATTTCAACTTAAGCATCAGACGTCCGAAAACATTTCCATCAAAACAAAGGCATGTTTCTGCCTAAATTAAAGAATAAAAACAAAATTTTTTTTGCAAGCCAATGTGTCTAATGGTACTCAAGAATACAAACTAAAGAAAAAATCAAGACAGCAAGACCCAAATTTTCTCCCCTTTGCTCACAAATAATGAATACCAAAGAAAAAAAAAAGGGAAGCCAAACAATCAGCCGACAATTGAACCTTAATTACCTATAACTGAAAGATTTCCATTCTTTCATCTCCTATCAAAATAAAAAGCAAAAAAAAAAAAAAAAAAAAAAAATCAATCGACGGGAACACAATTTTAAAATTATCCTAAATGAACGTATCGCTCCAAACAAGACAACCCAGCAAAATGCAGCCAAAAATTCCCGACGAGACTCATCCCGAACGGTCACGAAAAACATTTTTTGCTTTTCTCATCCCTTAAAACATCTTCTTGGGACATTTTTTTTTCTTTTGAAAGAGAGGAAATTGTTATAAGAGGAAGGAGGGCACAAACTGCGCACAAAAGACATGTATATATCTATATAATATGTATATAAAATTTAGACCTGCGGTCATCAACTGACAATCAGTCATTGTCACCGCCGTCATCGTCTTCATTCCCGTTTTTAATGGAACCAAATTGAATTTGGGCTTTCTCCCCGCAGAGCAAAAAAGAAAAACACAATTACACTTAATTAACGAACCAATCACGCAAGACATACAACGGTGGGATTCGGGAGGGAAAAATAGAATGAAAACACAAAAAAAAAGTTTGAAAATTCACGAGGATTCAAAATGAGGAAATTAAAAAAAAAAACACGCAAATGGCGAAAGTCTTTCTCTTTTTGAGGGGAGAGGACGTGGCTTAGTGCACATACGGGTGACATCGACTGAAAAAAAAAGATAATAATTATCACCAAATCGTCTAAAAAAAGAAACATCTTTTTTTGGGCCGCTTGATGACGAACGAGGAGGAAGGGAAAGCACGAAGTATGCCGACGTTCCAACACTTCTAGTGAGAAATCAGCACTCTACACACAGTGCGCGGGTTATTTACAGACGACGGCAAATAATATTTTTTTTTTTTTGAAAGGAGAAAACTCGATGGTGGAAATTTCTCTCTCGTAGTCTTAAATTTCAGGCCATTTTCTCTCTGCAAAAACTTAAATTGAAAAAAAAAGAAAAGAATGCTGGACACCGCGATCTGGTGGCTCACCATAGAATCTGGCACAAGCAGTTTCTCATCAACATATCTTCTTTCGAAACAGACGGAGGGAGGTGTATGGGAGGTCATCGCAGCGAGTAAACTGTTGTAGTTCCGAGGAAGGATTTGCCAAAAAAAAAAAAAGGGGGATCGTCATGCATCGTCAATATTATCACGCGACGACGGGCTCGGTGTTGAGCTCGCGGACCAGCTCGGCCGTGCTGCTAGCGTCGCTCGTATCCATGCTGCTGTCGGAAGAGGCGGCGGCCGCTTCGCAATCCAGAGATCCGGCCGCTGTGGCGTGGGCAGCATTGGCTTGAACTCCGCCAGCAAAACCGGCCGGTGTTGATGCCGATGCACCGCACCCAGCACTGCCGGCCAACGCATTGACCGAGGAAGATGCGGAAGCGGCTACAGCAGCTCCTCCACCGTTTTTAGATGACCATGTGCCCGTGGTGTAAGGAGCGGCTCTTGCCTCCCTGCGGGCTCTTCGACGGGCACGACGCTCTTCCATCACCATACGCAGTTGTTCCAGTTTGCCTCGGGTAGCTTGATTTTCTTCAGCAAGGCGACGTGTTTCTTCTGCATTAAACATTAAAAAAATAAATAAATAAAACCGGTTATTCAAAGTTTTTAATTGAGAGACAAAGACGATGTGGATTCACAGCTCCATTTTCATTCCTCTTGTCGCATCAATTCATTTTTTTTTTTCTGAAAATGTCACCTCTAAGGAGTAGCAGGGTTGGCAGGCCTGCCTTACCCGGAGTCTTGCGGTGGAGCGCAGCAGCGGCCGCCATTTGGGCTGCAGCTGCGGCTAACTCGGTGTCATCCTGTTCCATTGAAATTGGAATCTGCTGGCCAGTGGCAGGCACGGCCTGATTGGCAGCTGTACTAGCCTGAGCGGAAGTTGATGACGTGGTTGCTGCAGAAGCGGCTGCAGCGGCAGCGGCGGCGGCGGCGGCAGCAGCAGCAGCTGCTGCGGCAGCGTGGGCGTTCAACACGCGACGATATTGGGGAGTGGCGCACAGCAAATCGTTGAGGATGTGGATGATGGTGCTGATATCGCGCTTGGGGCGGCCCTGGCGGTCTTGTAGAGCCGGATTCAATGTACCTGTTGACAGACAAACATCCAATAAAAGGTGGAAAAAGACGTTACATTTCCATTTGATTACTAATAAAATTGAATTCTTCTTATTATTGGTTTACCTGAGAAAGTGCCCGAGTAGACTCCTTTGCCGTGATGATGCATACTTTCAATGATGGCACCTTGGCGACGACGACTCCGTCCGCTGCTCTCCTGTGAAATGTAAATAATACGAACGGTCATTTCTCCATTTGTCCAGGTTTTTTTTTTTTCTGTTAAAAAATAATTTACGTTTGTGCTTCTGGAGGTGAGCACTTCGGACGAGAGCTGTTTGAGAGTCTGTGTCAGGTTGCGCGAAGCTTCGGCCAGCGCCCGCGTATCCAGCACGGGTCGCGTGTCGCACGTTTCGCATCCGACGCATCCTGCCACGCCACAACCGACAGCGGCGGGTGGAACAGCTGATCCACTACTGCTAGCAGACGGTGGAGGTGATGGCTTCTCCGATTTGACGATGGGTGGGACAGCCGTCGAAGTGGATGACGGGACCGAAACTGGATTCGATGATGCAGGAGCAGACGCAGCTTTGGCTGCTGCAGCCAAAAGTGAAGGAGACGGAGCTCTCGATGGAGGAGGAGTGGGTAGCGTCTGACGGAGGGGAGCGTTCAACATGGCCGACAAACCCGTTGACGAAGAAGTGCTGGGCACTGGAGCAGCAGAACTGGCTGAGGCGTTGCTAGATTCCGCCGACGACGTAGAGGAAGATGTTCGACTACTGGCCGATGAGGTCGAAGGTTGATGGTGGCTGACGGCTGGGCGTCTGTGGGCCGATGAGGAGGCTGTAGGCGCCACGGCCGACAGTTGCAGCTGGATCAACATCATGTGATCGCCCAGACGCATCGTCAAATTCAACGGCGCTTTACCCGACAGAAAATCGTTCACCTGGAATTTTAAGAGAATTTTTTTTTTGTTATTTCATTTCTGCCATTGATTTGATACATTCAACCATTAAAAGAAAACGGAAAATAAATAACAGAAGAACGTAGGCTGTTGAATCGAACATGTAATCGATCCAACATGAGACTAGTCTACCGCGCAAGTCTTTGACGGCATCTCTTCTCCCAAAATAGTTTTGTTTTTTTATTATTTTGTAAATAAAGAAATTTTCTTTTACGCCATTGGTTATTTGGACACTGTGCGTTGTGCTATAAACAAAACACACAAAAAAAGTTCCAGCCAACAACAGCGGTGACCTCTAAACAATATTCATTTTTGTTTTGTTAATTAGACCTGGCCAACGAATCAGCAACAAGAAAGGTGTCCTTTTTCCTGCTAATAAAGATTGCTTTCAAGTGAAGGGTGTCGAATGAATATAGTTACTCATTAGTCACTTTTCGCTAACTGATAAAATAAATAAAAAAAAGTGAATGGGGACAATTTAACGGCCGTGAGTAAAGAAAACCTAGAAATTGGGTGGTGTCTAAATTCAATCAACATTTTCGGTAAGACAGGATCGACAGCTAACGAAGAAAAAAATTATGTATTAGCCCAACCACCTACACGGCGATCACCCCTTTCTCTAGATGTGTGTCAATGGTTTTCGAAAAGAAATGTATGGCCGATAGAAAGTTCACTTTTCTCTGCCTCTCTCTCTCTTTTTGGCCACTATTTTTTTATCCTTCACCCAGATTCTCAACCGGCTAAAACGGTCGCCCTCCCCTTTGAACTAAACGTGAAAAACTAACACATTGTTTTGCAAACCTCTCTCTCTCTTTTTCCATTTTCCCACCAATCACCAAATATATGTTGTCCATATGACACCATATAACAAGGCGGGAAATTTCTTCCATATGCAATGACGTCATAACAGATAAAACGTATCTACAGGGTGACGCGCGCACAATTTCCATGGAATAGAACTCCCCTCTCTTTTTTTTTGGGAGGATTTCTCATTCCGTGAGTAACAACAACAAAAAAAAAGGCCAAAAGAGATTCGAAATTTTGTTACCGATCCATCCTGCAATACTTTGCTACTTTCGACTTTTACTTTAGTCTCCCTCGCACACTCTCTCTTCTTTTCGTTTTGTTATCTGGCCAGCCTGATAGAGCGTCATCAACAAAGAGCGAGTGTAGGAGGAGTCGTAGCAAATCAATGAAAAAGCTTCCCCCGGTAGGACAGAGGGATCGATCCAGCAGCTAGCGAGCCGAAGGGGGAAGCTTCTCCATCTGATGGTCTACCCTCCGAACAACACGTATAGATCCAGCCCATCAAAGGGAGAAAGAAAAGAAAAAATAGTTTCGCATGGAATCTTCTTTCGTCTCCTTCCCCTACACCTGTGTGTAGGTAACGGTTTTCTATAATATCGACGTCGAGGGGAAAATCTCCCAGGATTCACACGCGGGGTCCAGGGGGGTTGAGACACAAAAGACGGGGGGGCCTGTTCCAGGTCTCTTCCATTTGAAAAAGGTTAGCGGATTTTTTCGTCCACTAGGGAAAGAAAAATATTTTTTTCCATTGGGCAACGGTTTCATCCAAGAGTTGGAAAGTAGGGGACAGACTCCGTGTGAAACGGGAAGCTTCGTTACATCATGTACAACGACGCTTGCTTAAAAAAAAAAAAAAACAACTCCAGCGGATGAGGGAGAGCGTCCCCTTTTTTTTTGTCCTCCCCTCTCTTTAACTTTACTACAGTGGAACGGAAAACCTTGGAAGAAGAAGAACTGTTGAATAAGATGAAAGACCTTGTAGAGAGTCACTGCCTTCTCTCTCTCTCTTTTTGTTCTTTGGTCGTCGCCACTGGTGTGTGTAAAAACTCACGAAAGGTTTTCTACAGTTAACGATTTCTCTCTAATTTTTTTTACCTTCATATAATTTTTTTTTTTCTTCAAAAAAGTTACTTTTCAAGGGGCTCTTATGAGTTTCCCCCTTTTCTTTCGAGCGGGAAAAGCCCAGCGGCGAAGAAACATTCTAGTCATGAAGGGAGAGAGAGAGAGAGAGACTCGGTTCACGGCCTTTTTTCTTTCCTCCCCTTCCATCCGCTACCACCAACCACCGCCATCGACCTCTTTGTCTACTGTTACGGTTCGGAAAAGCAGCCAAATGGAACATACTATTACCCAAAAACCAAGGTCTTTTTTTTTCTTATTTCTAAGCCCTCTCACCGTCTGCTTAAGGCTCAAGGAATGGAAATTATTCCGTGAGAAGGGAATAAGCGACGATTTCGATCCAACATCTGTCTGCGCTGTACATCTGACCCTTTCTCTCTATATATTGACCAAACTATTTTTCTTTCTTTTCAAAGTTGTTCTTCAACAAAAGAGCTACTTATGCCATTGCTGCAACTTTTAAAATATGTATGCAAAGTGACCGCCCCTGACCCTAAAAGTCACGAAACAAAACAGGGACACCAATCTGCATTGCTTTGTCCTGTGTGTGCGCGCATTTGGAAAGAAATTAAGAAGGTGGATAGTCGACGACGCGATAGACAAAGAAACAGCTTTTTTGGAACAAGCTTTCTTGATCCCGGCCTTGGCCATGGCGCAAGCCTGGAGGCAAACCCCCTCCACCGAAAGAAAAAAAAAACACACACGAAAAAAAAGGAGACCAAGTGCAGAGTTCGTTACTGTGTGTTATAGCTATACTTCTCCGGATGGAAACAGACACCCTCTCCATCATGGAAGGGGAGAGAGAGAGAGAGAGATGGAAGAAAAAAAAAAAGGCCGAGCGCATTGGCTGCCGACCAAAACATTACACCAGACACTTGCGACACGGTCACGCCAGCGCAGAGAGATCCCGGAGCAGTTGTGTGTCTCTGAAGCGAAAGAGAGGGGGGAGAAGGAAAAAGAATCGTCCCCGATCCATATCAAAAGAGTCTCCCTTCTTCCTCAGAAAGTAGCGCGCTAGCAAAAGGTCCGGCTGGAAATGAGAGACCCTGGAGGGGTTCACTGACTTCTTCTTCCATGGCCGATTCCAATGCCACACCATCAGAAATGAAGAAAAAAAAATACCATCCACCAAGGACAGAACCTACACATATTCTAACAAAGCCACGCCCCTCTTCTCCCATTTTCGTGTAAACTTGAACGATAAAAATGCGTTGTATTTTTTTTTTCCTTCTCAGCTTTGTAGGAGGAAATGGAAGAAAAACCAGTTCTCTATCTTCACACAAGGAGAAAGCCTTTTCTTATTTGTTGTGTGTTTCTCTCTTAGAATCTGTTTCTTATATAGTCGGCGTTGCTGGCGGAGCTTTCTTTTCCCGTCAATTGAAATTCTACTCTTAAAACGAGGAGATAAACAGAGTTTTTGTTATTGTCCGCAAAAATAAGTTTCAACCAGCCCTTAGCTTCCCCCTTTTTAAAATATAGAGGGGGCACAAAAACACTTGGACCAATTTGCCAATATTTTGGCAATAACAGATAAGGGGAAAAGCCATTTAGGAGGGACGGCCTTGAATATTTTTCTTTTTTTCCCCAACATGACCTCAATCTCTTTCCCGTCAGAAACAACAACAACGAAGAAGAAGCAAAAAAAAAAAAAAACAAGACGAAGAGGGAACATAACCGTTACGAGATGACAAGAGAACCGTTGCGGGGGGGGGGGGGGGGGGGGGGTTTCGAAAACGGATGCGTACAGTTTTTTTTTTCTTTCTCTCGGCGATAGAATCTTTCAAGACGACACACGCTATATTTATAAAAAATGTTTTTATTTACCTGGCTGTCGTTAAGGCTTTCCAGTGCTTGCATCACGCTCTGCTCCGGACGTTGAGTCTGTAAAAAACAAAAAATAAAATAAATTAACGTGAATAACAAATCGAAATTCTTATAGTAATGTGATTGCTCTCATCCACCCCATATACACATAGGTATATAATCACAGACCATAGAGACCTGTTTTCCCACACGGTCCAACGACCTCTGCCTAAGCTTTTTTAGTTCCCGACCCCTTTTTTTTTTTGTTCAAAGCAAAATAAAGCAGTGGGTAAGTGAGAGGGGAGAACGTCAATAATACCTGGGCGTCGCCACCCCTTAACACGGAAGAACTCCTTTTTGTGTGTCCTGAAAAATTCCGTCACATTGTCAGGAGTTTTCTTTTCTCTCTGGTGCACTAAAGGGAGATCTAAACGTATTATGTCGAAAAGCAATATCGACTGTGCACCCCTCTCTTACCGGGTCCGCTAGTTATCGATCTCTTCCACATCCCCCAACAAATCATTCCCACGGCAACCGATGCCATAAGGATTTTTTGCCCTCTTGTTTCATAAGGCAGCAGCATCCAGCAAGTTTTTTTTAACTAGTCGCCACCCCAAAAACAAACGGGGCATTACGTTATCCGATTTTGAAGCGTAAGAAAAACAGGCTGAAAGGTCACAAGGCCCCGTCACTAAAGAAGACTGGGGCTTGTTACGCACTTGGTCGTATCAATCGATTCATTTCTTAAGCTTCTTCTTTTTTTTTTCTTCTACAAGGGAAAACCAAAAAATGTCCTCGATTTCTTTTTTTGAGAACAACGGGATATGTTTATACCGAATACACACCAGTGTAGGCAGCCAACGGTAGAACGGCCCTCTTGGCCCAGACATACAAAAGAATGGAAGAGACCCCAAAAACGGAATTACAAAAACTCGACTCCCCTACTCTCTCGCTCTCCCTACTTATTATTATATCCCTATCTCCTAGACATTGTTCGACACAAGCTCCTCCTCTTGAACTCAACCAGCCCAAGCCACTGAAAGCGGTCACGCGGTTTTTTTTTCTTCTAAGGGGGTTTTGTTGCTTTCTTATCTTCTTCTGCCCGACATGCAAAATGATTTCCGACTTTATTCTTTTTTACCCTTCCTTTCGTCAGACAGAAAAAAAAATGCCCAAACAAAATGGCAGAAGAACCGGAAATATTCCGTATGGGGAATAGTATGTCGAGTTCAGATGCCTAGAGGCAATCGAATAAAAAGGAGAGAAACGAGTACAAGAAGAAGCTCCAGGAAAATAAAAGCAAGAAGCGCGTGACGCGTTCCGTTGAAAAGATAAACAAAAGAAGAAAAACTTCCGCGTCGGTGACGTCGCCCGACTCTGTTTTGTTGATGACGTGGCCCAGTCAGTACCGCTTGGGTACGGTTCTTACACACAAGAGGATTTTTACAGGCACAGTTTTTTTTTTATTTAATGCAAGAAAGAAATAATTTAGGGCAACAAAGAAACAACAGTTGGTCAGGTTTCTTTTCGATTCTTGTCCCGTATTTTTTCGTACGGAGATTTTGGAATCCGCTACATACCCCTACAACGGCATGCCAATCTAACATTCCGTGTTACACCTTTTTTTTATTTTATTCACTGGGTCATCCAAAATAAATCTCTCGCCTTAAGGACACACAAAGACGAATCTAAGCTCCTCCCACCCTACAACTACAAAGAGAAGGTAAATAAGAAAATAAAATAGGTCGACTGGAGAGGAAAAATACGTTGGCCCGTTTCTCCCTTCTCTACACTCAACAACCATTTTAACGGTAAGGTCTTGGATGAAAAGAGAGGGGGGGACGGACTTTTCCACAAGATTTGTTGGCCTCACACACAAGCCGTGGTCTCGTTTTGGCTTCGCCTGGTCTTCCAAATCGATCACACACTGGCTACTACCCACGTCTTACCACTAACCCTCAAAAGGAAGGCTATCTTTACCTCCATCTCTGCATTTAGAAAGACGGGAAGTGTGAGCGCATATAAAAATATTCTGTGGCCTGGCCCCGTGTGCTTGTGTATGCTGCACACACACACACACGCTGTATACCTTGAGTGTGTAACAAAGGGAACCTTGGACACGTCACAAATATCTCCGAGAAAAATACACGTATCCAAAGAAGTCCCAACAGCACCAAGAAGGGACTTCTTGACCTTCAATTACCCAACTGGTGGTGAGCAGATGGTCTGACAGAGAGGCTATTCAAATGAAGCCCTGGGCGGTTCCTTGTTTCTCCCTTTTGACCTGATATTTTCGTGCCTTCCAAAAGATGTCGTAGTCTCCGAAAGATATTTTTCAACGCTTTAATGTCGGTTCCACTTTTTCTTTATTTTTTTTTTATAGTCGACCAGGAGCTTTCTAGACAAACTTTTTTGGAAGACGACATCCAAGGCCGACAATGTCGCGCACCTTTAAAAAAAACTTTTTCGACACCTTGGAAAACTGCGTCTCCCTCTCAAAAAACTCCAAAAATAACACGAAAAAAAAATTGAGAAACAAACTTACCAACAGACCGGTTTCCACGCTTGGTAAGAGCGTCAATCGACTTCCGTCACAAACTCCGTGCTCTCGCAGCGTCCCGTCTCGTAGATGTCTAAATTCATATAAAAGAGAAAAAAAAACTTGTTATCAAAACAATTTCATAGCCAAATCGCTCCAATCATTCAATAAGAGGTGCGGTTGAAAACCTTGAAATAATACTTGAAAAGTAGAGCTTTATCTAACCAGTAGGTTTCATAAAGATAAATGGCATGTCTGCTATGCAGCAATTTATCGAAATGTCCTTCACTATACAGGCGATAGATACAGTCAAGAAAACGTATTGGGAGTAGTGCGGTTAAATTTTGTTGTGGGTGGCCTTGGTTGGCCAAGGTAAAACTCAACAGTGTACACGTGCATGATTATAGCGACTGCATATCTGCCACTTATTCGTCTACCTTGATGGGATAAACACTCCCTTGTCATTTTAACGATTTTTGTATAAAAAAAAAAGACAATCACAATCAATGGAAATGATTTTTGCCATTCAATTATCCACCTAAGTTACGTGGCAAAAACTAGCAAAGACAACCATAGCTTTTTGTGGCAAACCGGAAGTTCCTGGGAAATTACGTCATCGCCTGTTTTTTTTTCATGTGTAAAGATGGGTCAAATATGGTGGAAAAATATGACCTCGAGAAATTCGTAAACTCCCCCTTCCCACGAGAATTTTGTGTCTATGATTCCACAAAGGTGGAATCTACCCTCCTCGATCAGGGCAGATGCTCTCAACCTCTATTTCCGGACAAATAATTTCTTCACGCTATACAGCAGAAAGCTCAACGACGATAAGCCAACCTAATAAAACAAATTTTCCTGCGCGCAATGCCAAGGAAATCAAACAAAACAACCACCTGATCCTACAGGACGCAACTGTCTAAAAAGATTCGCATCAAATAGGAACGGAAATTTCAACAAACTAAATTCACGATATCAAGCTTCTTCCTACATCTTTGAACCAAAAAAAATTGTGGTCTAGGCGCCATTTTGATTGTGGGCAACGTCCACAATTGACCTTGAGTCACTTCAAGGTGACGATTATTATCTATATGTTTACCTATCTTTCCAGAGGAGACATATCCGTTCTTTGGGCACTTTGAGACGCTTGGAGATGGTCTTTTTCAAATTGTCGATCGTCTCGAGCTTGCTGACTTTGAGCTCAAATTGGCCGCCAGTGGTGGGCGCCACAGTGAGCGAAATGACGGGAAGGGGCGGTAATTCGGAAGAGGAGGAGGACGAAGTTCCCGGAACAGCAGACGAACGATGGCCGCATAAGCAAGTTGGGCCGGCACCTGCACTGACCGCCGCATCGGTATTATCCACGACCTGATGAGGACGGCCGTGACTGTTGCTTGAAGTAGAGCTGTTGTTGCCTTCAGTCGTTGCACTAGTCTTGCCGCTATGACCACCCTTCGTATCGTTGTTGGCTTCGTCTCCCGACTCCATTTTATTTTTCGTCTTCGTCTTTCGTTTGGTGATGGCTTCCCCTTCCTTTTATTTTGCTTCACCAGCTTTTTCTTCTCTCTCTTTTCTCTCTCTCTCTATACTTGGGAAAGACGGGCGTTGTTGGACGACCCCAAGAGCACAAAAATGGCGGTGGAATAGTGTGTGGGGGCTGGCTTCCTTTTCCTTGGGGTAGGGAGATAAGGGCGCAAACTCAACGGGCACGCACACACACACATACACTGCACGGTATCTCTCAAAAAATCGAATCGAAAGACCCAATTCCCTTGAAGGCGATCGTTTTTCTAAAGAAACTCAGAGCAAGAAGGAATAAACCGAAAAAGTGGGTGGATAAATTAAAACCACGCTATCAAAAACCGAACAAAAAATAGAAAATCGACAAGAACCGCTACTGCCGACTGCTCCACTCGACGGCTTAAAGCCAACTGAAGTACCAAGGAACCGAGGGTCTAAAATCTGCTGCAGGGGGGCGCTAGTTGTCTCATCGCCGTTCGGCTTTAGTGGGTGGAAGCGGGTGGTTGGTTGACTGTAGCGCCGCTACGAGCCCTAACGGCCAAAAAAGTTTTTCTTTTTTCTCGTTTGTTACTTATCTTTTGAATAGGTTTATTTACCAAGTTATTACGGATGTGAGTGACGTCACACAATGCACTTTATTGTCAAATCTTTCGTGAAATTTCAGTTTCACATTTTATTTTTCCTAAGCTAACTAGACTGAGCCGGACGTTGGGCCGAACCAGATAACCTTGAGAAGCCATTTTTCCTCCTCTCTCTCTCTCTTCCCCCCCCGTCCACGTTGAATAAGATACAAAAAGAAAAGCGGGAGGTCAATCAACCATTCGGATGCGCGCCACCTGTACGCGACCTTGTCTCTCGTTTATTGTCATCATCATATTTACAGATTTGAATTTTTTTTTCGTTTTTTCACCTTAATATGCTTTGTACTTACGTATCGCTCTTCTGAACGATTGGTCGTCATGACTACACGGTGCTTTGACACGAGTTGCCGTGGAAAACAGGACGACATTCTAGGCCGAAAACAAAAATTGTGCTCTATAGCCAACAGCTCCTTGCGTCGCCATTTTTTTTTTCTGGTTGTGGTGTCGAATCGAATCCCGTACGTACGTGTGTACAGGTTGAACGGTTAATATTTCGAAGACATAGGGAGAAAAGAAATGAGAAAAAGAAATCGACAATCGATATTCCGCTTTATGGCCTAAATGGTGTGTAAGAGAAGAGGGAGAAATGAAAAAAGAAGTGTGTCTAAATCTTCGGCTCTTTTGTCCCCGCGTATGGCCGTTAAATAGAAACCTGTTTTAGTACTAGTAGAGTGTACACACGTTTCAGAAACGGACAAAAATACACCATAAACGCGGCGGCATTTTGACCTTCAAACCGAACAAGCGTGTCGGAACCTCAGAAAGTCACCAACTTTAGAAGTGAAAAAAAGAAAACTATCGCAATCAATTGACGACATACGTTCGTAGCAAACAACTTTTCGGCCTTATGAAAATGTCGAAGTCTATGACGTCATACAGGCATTAATCTTGAAATAGTTTCGTGATAAATCATCATCGTACATATGGAAATGTTGAAATCTTTTACAAAAAAGAACCACGTCAAATTTGTGTTTGTTCTTTTTGCTGCGTCGACCAGTCGAGATTGTAGCCGTTGGCACTGAAGGTGAGAAACGGAGAGGGCAATGGACAGCAGAGGGTTACCATACCAACTATCTTTACTTCAGGTGGGGGATAGATATATACTACCTCTAACAAAGAGAACCCCGGAGGAGGTGGGCGGTGTTTTCATTATATCCACCCCGAAAATGTCCGACCTTGACGCTCGACGTCTACACCGAGGACACACAGCAGCCCAAGACCAACTGCATAGCTCTTTCTACAGACAAAAGAGAAAACTTATGGGGGGTGGCGTTGGGGTTATCCGAGTACACTAGACTTTGGAAGAGGAAAAAAAAAGGACGTGAAAGAATATTCCCTTCTTTTTAAACCTGTTTTTTTTTTCTCTCCATAAATCGAAGAGGGTTGCAACAGTTTTTTGGGCTACGGCATTGCTGCTTTTTCGAGCATCCTCTCGACATTCTTTTCCAGTCCTGTGATTCTGTACAGACACAATAAGAAGTAGAATGAAAAGTAGAGATATGTATCGTCAGGAAACAAAAAAAAAAAAAAATGGGGAAGAAAATCAACGACAATCTTAACCCCTTTTCTCCAACGAGAAACATATCAAGTCCTTGGTCTTGAAAGAACAATAAAAGATAATCACAAAAGGCATTTGGAAAGTTGGACGTATTCGACTCTCTTTTAGACGGCCGTATCGCGTTGTGTGTGTGTATCATTGAAGATCGTTGAGGACATCGGTAGTCGGGCCGAACTGAGGCCGTAGGGAAAAGAAGCTGATGTGGCACAAGGCCATTGGCGATCGGATGTGGTCGATGCGTGACGCGTCCCGACCGGAATGAGTAGGCTGGAAATTTCATGGTTCTCTTTTCATATAGTTAAAGCTTAAAATCTCCATCTACTCTGAACCCATCTAGGGAGAAAAAAAAGAGTGGACGAAGTCTAATATCAAAAGTGGGGAAACTGGTCCGCCTGGTCACGAACCTCCCGGTCCATCATGATCACTCAATACGCATACCATGGATTTTCCTTGGTCGTCGTCCTCACCTTCGTTGTATTCTCACACCAGACATCCGTCTCTCTTTTGTGTGTACTCACCACCGTCATCGGAAACGGGAAGGGCGGTATTCATTTACTCCCGGCCATTTTATCGTATGGGGGGCGTGTGCGTATGCTTGCATCACAGCATCGACATTGCCTTTTCTGATGGAAATCAAAAGAATTTCTTTTCTTAAACGACTTCAATAAAATTCTAATATGGTTGTGGATGGTTTTGTTTTTTTCGTTAATTTTTTTGGGGAGGGGGGAGTTCAAAGAGTACAAAATAACAAGGAGCCAAAAAGCGAACGTTATGCATCATGCATGAAGGAACTATATAACAAAGTGCTCCCACCCACTTAAAGAGTGACGTGATTTTGTTTTTTTATCTTTGAAATCAAGAAAGTCCTAAAATAAATGTTTGTTGAAAACATAATTACGAAAAATATAGAAAAAAAAGTAAACAAAATAAACAGGGCCACCACCTAATAAACTCATATCGAGTTTTGTTTCTTCATCTCCAAAAAGTACATCCTAGATTGGTCTATAAACTGTAATGTTAACCCCTTAATATTTTGCATGACAGGTTGGTTCAACTTGGCGGCAGACAATGGATGTTGTCATGAAGAGTCTACCAACAACAAGTTTAGGAACCAAATTCGATAGTGTCCAAATCGATTGGTTTGAATTCATAGTTTCCTCGTCCGTCCATATGCAGGTAAAACTATTGAGCAGCCAAACAGAAAAGGTTAACCAGATCAATTAAACGTGAGTCAACCCTCAATGCGGGAACACAATCGGTTACCTCGTGATGTTGCCATAGCGACCGTCGATGGGAGACGGTAAATAACGTGATTCCCACTTGACGACAGTATTGATACATTGAACCTTCCACGTCTACGCTGACGGCAGAAGTGCACTCGTCCAGGATGGCAAACTGAGGCTTGTGATAAAACAGGCGGGCCATCTGATATTGGAAAAGGAAAAATATAAAAACTTGTTGTCCTGGATACCAAGTATTTTGTTTTGTTTTGTTTCAAAGGCGAATACGAAAAAAAAAATACTTACGGCAATCCTTTGCTTCTCGCCACCACTGAGCACGTCCATCCAATCGGCCACAGCATCCCAGCGACCGTCCCTCTCTTGGATGTAAGTCAATTTGACGAGGTCGAGATACGTGAGCAAGTCGTCGTCGTGAATTCCTTTGCGCACCATGTCTTCGTAGGTATCCGGATAGATGACTTGATCACGCAACGAACCCAATGTCATGTACGGGCGTTGAGGAATGTAGAAGAGTTTGCCTGGGCCCGGTTTGGTTAAAGTACCACCAAAAACTGGCCACAGCTTTAAAAAATAAGATAGAATTATTGGTAGTAATCATTTTTCAGTAATGATTTCCTACCTCTCCCAGAACTCGGAACAGCGACGATTTGCCGCAACCATTTGGCCCGCATACAAGCACGTTCATTCCAGAATGGACTTCGAACGACATGTCTTCAATCAGCACGTCGCCGTTGGGCGTTACCAAGGGTACGTGTTCGAAATGGATAATGTTGTCCTTGTTGATGATCCGACCAGCTCCGGGAATCAAGGGCGCTCGAGTCAAGGCTTTGCCTTCCCCTACACGTCAACAGAATTCCCGAAAAAAAAAAAAAAAAAAAAAAAAAAAAAAAAAAAAAAAAAAAAAAAAAATAGAAAGTTTTTTAAAATTAATATTTAAAAATTTTCAAACGTATGCTATTAGTTCTAAAATTCTAACCGTTTTCATTGGAAACCATGGTCCGCTGGTATCGACCGTTATTCAAATCTTGTAAAACAGTAATCAGTTCAGTCACACGTAGAGTGAATCCAGCCAGCCGTGTCAATTCCCGACCGGCCAATACTAAACGGCCGATAGCTTCAGCTAACTTGACTAACATGCGACCACTTTTGTAATATTGCTACAAAAAAAAAAAAAAAAAAAAAAAAAAAAAAAGGATTTTTTGGTTTTGTTAAGTCAAAGAAATTTGGCTAGGGAAACAAGCGCTTTATGTTGTATACCTCCAATCGTTCACTAGATCCAGCATTGGACAAATGATGGGTCGTGCTAAAAAATGGGCGGCTGACCACGAAAAACCCGACAGCAGTAGCAATGTCTGCAAAAAGGAGAGAGAAAAATGATTTCGGCAATTTCCATGAACTGCGGCGTCTACGCCAACCTACATTTTGCAATAATATTGTCCACGAATCCCATCGTGAAACGGAATTCCAAGAATCGACGGAGGTGCCTCACCTTTTTTGAAAAATCAGCTGTGACATTATACGGAAACTTTAAGTGTACAAACCAAGTTACCAGACGAGTAAATGCTGTTAACATTGTGGCCTTTTCGCGAATATTTCCGCGATAGAAAGCAACTTCTTCGGCATTTGTGATCAAACGTGAATTGACGTAGCGGAATTCACCCTCTAACTGTTGTTCAGACACTGTCATACGACTTACTGGGCGGCGCAAATGGGTCAACAATACACCGGAAACGAACAAATAAAGCACCATAATGCTAGGACCCTACAGATAATAATCAAGGACAATCAGTAGGCTTGAAATTATGAAAAGTTCTTGCCTGCCCGCCAATCGTGACAGCCAGTCTATGGACATAAATGACAATGTCCAAAATGGGTTTGCTAATGTTTGAATAAAGTTCTGTGATGCTTGAACAGAATCGTTCGACATCGGTTGTGAGCAGTTGATCTGGATTCGAAATTCGGTTGTCGAGGTTATTCATTTTGTAGTAAGTGAAATCCCTAAATCACAGAACGCAATTTATTAAAGTTTAGTTTAAAATGCAAAAAATGCAAAAAAAAAAAATGCTTACTTCAGGTATTGGTCATAGAGGTGTCGGGTCAATCGTGTTCTAAAGCGCAGTTTTAGTTCGTCTAATCCAAGCTTGACGAAAGGAATACTTTCAATATCACTACAATAAATGGAATACTATGGGAGTAATGGCTTACCTTCAAGACATTGTTCACCATTGAAATCTAGAACACAAGATCAGTATTTAAAATTTTTGAAACATTGCTTTCTGTTATACTTCATACCATAGGCATAGCTGCGATGAACTGTATTACATAACTTTTGAAAAGTGGAAAGTTGCGACCAATAATAGCACTGTGAAGAAACTTTTATTAAAACATTGACTCACAAGTAAATAAACCCATAATAGACAAACCTTTCAATTGATGTTGAATTTTGAATCATCCATATATCACAACTTGATCGGGCTACTAATGCTGCAGCAACTAAAACCATAAAGCCAGCTTCTGGTGAAAACACACCAGGAATTATGATCCGCAAAATCGCAGCAATACGCCGTATGAAAGTGCCATCAATTGCCACCTTCTCAGCTGATCGTTTATTTTTCTGTCAAAACCTAAAATATTGATCTCATTGCCATACACAAAAAAGGAAACACTTACCTCGTTAATAACATATTGCACACGTTCTGCAGCTGCAGCTCTGGAAAACAAGCAACAGTAATTAATTCATGTGCAAAAACATTTTTTTTTTAGATTGTTTTACCTTCTGTTTTGATTGGTTCGATGAACGCTTAAGAGCCATAATACAAGTGCTAGGCCTCCCCCGGTTATAGCGATCGGTTTTCCCAGTATACTTGATAATAAACTAGGACTTTTGCCAACAAATTTGCTTAAGACTGGAGCCATTGCTGTGAAAAAACAGGTTTTAAAAAATTTCTTCCTGGTATCTTTGGCACTCCTTGTCCACAATATTCTGTCAAGTCACAGAAGCAGAGAACTCGAAGTTGACGCTAAATTGAAATCATTCATGTAAAACCCATAAAACACCTGAGGCTTCTTCCCAGTACACGAACTCGGAATTTCCCTTCCCTGATTGTATAAAAAAATAAAGGCCATGCTTTAAATTGGGCAGCGGCACCTAGTTTAAAAAGTATCAAACTGAATTTTAATGGCTTTAACAGCCCAGCGACAAGACTTTATACCGAAAAGCAAAGATTGGAAATTTAGAAAACGTAGAAAAGAATTAATTCGTATTTCTGTCAGATATTCAAACGGTGTAATATATGGCAATCCGTATTACCCAAAAAAAAAAAAATATCGGCCTTTTTTTTCTGTTTTCCTGCTATCGCCATCTACCGGTCGGTAGATGGTGCCAGCAACCGAAACAAATGCCAGCAAAAAGCAAACAAATGCCAAAGGTGAGACATGCTTATGGCAATCCGTTTTACCCCCCAAAAAAATAAAATTTTGGCCTTTTTTTTTCTTTTTACAGCTATGGCCATCTAGCGGCCAGATTTCTATTTAATTTTCTCATTCATTCATTCAGACATGGATTGGATATGGTTACTTGAACAATGGATTTGCAAATGCAGTACAGCTGACTTATGTTTCACATGGTAAGTTGGAGATTTCCCAGGCAAAATTTCTAGTAACTCAGCATTTGGTACCATCTTTACTATAATTTTATACAGTATCCTGCATATCTCATTAATTAAGATTTAAATCCTTTTATAGATTGTCACATCAGTGAGCAAGGTTCAGTTTAGGGATTGAGAGCCCTCAGCAACTATAACATCTAGCCCATATTCACATTGTAGCACTTGATTGCTGCCACGGATTCTTCAAAATGCCTATCTTGTATGGGATGCTTGACAGCCAAATGGTACTTCGACGACACATAAATATCAATTGTTTACTTTATTTACATTTATTAAAAATTTTTGAAGGAATGATTTAAACAAATGCCAAAGGTGAGACATGCTGGAAAAGCTTGATATGAATGTGTAGACGTAGTTTTGGAATTCAGAGGTGCAGCCGGCTGTTGGGTAAAACTTCATTTAAATTTTGTTTCAATTCAATATGTTTTAGTTACTATTTGTGTGATTACGCAAAGGATTGCGCCATCCAGGCAATGTGGATATTCTGCCATGTACATAATAAACCAAGGATTCTTCGTCAACATGCAAGATGTTACTCCCTGGTAATGCTTTTCTGCTGAGTTTGTTTAGTTTTCTCATTTTAATCGTCAATGTTGTATTAGTAAACTACTGTTGGCTGAATAGCTGATACATTGGGAAAACGGTTATGGCAAGTGCGATGAATAAATCACCATAGGTCGGTTGTCTTGCCTTCACAATTGCAACGAAGATGAATCATGGAGTCAAAAACATTAAAAGGCGGTACTATTTTAAATTTTTAAATTGTTTTAATTGGTGTATCGCTAAGTGCTGATACATGTGTAGAACATGCTGGAATTCGTGTCATCCTGGAGAGGACTAAAAAAAACGAGCTTTATCCACGAAGCAGCTCATTAATCATGTCCCAAACGATTGTCTGCGTCAGCCAGCAATCTTTCAATGGCTAACAAGCATGTAATAGTTTTGAAAATCGCGGTTTGCACTCCCTAAGGCGACATTCCTTAATCCCACCTGTCAAAAGATTTGAATGCAACCATTTTCTTTTCTGAACTGTCGCCTACGAAATTCTTTTTCCATAAAATGAGGTGATATGAGGTTATAATGGAAATTGTCGTCAAGACTGCCGAGACCATGTACCTTCTTTACCTTCACGTTTAGTGATCAAAACAACCAACTATGTAACCTTTCTTTTTCTTTTTAAGGTGCATGGAACGTCCATTCGGAAAGCCCATGGAAGGTCTCTGTGGCCAACACGAAAGGTTCTCCCAAACTTTCGTATTCAAGTTTTGGCTATGGTGATCATTTGCAACTGCATAGCCTTTTAGAAGCTCCTGCCAGGAATCTACAGGAATATGGCAGATGATGAATTTATGTACCATGTAAGCGATATCAATAAGAACGTTTTATGCTTATCTATGTTTTATTTTCTTAATTTAGATTAATAGCAATAGTGAGCCTGCAAAGGTTTCTGGTTGGGATGAGATGACGAAAAGTTATAATAATTTAAAGTACGGAATTGAATTTCCCTCCATCAGTCGCCTGTGTATTCCCGCGTATTACGGTATTAATTATTTAAAAATTGAAGTGCATATCTGGGCTCCCTTCCTTTCCGTAGCCCCGTTTCCCCTTGACTCGTAATAAGCCCGTAGGGGGTCATGCCCCTACTGTACGGTATATATAAAAACAACATATACCGAGGTTTGGAGGGCTCTGGCCGGAAAGGGGACGTGGGGTGCCGCTTAGTCCGATGATGTGTTCACGGAGGGCGATGTGGCTACCCACAAATCCGAACTAAAGGTTAATCGCTCCTGTAAAAATGTTCCAAATCTTCAGCTCTTCTTCCGGCTTCTCTTAGCCAATCACCGGGTAATCTCCCCGGTGGGTCAACAAGGCAGTGTCTCCCCCTGCCTGGGTTGACGGCAACTTTTGAAAGGGCTATTGTGCCTTTTTAAAGTTGCAAAAATAATTGTAATGTGCAGAGAATTGTCAATAAAATTTTTTTTATAAAATATTTTTTGCAAAATTCGTTTCTTTCATTGTCTGTGTTAGCTGTGTTCACACATTACATGTATCAACTTTTTTTTATTTTGCTTTGCTTTATTTGTTTTTGTCACCTTTGATGGTAAGCATTGTTTCCATTGGTTTATCGTTTATCTGTAAGCATTCTATTATTATCCAGGGAACGAACCCTGGATGTTCGGCATACCGCGCCGATGCTCTACCAGTGAGCCATGAATCATATGATGTCAACTTGGCTTTTTTTCTAGTCACTTGTGGACTTGCATTTACACTTAGAATAAAACTAAAATGCAATTTTGCATTTTCTCTTCTTCATTTATTCTACTTCATTTTTACACATCTACTGAGGTTTGAACCCATGGTAACAGGTATCGCAGCTAAAGGCTCTACCACAGAGCTATGAACCTTATGAAAGCAATAGAAAGATAAACATATAGTTGTGAAAGACTGCATAAACATCCTAGACGATAACATATGATATGCGATAATAAAAAATTTAGATATATCTCGTGGCTCAATGTTAGAGCATCGGCGTTGCACGCTGAATGTCTGGGGATCAATTCCCATACGAGTAAAACAAAATACAAATTCAAAAAATATCCAGATATTACACGTTGTTCCTTGAATCTAAGTTGAAGAATTCAAAGAGTGTAATAAATAATAACTGAATACTTACAGATAAACGATAAACCAATGGAAACAATGCTTACCATCAAAGGTGACAAAAACAAATAAAGCAAAGCAAAATAAAAAAAAGTTGATAAATGTAATGTGTGAACACAGCTAACACAGACAATGAAATAAATGAATTTTGCAAAAAATATTTTATAAAAAAATTTTTATTGACAATTCTCTGCACATTACAATTATTTTTGCAACTTTAAAAAGGCACAATAGCCCTTTCAAAAGTTGCCGTCAACCCAGGCAGGGGGAGACACTGCCTTGTTGACCCACCGGGGAGATTACCCGGTGATTGGCTAAGAGAAGCCGGAAGAAGAGCTGAAGATTTGGAACATTTTTACAGGAGCGATTAACCTTTAGTTCGGATTTGTGGGTAGCCACATCGCCCTCCGTGAACACATCATCGGACTAAGCGGCACCCCACGTCCCCTTTCCGGCCAGAGCCCTCCAAACCTCGGTATATGTTGTTTTTATATATACCGTACAGTAGGGGCATGACCCCCTACGGGCTTATTACGAGTCAAGGGGAAACGGGGCTTCAGAAAAGGGGAAACGGGGCTTCAGAAAAGAAGGGAGCCCAGATATGCACTTCAATTTTTTTAATATCAAATACCGTCTGGGGAATCCGAATTAAGTATAGAAATGTCATGTCATCCATCCAATCAATACAATTTATTCAGTGTCTTGCCCCAACCAAGAATTTTTTCAGATCCAATGTTACTATTAACCTATATTGAGAAAAGAAAAACAACACCATTAAACATATCAACTGTTGATCATGTAACTTACATGACTCATAGATTCAACTTCTGGTGGAAGCTTGGGGAAGGACATACAAATTGCAGATTAACATCATTGTATAAGGCTCTTGAATGATAAACTAGCACCTGTACAATGTTGCATTGTTGATAGTTGTGTTCCCAGTACATGAAAATCCTTTCCTATTGGATAAAATTTTTTTTGGTAGATTAGACCTGGTTGGCAAAAAGGAGGAGAAATTCTTCGTCATAAATTCAAAATTATTTGAAGAAAAATCCTTTCATACCTAAAGAGTCCATGTATGATGTTCATCTCTGCAATGGCAGCAAAATTAAAACATCTTTAGGGCCATTTAAGTACCCAGTTTCCCCAACACTCTGAACGTAAAGGACAAGTTGTTCTTTAGACAGAGAAGCAGAATTATTTGAGGTTTCTAGCTGTGACAGAACTATAAAGGATTGCTGTTGTACTGGATTTATTAACACAAGATGGTACTTCTCATTAGACAATGTGCATACTCTATTACTTTACCTCATACCTTAATGGTAATGCACTCTCAGTGTTTTTTCATCTGTAGGCTGACTCTTCCATCCTATAACACTTCCAGACTTGATTTGATCCCCCATTAAATTCTGTGAATGCAAAATAATAGCATTAAAAATACTTTTTCAATAGACATAAAACCGAAAAGTACCTAATCCATGTTTCATGTTGAACTTGTGCCATATCTTGGTTTCCGTACCACACCCATTTTCGGCCCAAATACGGTCCCACAATTGTTCACTTCCTTCACTGCATGGGCTTATTACTAACGATTCTTTTTGTGCAGCACTAACAGAATTTAAATTTAACACACTGTCAGGTGGTAGACTGAATAACTAAACAATAAATAATTGTTTGTTAAAATTCTATACTTATTTTGAATTCTTATTTGAAAAGTTTAGGTACCTGACTGTGTTCGCCTAATGCCAATTCATCCTCACGTTCAGTTAGGTTTGAGTTTGGAAAAACCTCCTTCACTGTTTGGAAACTGTTCCGTTCCAATTTGTTCTTTTCCCCTAGCTGAGCTTGTAGACTCAAACTTTGAGCTACAAAACACAAATGAATAAAAGCAAATAAATAGAATCATTATGTATTAGGCCTTACCATCCTTAGCTTTGCTGTTATCTAATATTTTGTGCTGTTGCAATAATTAAGCCTGCAGGTCCATAATTTGATCTAATAAACAATAATTAATAATTCAAAACAAATATAATAATGTTTATACTTACCATCCTTTTGTTGTATTATCTTATCCATTTTTCAATTGTTCCTCCAGCCACGCGTTATTCTCCATCCACGCTACTGAACTAACTGCGAATGGCATCCAATGGACTGAAATTGCCTACGCCAGTAATAATGGGTCTGAGCGGTAGATGGCTACGTGTCGGAAAAAAAGAAAAAAGTGCGATTTTTAATTTTTTTTCCGCCATTTTTTTTTTTTTTTTATGTAAAACGGATCGCCATATACATAGCTGAAAAAAAGAAAAAAAAGGCTGAAATATTTTTTTTTTTTTTGGGTAAAACGGATTGCCATAGCAACGTGAAAGACTATTATTCTTTTCAAAAACATTACAATGGCAATCCGTTTTATCCCCCCCCCTCTCCCAAAAAAAAAATGTAAGCCCTACTCATAACTAAGCCCGACTTTCTGCTGCATCGCGCTAGCGCTGTAGCATACTGGCGCGCTAGCATTGCGTCAAATATTTGGAATATTTCCAAAACGATTAACTTAACGAAAAAAATAGCAATTTTCCCTGAATCAGCATTCAATTTTGAGTATATCCTGTAATATATTCAACCAATTCCGATAAGTGTCAGTTTTCTGCCGAAAAAAATTTAAGCCCGACTAAATAAGTCCAATCGCCAGTACGCTACAGCGCTAGCGCGATGCAGTAGAAATATTCTGTGAATGTATGTAGAGAATTAACTAGAAATCTGACCGGTAGATGGCGATAGCAGTAAAACATGAAAAAAAAACGATATTTTTATTTTTTGGTGAAAAGGATTGCCATACATTACTACACTTTTGTACGTGAGTCATTTTTTGGGAGCAGATGACAAACAAGCACGAAGATGGTCGACAAATTAGGTTATTTGACGAAAATCTAATTCAGTATTATTCATTAATATCACAACGTGTTTAGTGTAGTTTCGTTGATTAGTAGTTTTGAGCACGGCTAGTCTAATGAAAACATATCTAATATGGATGACCACAAAACATGATACTCATCATAGGTTTTTCTGTTTCTTTTCAGTGAACAGTGAAGCAAATGCTCGGCGAATTGCAATGGTTGAGGGATGCTTTGGCAGTTCCGGTCAGGTATGTAAACATTACCTATTTGTTATGGCAAAGTAACATTATATTTACCAAATATGTAGCCTCTTGGAATACCTGGCCGAGTATTAGTAGGTGAAGGTGTTTTAACCAAAATGTGCCGGAAAAAGCCAAAAGCAAGACAATTTTTCCTATTCAATGATACATTGGTTTATGGAAATATCGTAATCAGCAAAAAAAAGGTAAATTATTGTTCATCTAGTAAGTTAAGTTATGATTATGATTTGTTGCTGTTTCAGTACAATAAGCAGCACATAATACCGTTAGAGGAGATAAAACTTCAGCCCCTTGAGGATGATGGGTGTAAGTTGATCAGAAATGTAAAATAAACTTTCCCTGTATCTGACAAGTATTGGTTCTTATGGTCTTAGCTTACAGGAATGGTTGGTTGATTTGCACTGCATCCAAATCCTTTGCTGTTTACGCCGCAACGGCAACTGAAAAAGCTGAATGGATTGCTCATATAAACAAATGTGTTGAAGATCTTTTACGCAAAAGTTAGCTTCGATTGAAAAGTCATCATAATTCGTTGACTAATTGCAGAATCTTCAGGTGGGAAAAAACCGCTGGGTGAACATGCGGCTGTGTGGGTACCAGACGCTGAAGCCAATGTTTGTATGCACTGCAACAAGTCACAATTCAACGTCTTGAATAGAAGAGTATAGACAACTTTTGAAGTATTTGTTTCAGTTGAGCGTATGTTTTAATCAATAATTGCACTTTAAAGCACCATTGTCGAAAATGTGGCGCAGTTGTTTGCGGCCCATGCTCCAACAAGAAGTTTTTATTGCCAGTTCAGTCAGCGAAGCCTTTGAGAGTCTGTCTAACTTGTCACGATATTTTAACCAAATCCAAGAACATAGGAGGACCAAACGTGTCTCTGAGTAATTTCAAATAAGCTTTATACCTTTTCTCACCGTATTTAACATTGATGTTTTTTTTTTCAAACAAGACGGCGACCTTAGCATGGATTCTTCTGGTGAGGACGACGAAGATGAAGACGATGACCCAGAAAATCTTTCTTCATCGAATGAAGTAAGACTAAGTTGTTAATTAAAGTAAATAAATGGTAGAACTTTTTCTCTTCAGGCAAAATTCTACGGCGAAATTCAAAAGTGATTTCACGGGTTAGTTGGCGATGCCGATTCCGAGCCGAAGTCTGCCTTTCTAAAAGTGAATCTTCCCTTGTTTTAGTCATCTGCGAGTCCTTCTGAGTCCTGCCTTTACCGGCAGAAATTATGGAAATGTATCCTCACTTTAGGTTAGACTTCAAAAATCATAGTTTCACGTTTTTAAATGATCACACTTCTAAGTGTATTCTCATTCATGCGTTCATCCATCAGCCGCTTTAAATTCTTCCTTTTTTTTTCTTGTTTTGAAACATGTTCTTTATTAAACTTCATGATTACTATGGTGTGCCTTAATCATATGTACTCTTTTGCTCGTTTGTTTGGAGTATCCGTTCCAATTTGTCGTCATATTCCCTTTCTTGATTGTACTCATCATGTTTGACAAATATATTAAGAGTCTGTGCATACCCAACTATTTCAAACACGTCTTAGTTTGTTGTATTCTCCTATTTTCATATTTTCAAAATTGTTACTGGGCACAGTGAGCCGTTTCATTTTAAAAGAAATTATCACGTTCGTAAGCCGCGAAATGAGCAGGAAACCTTGGTTTCATTTTAACGTGCAATGCGATAGAGGTAAGAAGGGGTTTCTTTAAGTTTCTTTTGTTACACAGATTTTGAAGTGCAAATAATAAGCCAACAAAATTTGTTCGTCGTTGCTTCTTGTTTCACACGAAAACGGAGCATTAATGTAATAATTCTGTTCCTCTAGTTCTGCCCTTTTCGTTCTAAGCTCGTTGCCTACTCGCGTACGTTTACTTTACACCATTTCCATGGTGACAGTTGATTGACGCTTATACTATTAATCGTCGCAAGTTCGTATCTACTTTGTTTGTTGTAGTCCCATTGTTCTATGCTCTACTTAGTTAAATTTTTTTTATTAGTGTCTGCCAACGCGTTTAAACGGTTGATGGAAGCTTCCAAGAAAATAGGTGACAATAGTCCATCACCAAAGAGAATAAAGAACAATTGGGCTAAAGAAGGCAGCAGCAAAGATATAACTAAAAAACACTACTGGAAAAGTGGGCTCAGTCAAGCTATTATGGATGTGGAAAATATTGTTGCATCATCAGATACTGTAGTTATCATCAAGGATAAATATCCAAAAGTTAATATTATTTTGTAACTTAACTTTGTTCGTCCTTCTTGGACAATGGCAGAATACCAAAATAATACCCTGACTTTAAATGTTAAGAATGTGATTTGTTCTCTAGGCTAAATTTCACTATCTAGTGATACCCAAAGTGGAGCAGTTGAATTCTGCAAGAGAACTGACGAGATCACATATCAACCTCTTGAAAGAAATGCAAGAGAAAGCCAAAGGTTTGGTTAAAGATCGTCATCCAGAAACAAAGTTCAAGTAAGCACCCCCAATAATTAAGTATTATCTTGCTATGTACTTACTTTGTTTTTGTGTGTTACACAGAATTGGGTTTCACGCTAAACCAAGTATGGATCACTTGCATCTTCATGTTGTCAGTACAGATTTTGTGTCAACATGTCTGAAGACCAAAAAGCACTGGAATTCCTTCAATACTGAACACTTCTTGGACCTACCAGGTAAACTCATCCAGCTATAGCTTAGGTTTTCACCAAACACAGGCATCACTGTTTTATCTTCAAGCTTCACTGAGCAGTGCAATTGTAGTACAACTCATTCGTCAGCTAGATTTCCCTACTGAAAAAAATAAGAAATCAAATAAGAAAAATAAAAACAAAATTAATAAATAAATCATAATAATACTAATTACTTTATAGTCTGTAATGCATTTCTTTTTTCCTACAATCTTAGAGCTTATCAGCAAGTTGGAAGAAAATGGCAATCTTGTTTGCTACTATCCGACTGATAAAGATATTGAATTATACCTGAAGAAGGCGCTCAAATGTAACCAATGTTCCTTGGAAGCAAAGACGATGCCAAACCTCAAGCAACACTTGAATGCGCACGCTCAATCGAGCTCCAAAATGTAGAAGAAAAAGAAACATCACATTTCTCCTAGAAACTTTCGGCATTCGTACCAATGTGAAAGGGGGAAAGATACTTGCATATTTTCTTTATTTCCATTTGTAAATTTGTAAAAACACAAAAAAGCACATAAAAAAAAACTGGTCATGTTATTATATGTTTTAGTGACATTAAGCACGTTACGGAAAATAGAAATGTATGATTGATTAATAACGCATATACGGCATTATTCTTTTTTGTTGCGTACCTTCTTACTAATGAAATCTGCGTCTAGGATTCGAAAGAATAGAACAATACTCATTAGCACTATGACAGCCAAACCTAGATTTTAAATACAGCAAATAAATAATGCAAAGTTGATTACGAAATGATTCCTTAATTTAAGTGTAAATTGCCATTGTGAACTTACCAATACTGCCTGTTGTATAAGCAAGAAAAGGTACTTGGTCCCTATGAATTACTAACCAACGGGTCATCCAACCAAGCGTGAGTATGCGAAATATCAAAAATGTCCCTAACAACAGACATTACGGATGCAATGAATTCAAATTCTTTTAGTAATTAAAAATGCTACTACCGATATTTAACAAGCTGTTGAGACGGTAACCGGAATGTTGTCGCGGCGCTCCCTTAATAATCATAAGTTGTCGTGTGTGAAGGAATATCGAATTGACCTCGACTAATAATGCGACCACAGCATATCCGATGTATTGTTGTGTAAGCACCGACAGTCCAAAGCAGATAATAACCTATAAAATTTTAAATAGCAAAAAAGTCTACGCGGAATTTAGTTTATTTTTTTTCTTAACTTACGAAGAAATGGTGAATCATTAACTCGTATGAGCTGCGCTTCCTGTGATTCAGCAACATGTCAATGAAGTCGTAAATAAAATATCCTGCAAAAGAAAATATTGTTAGACTGAAACCAAAGTCATGGTAACCTCGAGCTGCGATAAGGTTATTGGACGCAGAAGGATCTGTCACACAAGGCTAAGACCTTTATCTGTTCTTTAATAAGAAAATAACGGGAAAAATAATAAGTACATAGACTATCCATAGTTAAGCACGTCCAGATAACCCACTCAAACGGCGTTAGAAAAGTAATTTGAATTTCAAAAAATAATGTTCGCATTCATAAAGTATCATCGAATTAATGTAATGATCGATTATGTTATCGAAAAATGTGATATTAGAATTATGGCTTTGCGAATGTTATTATTTTTTTTGCATTAAAATTTTAATTGAGGACTGTTGACTAATATTACACTTTATACATGTCTAACGGAAGCGAAATTTCGTAGAATCGGTTCTTTTTACTAATAAAAACATGGATGACGCGCATGTTATGTAACTTACCGATAGAGACGGAAACTAAAAGAAGCGACGAAGTGGAGTGAGTTCCAATCAAATCCTCTGCCATTTTCGGATGCCAATAGAAACTAAACAACATCATCTTTTAGGTGAAGTCAGCTAGTTCATCATTTGACGTCACAACATTTACAGACAGGTGTTTCGCGTACCTAAGTATCGCCCATGTGCCAGTCAGTATGGAATGAACCAGTGAATTGCAAATGTTCCTCCATTTCCATGTCGTTTGTGTTCCTGATTTCAGAACGGAACTTGGTGTGAGTGGCCTGAGTAAAAAGTGGATCACTGCGAACGCTACGAAACTCAATCCAGATGCAACAGGACCGAAAATTTCACTGTTGTTTGCTATGTCTGCCATTCCACTGAATATGTAAGGCGTTACGTAACTTTACAAAATAAACCGTTTTCCGAATATGCCAGTTAACAATACTCGAACATCGAGAACGAACTAACGTCGTCTTAACACAAAACTGTTCAGAATATTTACTCCACCTTCTTGGCGTTATCTTGTGGGCGCACGTCAGTTGACGCGCCTAGAAATTTTGCAGCAGACAGCATGTTTGACCAGTTTTGGGGTTTTGGGGGGGAATTGGGACATTGTCTCTGGATGGGGAACCTTACCTACTAACGCCATCTATGCTCTCGATAAATGGCGGTGGTAATCCCGATATCTCTCCGCCGGCGACAAAGCAAAGTTTCGCACAAATTATTCGCCACACTTCACACCTGGCCGTTTCAACAATTCGATTCTCTTTTATTTCATAATGTCTTCTAGTATCCTCCGTTTTTGCCAACGCCATCTGATGATCACCTTATTCACCACAACCGATCTCTCGGGAAGATAACCACACAAGTGACGATTCACGGCTAGGATGGAATGACCGTGAAAACAAAAAAATTATTCAGCACAAGGTTGAAATTCGCTGGCAATGCCCTACTCCTGCCCGTAGTCCTAGTGCAGTAAGTAGGTCAAGGGCTCTTTTATCTATGTGTTATGTTATTGGAGTCAGTCAATGGCTGCGGCCAGGGCCATATCAGGGACACCCGCTTTCAAGGCTAAAGAACGAATCTCATGAAACAAGAATGAAGGCAGCCAATGTTGACGAAAAACATCTTCCTATAAACATATTAAACAAATCGAGACTAAGTACGTAAAATGATGCGATTCCAACTGTTTCGCTTTTAAAGCCATAGATTTGCCTTCCAAATAAACGATGGATATTATGCACATGTTTTTTTATGGCAAATAAAACGTACGGTGAGTATTGCTATACGTACGCCTTGAATTTAAAAAACTGATTCACATGACACGCAATATACGGATAATTTTTTTTATATCTAACGCATCAAATCAAAATGATTGTTTAAAACTTTACGAATTGAAACCCTAGGCTCAGGTTAGAATTGTATCATCAAGAGAAAGATTTTCGCTTTGGTAGCAGCCCTTCAGTTTTCGAATCAAATCAGCCCATAGCAGCTCACTTAAACAACTTGGGCAAGATCCTTCTAACGGTAGGATGTGATCAGGTTCAGTAATCAAAAAACGGGAAGACAAACACAAGATGTGGGCTTTCAGTTTGCAATCTGTGTTGAGACAGCTCAAAACCTCACCATTCTCTATCGTTTGGTGGCATAAATCGCACCTAGGGAAGGATGTTGAAGAACACAATGAGGTTTTTTCCTTTGACGGTGATGACACTTTCTTTGAAATCACACGGCCTTCTTCAATAGGCATATGAGGTGGAGGCTGCAAGCTGACTTCAAACTCGACGCGATATTTTGGCACGAGCCACTGAATAGTCAAAGCAAGTCGGTTCCATGGACCCACGCGCAACATATGGGACAAAACTCTCATTTTAAACTGAAAACCACTCTCTTTGGACTTTTTTCTTTCCACCAATTTCCTCAGTCTACGGGACTTCTCTGGATGCTGCCAAGCCCATTCAAACTAAAATAAACAAGAAAAAACATATAGTTAGATAGAATTGGTCATTTCATTCAAAGTTACTCACTCGAAGTCCAGAGATGTCATTTGGAAAGCCATGAATAATCAAACACATTTCCCTGGAAAAAGTATCGAATATAAGATATGAGAAAAGTTATTACATAGTATTTGTTCTTTTACATCATTTCTTCATTCTTTTGTCATCTCTGTGTGCCATGTTACACTGAAAAACAAACTGCATATCATGGCTATTCAAGCTAAAATATAATAATTAAGTATTTTCTTTAGTACTTCGAAGACTTGGCATACCATGGGCCTTTATTGGATGTTCTGTATGCGCCACCTGAGCTCACTCCTTTATTGTGTTGCTGTATTCTTCGGTTGGGATTTACGGTATACCCAATGTATGTTCTTCCAACGTATTTGGGATTTTCACAGTACAGTAAATATACACCGTAGAAGTTTTCAATGACAGTGCCGGTGCCCATGATGTTACGGATTCTAGAGGCAATCAGTTACTGGTTTGCTTTATTATTAATTCAGAATCCGCAGCAAACTCGCTGTGAGGAGGATTGACACAAGTCACCTTTGAAACTACGACCGAAACGTCTCCAAGAAATGAAGCACGGTTTCCGCGGCAAGTAACATCGTCTGCTCTTTGTATTTGGTAACGACCATAGAAATAGAGGAGGGTCGTCGTCTCAGGAGTATTGACTGTAGTATATATTGAATTGTAGCTGAGATTTTTAAATAATCTGAGGAACAGAATCAACCAACGAGTTGGTCAATTTTTAGTACTTCGATTCACTCCTTCCTGTTGTCATACCAGAACGTATGGCACAGTATGAAGGCCTAGACATTGTTGGAGGCGAATACTAGGAAATTGTTAAATTGCGCTTGAAATTTGTTTACATGAACTGGGAATAAAACCACGTTTGTATGTGATCAGTTTCTCACGATCGTTGTAACTGGTGAAGTGTAATCAACGCTTTGGCAAATGATTGCAGTCACAAACGATTGGGATATGGAAGGGAGAGAAGGGTACAGTGTAAGGTGGGCCATGAAGACAGACGTAGACAAAAGGGAGTAAGAGAGCAAGAGAAAAAAAAACAAAATCACCAACCAGATAACATGAAACTAAACTGGACCTTGATGGGAGTCAAAATATGATAAACGATCTTCTGTACCACTAGAAAGCATGAAAAAAAAACGGCCAAGAAAAGCCGTGAGAAGAATGAAGTGAATTGGGTAGGTATACACGCGTTCAGGAAATCTTGCAGGCAAGGAGTTTAGATTATAAATGATGCAGAAAAAAAGAAAATCATGATGGGGAACACAGATGTGTACGAAGACTCGAGTCAGACGCAAATCCCTCACGAGCGGAAACCCAACCATTTAGCCAAATGACGACCGAGAAAGAAAAAAAAATCAGGAGAAAAGGAGGTGCATGATGTAGAGGTGGAGGAAGGAAGGGGATAATTAGGTCAGTTAAGATTGATAACAAGCAGATAGGGAAAAACATCATGTTCCTCCAACTGACGATGGCGTTGCAAAATGTTTTTTCATTCGTCTGCAGTCGGTAGTTCAATTTAGTTTCCGTTCTTTTTTTTAAATCTTCCGTCATCTTATCGGGCCCTCCATTTGCTTTGTCTTCAGTTCCAATTGTAAACGTTATAGCCGCCACCCATACCGATCGGATTGTAACGGCTGCTATTGGATCCTTTATCCGGCCGCACTTGGCCCATGCCCGATGAGTGGACGAAACCGGGAGCATTCGGGGGTCGAGAAGCTAACGGCAGACCTGCGTTGTAGTGACCGCCTCCTCCGCTTCGCCCACCATGCCCGCCATGTCCGCCGTGGCTCACCATGCCCCCTTGGGGTTGTCCTCCAACATTGCCAACTGCTGAGACGAGTACATGGAATTATTAAAACACGTACTGCAAGAAAATTGCTGGAAAATGGATTCATTTTCGAGGGTAAGTAAAACAGAAAGATGCTTTGTTATCTCGATCAGCGAAGCTTGGCGCTTCAAACTAGCAGGAGTTTTAAATTTCAGCAGGTATCCATTGCATAAAGGAATAAAAGAAAGGTGTCTGCTTCGTTTCTCATGGCTAATCACATAATGTCCTAAGATATTTATGTAAAATAGTATGACAATGCACTTACGTCGCGCTTGCTGTCTCCCAGCTTCCCATCCAGCAAAATAGGCTGCTTTCTGTTTGCCGTGTTCTTCAGCAATTTTGACGCTAATGGGGTTGGTACGGCCGTGCGGGATTGTACCATTTAGATGCTCGATTGCAGCCATAGCTTCTTCTCTTTTATCGTATCTGAAGGATACAAATTTTGAATAAAATAAACATAAATTACTTTTACAAGCAACAGTTACCTGACAAAAGCCACGCCTCTGGGCATACCAGTGATTTTGTCTTTGAGTAAATTCATTTGCACTATATTTCCATGGGCAGAAAATATATTTGTCAATTCGTCTTCTGTAACGTCTCTGTATGCAAGGAAAACATATTTTAAAATTATAACAGATGTAATAATCAATATATCATTACCTAGGGAGATTAGTAACATAGAGATTGGTTTCCTTTCGGTCTTCACCAGGCGGTCGAGCGTAGGATACTTTAATACGCTTGTTTTGGATTTGAAGCCCATTCAACGTTTGAATTGCCCGGATAGCATCGTCAGCTTTTTGGTAGTTGACGAAACCGAAGCCGTAACTGTATCCAGTCTAGAAGACAAATGTATGATTTCATTAGTGGTATAACATGGAAAATGTGCAAATTATTTTGGACTTTACCCGAAAATCTCGCATGATTTTGCAATTTGTCACCGTGCCAATGGTGACAAACATCTTGAAGAGTTCGCTCTCCGTCAGATTCTGAGGCAGGTAGTTGATGATCAGATTGGTCCGCGATGAATCGTCCCCGGAACTACCAGGATTTGGGCTGGACGAAGGGGTGTGATCAGATCCAGTAGCCGATGCCATCTCTCACGGTATGGTTAGGCTTTGTTTGATTTTGTTAGACTCTCTCACTCTCTCTCTCTCACGCCCAAAAGCCTGGCCGTCGCAGGCGGGAGATGGCCAACAACAAAAAAAAGGCAAACAAAAAATAAAATAAAAGCGCCTGCCACAAGCCTGGGCTTGGAGAGTTCTCTTAGCCCCCCGTCACGGATGCACCTGTTCTCCAACAAGAGCCAAACACAAATCTGTGAAACAATCGTCAATGCTGATGACAGTTGGTGTGATTTGATGTGATAAGTTTTAAGAGACTAACAATGATGCCCTCTTGCAGGGCACATACGTTTAAAAAAGGTATGCAACTACAGCCTTCTTAACCATTACAAAACAAAAAACATTGTACAATACAACGGTTGAATTGAAACTAATGGTGACAGTTTACGAAATCTATGTAGTTCAAAAACACTGCCATGTGTTAATGCAAATGGATACAAGTAGAAGGAAACAGTTTCTTATCAACTCTGTTTTGAGCCCATATTTAAGCTTAGCTCAGTGGAATGGTAATGTAGATTTGCCACTAAATAAAATAGCTACCTATAATATAAATCTTAGTGAAACACTATCTGGAGGACGGGCAAGGTCGTTGATGGCCAACGCACATGTGAAGGGTCGACAGCATTAGCCTTCCTTGTTTTGCTTCGTACCTCAATCTTTAAATGTAATGGAATGCAACACAAGAGTCTAGTTATGGCAGTGACTCTATCACGTTATACACTTAATCCGGTAATGATAAAATACCTCGTAAATTACCGTTGATTCGAAAGAAAGTTTAGTGAAAAGACGACACCGGGTTTTCTTTTCTTGCTCTCAGGTCTAGGGAAAAATTGCCGATGAGTCGATAGGGGGCTAGCTACAGCCTTGCCAGATTCTTGTTTCTTAAAAATCTGAAAATAATGTCGTATCGTATAATTAGTATTTGTTATTTTTACTAAATAAAAATACATATTAGGAAAAAATGCTTATAAAATATAAACCAAATTAAATTTATAAAAGTTTAATATTTATTAAAATTGGTATGACAATTCAAGACTGATTCGGATTGGCTCTGGTTACTACTGACGGAGTTACGAATTACGTCAACCTAGGGTTCCTATTGGAACTGTCTACCCAAAAATATTCGAAGATCCCCGAGAATTTATATACTCGAATTAAACATAAGCCTTGTTAATACGTTCTGTGAAATTTGTTGTGTCTACAAAATTTATTTTCCGTTATCTGAAAGAAATTATCAAACTATAGCCGAAAAAAACAGACGCCATTACCCACAGTTTTAGAATGAAATTGGCGATCTTACTGCCCTCTGAGAGATGACTGACGCGGCTCATGTAAATATGCAGAACTAACATTTTTTAATAATTTCTTGATTCTCGAAGAAATAAGAAAACTCAACACAATAAATTAGATAATTAACCTGGGTAAGGTGCAGTTCATATTCATATATTTTAATGGCAGATCGTTGATGTTAAAAAATCCCTCTTTCTTTAAGATGGCCAAGTTTGGCTTATGAAGTAGACTCGGTGAGACTCGGTGAGGTGAAATGCAGATAGACATTGGGTTGCAAATTAAGTTTAACATTATTCCTCTGGATTCTGTTATGATTAAATTATCAGCTATGGCAGAGAAGGAAAGGGGTACGCCACAACTGAACACTTGGTGGCAGGCTGATGCGAAGATTCCTCAAAACTATGCATACTACATAGCCTATGCTTCAAAAGCTGCCATCTAGTGTATAGTTTAGAATACTCTTTGGTTTTGCTGAAAACCCAAAAATGCTTTTAAGCTTTGCACCCAACCAAATTTGCCACTTTGATCATATCTAACCAGTTCACACAAAGTTAACTCAGCGCTGACGCATTATATTCCATCTCTATATTGTTCCGAAAGTGCCAACAATTTTTTTGCAATCAGCTAAAACCTAGCTCTCGTTCTATTGCCTTCATTAAGCAATCTCCCGAAACCAATTCCAGATGCACAACTGAATTCGTTCAGAATGCTTCAGCCAGCACATGGTATTCATTTGAGTGTTGATAGTTTACATACTGAAGAAATGCCCTAACTTTAATATGTAACTATTTTAATTTCTAAGAAAATTTGTTCAATTCGGTTCAGGGTTTTCCATCTGATATTAACAGTAACCATTGTCGATAATCAAAATTATTTAAAACATACCTTAGGAGGAAGATGCATTAAGAAATAGGGAGCGGAGTCACGGAGAAAGCTTTTTCTGTATCATCAAAAAATCAGTTTGTTTTGTTTGGTTGATTTTCTTTGCTTTTTTTCCAGTAAGTTTTACAATCGGAGACATGTAGAAGCAAAAAAAATTGAAATAAAATAAAAAATGATGTCGTACAAATAATACACATGAACTGGCGTCTGGTGAAAATGGTATCGAGGATTTAAAAAAACAAAAAGAGAACGGGCGGGGTTATAATAAATGTCAGCATAATCCACATTGCTAAATCTACCTGAAAGCTAATAAATACAAAATACAAAGTTCAGCACTTGGAAAACGAGAAGTAAACCGAAAAAAAAAACATACAAAAAAAAAAACCAAAAAAAAAAAAAAAATAAAAACCAAAAAACCAAAAACAAAAAAATAAAAAAATAAAAAGATCAACTTCGGTTAGGGGAGTGAACAGGAGATGTCGGGCAAGTGATGTGTCATTTGCCAAGAATAGCAAAGTGCCGATTAGCCGCCATCTCTTTCGTGGAATTAGTACAGGAAACAGGAAACGATGGAACAAACAAACAAACAAAAAAATTACATGCAGTTCAACTCAAAAGATCGAAAATTTTGTTCTTTTCGAATCACGAGTTTTTTTGCCATATTTTTTTCAGGGGGGAGAAGAGGGGAGCATCGCTTTGTGTCGATGAACAATAAGTTGGTTAGGAAATTATTGGAACACGAACGTATATTTGAATGATTGATTTCTCCTCTTGTTTCAAACAGTTGCCAGTGTAGTCCCACTAAGCGGCCAGTTGTCGGTCCAGTCGACTCGATCCTGCCCAGCACGTCGTCGAGTATTTCTTCTTCTCATCACCGTCAAAGCTTATAACAAGGCGGCACAGAAAATAGCAATCAAGGAAACACCGCATGTGGTACACGATTGGCCGCATCGCGTGAATCCCGTCGGATTTGTCACGCAACATAAAAGTTTGTCTTGTCCGCCTTGTATGGCACTATTCATCGCACTTGTCTTGCTTCTCTGGCCGGCTGGATATACTATTATGCAATCGATTCCAGCAATCTGTCGCTGTTTCACGCAAAAAAAAAAAAAGCAAGATAATTTTAATTGTGCACCGAATTCACCACCTGACACGCACGATTTCCAATTTTCTTTTTGTTCGTAGTAGACTCCCATAATTGATGAACGGACAGCAATCACGGCCTTATTTATCCACATATACAAAGAAAAAACACAAAAGTCGACAACAGAACAAAAGATTTCTAAAATTAAAAAAGTTTGGGGAGAGGGTAATCGCTTCCTTGTTCTTGTTTTCATATTCACAATGATTCGAGGAAAAAAAAAAAGAGGATGGCGGAACAAGGGAAAGAAAAAGGAGCATCAGGATTTTTTTTTTTTTTTTCGTTATGTGTGACGACAGCACGTTAAATTCTTTCGTTCTATGTCTTCTTTTGTCGTATGCCAAAGCCCATTTTATTATCGATTGGCGCCATTCACGTCTTCGGTTTGGAGCAAGAAGCACAACACGAAACGAGATAGTATTTCAACTTGCACAATCTCGCTTGCACAACCAAATGACAATTTTTGAACTTGTCTGAGCAACCCTCTCCTGTAAAAAAAGAAGACGGTCAAATCAGCTGATGAAAATACGAACACAACGAAACTAGAAAACGAATTTTTAAAAAATATAAAGAACTAAAAAAAAAAACAAAAAAACTTGGCATTTTACCCGATGCTGATGCACTGGCTTCTGGCGTGACTCCTTCGCCGCCATTAGCCGGAGCTACGGTCACCACGTTTGTTACGGTACTATCGGCAATCCTTGTGCTGCTGGATTTGGGAAGTTTGGCTGCTTTCCTCGGTTTCACCGGTTCAGGAATTTCAGTTTCGTTATTGCGGTTACTTTCTACACTAATGACCGGTGTGTCCTGTGCTTCCATCGTGCTGTCCTCATTGCCTGGCACTAAAATGAAGAAGAAACCAAAAATGTAAACAAAACACGCATTAAAGTAATAGCACGAATAGTTCAGTTCCTTGTAACGATAAATACCTCAAAACGGGCAAAACGAGTTTCAAAGGCACATACCTTCGTTGCAAGTTGTTCGGACATTGCAAGCCTGTCGAAGCAGCGGTCGATCTTCCTCTTTGCAGTCTTGTGATGGCAGCTGATTCGAGTCCAGGCATTTAACTTCCCTGCGCTGGGCTCCCGTTCCGCATGTAGCCGAACACTAATCGAATATTTAAAAAATGACAAACAAGAGACAACGGAAATTTAGGGAAAGGATTCCGGTTTCCAAAATGTTTCCGACAGCTCTATCGGTTAACAATTAAAAGAATGACAGATTAGTTTCATACCTCGGACCAGTCTGTCGTATACCACTGCGGAAGGCATTTGCCCAAGTTGCATGGGGCTGTGTTATTGGGTTTATCGCGAGCCGGGCATTGCATATCAAGTCCTACGCGATATTGACCTCTCATAAACGTCAGACAGATGACCTCCCGAGTTTGGGTTCCTTCATCGCAAGTTGCCGAACACTGGAATAATATTGGGGAAAAAATAATTAGAAACGACGACAAGTAAGGTAAAGGCCATTCTCTTCTTTTTAGGCTTCTTCTTTCTTTTATTTATTACGATTATTTCTTTTTGGTTTTATTTATTTTGTGTTGGCTTCTTCCCAACACACGTGCGCAATAACGGACGTCAGGAGCAGCAACGAAATGAAGAAAAAAAAAAAAACAAAAAAACAAATAAACTAAATCAACAAAAATACCTGAGACCAAGGTCCAGCAAACCACTTCCCGCTGCAATCTTTCGCTGAAACACACGTCCTGGATGTGTCGGGCTTCTTGCTAACATCGCAATCCATTTCACTGTTGCTAGAACAGTGAGCTTTGCGCGTTTGAATGCCAGTGCCGCATTCTTCCGAGCACTGCAAATCGACCGACAAAGCAATAATTCAAGTTGAAATGCAGAGATTCTTGCGCAATCGCGAAATACAAAGGTGTTTCCCGTGAAAAAAAAACAAACAAAAAACAAAAAGATGAAAAACAAAAATGAAATACCTGGCCGGACCATTCGGTAAAGAACCAGGTGTTTGCCGTGCAAGAGCCCATATCGCAAATATCGCTGCTGGCCGGTCTTTCAGCTGACGAACAGTCAGATTCGCCGACGTCTCGGCCGTCAAAACCCTGGCAGAAAACGCGTCGGTGTCTCATGCCTTTGCCGCAACTGGTCGTGCACTTCATAAAACGAAGAGAAAAGCGAAAAAGAGGAGGTGAGATAACGACAAGGCAAAAGCATTCAATTCACGTTCGTCAGTTATCAATCACGAAACGAGACAAGTCTCGCGTACGATAATGCAGTTGAAATAGAGAAATGTAAATGTTCACGTTTGTTGCTTACTTTTCCCCATTCGGAGGTGTGCCATTTGGCGCAGTTGCCCAGATTGCAATTGCGTACCCTGGGAACCGACGGAGCTGCATTGAGGCAAGCGGCCTCGTTGACTCTCATCGTCAACGTGGCGGAGATCTCTTGCTTGCAGGTCAGATCGCGCGTCTGGATTCCGTCGCCGCACGTCGCGCTGCACGAGGTCCATTCGCCCAGCACCCATCTGCCAAAAAGAAGAAGAGGAATGTCACACAACGTTCATCACCAAAAACCAAACAAATTCCGTTCGACACGAAAAAAGAGACGAGGTCGTAGATGGAACAAGACAAGGATTCCATACAAGGCGATAGCGTCTCATATTTATTATTTTTTTTAGAAAACATCAGACGTGCAAGACTAATACTTCAAAAGCTGCTGTCACAGTTACATAGAAAATTTCAGCTTGGAATTCAAACAGAAGGTGCAACTGTTCCATCATTTTTCCAGGAATATTGAATTGTATATTTTATTACTGACCGCTTATACGAGCTACTCAAAAGCTAAAGGTTACACTCACTCGGCTGGACACGGTTTGGGGCCGCATCGGACAGTCTCCGACGGTGGTCTATCTTCTTCTTTGCAACGATGATCGGCCACAGGCACTTGATCTCTGTCTCTGACGCAAACAATCAGCGCTTGTTGCACACCTGCCAAATATCATTCAAAATAGCCGTACAAAACGTTCCATTAGAGAATGCCATTACAATACAAACAATTCACGGTCGTTAAAGTGAAATATACCACGCAGTTATTTACGTGTTTTTTTGTTTTTTTTTTATGCGTTTGATAATTTTTTTTTGTTTTTCGATTTACCTCCTCCGCAAGTCTTGGAACATTCCGAGAATCCCACTTGTTTCCAGACAAAGCTCTTGCCGTTGGAATGGCGACGTGGTCCGCGTCGGTGAGGTGGCGGCGTCGGAGCGTTGGGGTCGATCGCCTGCAGCTCCGGAGAGCCGAGTTTGCCTTGTTCGCCCGGCGCAGATGAACTTGTTCCAGCCGCTCCTCCTCCGCTCTGCTTGTTGTGAATTCTGTGTCCGTGCTGGCGCCGTTTATTCGATGTCCGGCCACCTAAGAAGTCGAAAATAACAACAAGAAGATATTGAAAACATTAAAAAGGATAGATGTAAATCATTTTGCGTGCGTCTCTTTAAGTGTTTCTAGATTGAAGTAAACGACCAGCAGCCAAAAAAACTTTGAGAGCTTTTTAAGGATCAACAAACTCTCTTTCTATTTTTTTCGGTTTTCAATTGAAACGCCTCTGAATCAAAAGTCGTTTTGCCGAGGAATTTTTTTTTTTTTTTTTAAAGACTCAGCCGAAGGAATAAAGGGAAAAAAGAAATCCAAACATCCGCTGGGACTACAACCCATTAAAAATCCGTTTACGACTCCCCCCCCCCCCTATTTTTTTACCTCTTTTTCCCACCCTCTCCAATCTAAAATAGCACGACACTGGATACGCCATGAAAAATAACGACCGTGAACAAACATCACGCAGAAGCTATAGCACAACACATCGGTGATTCCATCAACTTTTATATACGTTATAGGCTGTAAAAAAAAACAAAAAGGACGGTTATGAAAGCTGACAAGTTCGGAGAAAACCCCCCAAAAATTTCAGAGTAAAAAAAAAAGGGGGAGAAAAAAAAAATACCATGATGTGATGATCGTCCCGTTTCTTTGTTGTGCAGGACAGCAGGTGCTTGGACAACCGTATCGCTCCTACCGTCTCCGCTGGATGCAGAAGCTTGATTGGTGTTGGCGTGGTCAGACGAGGCGGAAGAAGAACCATCAAAGTTGGAGGGTACGGCAATGCCCAACGTAGCCAAACTGCCGCTGGAACTGAGCGAGGCAGGGTAGTTGCCACTGCTGGCCGGATAATTCGACGGTCCGGATGCTGGAACTTGTTGATGGATTCCACCTAATCCGGCGGAAGAACCTTGTTGAATCGTTTGAAATAATCCACCTTCGGAGCCGAGGCTGCGTGGCGGCGGCGGCTGCTGCGGTGGTGGGTTAGCGCCAAAAAAGTTCGTGCCACCAGGTGAAATAGGCGAGCCGGACGCTCCATCTAGTTGATATCGCCCAGCTGGAACATTAGCTGATGACACTGCCGGACCGCTGTTCAGCAAATCGCTTTGGCCGAAAGACGTGGCCGGTACCGTAGGTGTTGGTGAATTACTAGGGCGTGGCACAAGATTATTGTTGGCCACTCCCAAAGGTAGCATGTACTCGTACTTGATACCGGGGTTGATTTGTTGGTAAATCACCTGTTCAAATAAATAGGAAAATTAAAAGATTGTCCTCTTTGAATTCGTTATTTTTCGCATGGACAAATTTGAAATATACCATGATATCGATGGGCTCGGTCAATGGTCCTTGTGTGGTTATCAGCTCGGGAGTGGACGCGTCTTGGCGCCGATAGGTGAACGTGGTGCCGGCTGCCTGATACTCGCCTGACCAGTTGATGGCCCAATTACCATTGAAGACGAATGTGCCATCGGAACGCCTTAGAGCTGAATCAGGAAAAGAAAAGAAAAAACCAAAGAATGGTAAGTCTTTTGATTGCCAATTTATAATATCTATGCATTCATAATGATGTTTGTCTCGGTTATAACAGAGAAAAAGAAAAACTATTTCGCCGCGTGATGATGTGCGGATAGGGTTCATTTTATACGCCGCGTGATGAGATTAGCTGTGCGGGAGGCGAACGAGAACGAAACGCCACGAATGGCTAGCAAATGAGAATTGAGTTGCCCATTCCAATTCATCGAACAAACTGTTGGTACGATGACCCGAAAAAGGCGACGTGGCCAATCTCTCGTCATTGCACAGACAATCAGTCAGGTATGGATTTTTTTTTTAGTGGCGAGAGCAAAAAAAAAAAAAAAAAAAATGTAAATATTAAGCTACAAATGCGATGACTCACAAACGAGGAAAAAAAAAAAAAAAAAAAAAAAAAAAAAAAAAAGAAAGATCAGATCTCAAAGTTTTCCCGTTATCTGATGTGTTTCGCTTTTCTCTCACCTTGCGCGAGACTCATTGATTTATGGGCTGGGACGTTGTAATGTAATCGGACACCTCCGACGCCGTAGGATATGTGAACAACCAACGACAAGACTACGAAATTCGGTTTCTGTTTTTTTTATTTTCCGAGTCTAAATTTTAAGAATGGCTCTCCTCCTTTTGTGCTGTCCATTCGCTGGCCCGTTGTCTGATCCCTATCTCGTGCTAGACACTTATAAAAACAACAACAACCTAACACTAGCAGTAGCAACAATAATCTCAAAAGGCTGGTCACATGATTGCACGGCATCCTAAAAGCGAGGCCAACCGAAGAGAAAGGAAAAACAAACGATGAAAAGAGGATTCAACAATGTCGAATGTTGGCCATTTCATCGACCGTGTTTCCAAATCGCCATCTAAGCAGACAAGATGTATCGGCATCGTCGTTCAATGTGCGTGCGTGTAACGCTCCTCAACAGCCAATATCAATGTCTCTTGTTTGTTTGTTTTGACGCCAGGATCAGATCGCAATCCAACCGATTGTGTAACACGTACGCACTGATATGTATCCTCACCAAACGCCCAATATGGCCATTTAAATAGTATGCGGAACAGTCATTGCTCTTAGGCATGCTAGCGATTCGTGCGCGTTTAACACATGTGGAAATCGTTCTTCTCTGTTCAACGATGCCCAGAGTTTAATTGCCCAATTTGAATGGCAGGAAATGCTTTAAAGCAAAAGGTCTTGGCAGAAAAAAAAAACAAAAAAAAAACTATATTTATTGGATTGCCCCGATCAAAGTGAAAGCCAATCTATTGGAGTCGGTGACCCCGAGTCGGCGTGAGCTCGTTGTGAGGTCGATGCTAATGCAAGTTTTTGGGGGTTTTAAGTTGGTGCCCGCCGCTTCACGCGAGAACCACCCAAACTAACAATTCCCTACTTCTATATAGAACCCTGCCAGCGATTACCGTAATGGCTGCGTATCACCTTACATGGGCCAGTGTTTCGTTACGAGTCGCCAATCTTTTCCCAACACGCCGTGCGTTATAACACGAACGAATATGCAGACACGATGGTTGTCTACAATCGAAACGAACTCTTCCTTTTTTTTTTTCTTTTGCCCATTTAAATATACTAGATCTAAAAATATCACTGACAATGAAGAGGAAAGAAATGGACGTCCGTTCGTGAGGATCGGTAATAATAATGAAGAGGTCGGGACGAAGTGCGGCCAAGGCATTACCGAAAAGGACGTATCATGGAGAGGCGCACGTCGACAAGGGTAAAACAGGTGGGAAATTCAAAAGGAGCGCGCAAAAGGGGATGACGCATCACATTTCTAGTTCCACGATAATCGTCGTCCGTCGTTGTTAAAACATTACGCTAGAATATGTTATTGTCGAATTTTATTCCGATGGTATGCGATGCAGCCAATCGGCCTCAAATCAATACAATAGGGTCCTCAATGACGACAGACTTCCGATGATGATGATTTTTTAAAAAAATACTAAAGCGAAAATCATTACTAATGGACTGAACTCTCAACCAATAGCCATTGATTAACGACAGAACAGTTGAACTCTTTTTCTTTCTTTTTTTTTTGCTTCCCCATTATTTTTCATTCTTTCTCTCTCTCTCTTGTTGTTTTCTATAGATTGCATCGCTTCTTTTATGCCCTTTAAAGTTGACAACCCGCTGCGATCGCTAGGTCTCCAGCAAGCGCTCGAAACCACCAAGAAATCGGTCATCAATTAAAAAAAAGGGGGGGGGGGGAATAGGAAAAAGATGAAAATACGAGATAAACGAAAGATAAGATTCCAATGGAAGAAATAAAAAAATACGATAAGGAGAGAAATATTGCAGAATCACGGGGACACGTTTGAAACGGACGGCGGTAAACCTTGTGGTCGCTGCTGGAATCGAATGAAAAAAAAAAAAAAGAAAATCTTGTTCCTCAGGATACAAAACTATCAAAGTTACACACAGCGATAGTTAGTTCTCGTAAGGAATACAATGAGCCCGGCTGTCCTGTCCCGCGTCCAACAAAAGACACATCACAACCGTCGGCATACAAAGCAGATGATACAAAGAAAAAAAAAGCTGTACAGTCACAACTTGATTCGAAATGGCGGTCTTTTTTTTTTTTTTTTTGTAAAAAAACTGTGACTGTGTGTAAGGTGTGTAGAAAGAAACTGAATCTTCATCTTTGAATCCTCCCCCCCCCCCCCAAACTCTTACCAGACGGCCATGATCTGTCGGCGGCAATGTCCCATTAATGAATCGAAAAATAATTCGAATGTGAATGCAATAAAACTCGCTTTCTAAGTCGATGCGTGTGTGTATATGTGTGTGTGTGTGTGTGCTATTGTACGTGCTATGGCCATCAGCCGTTCACGCCGCTGCTGTGTTCTCGATTATGTTCTTGTCTTTTGGCTGTTAACAGAAAGAGCGGGCGAAGAAACGAAGATAGAGAGAAATGAGGGCCGACAAGCCTCTGCTGAACGCCGCCGACAAGTTTTGGAAGCGCGTCGGGGCACAGCAAGAACATCTGCCGCGTGACGTGGCGACACACTGTTCCCGCACGTCACGTCAATGAAAAGAAAACGTTCGTGAATAATTCCACGGCGCCAGCAGATGAAAAAAGAAGAAAAGAAGACGACCAATAAAAAAAAAAAAAGGTGAACGTATACACTGTTGTCGCTTGGTGAGATTTTCAACTCGACATGTCATGACGTTTGAAAAAAAAAAAAAATAATAAATAAAATTCCCCCTTCTTTTTTTTTTTTCATCGCCATTCCCGCGTGAGTAGCTTATTTGAAGAGAGCGACAAAAGAGAGCGCGTCTACGTAAATCAACGTCTTGTCTCGCGCATCAGCCCGAACACGCAACGGCAATTCAAAGTCACGATGATGATGCGAAGAATAGCAGAGTGTCAACGATGATCATACGATGATGGGCGCTTTTGCCTATTTTTTAAAAGCTTCGACGCCATCAACAAGTTGCTCTACACACACATAGTCGAGAGCGGCAAAAAAGAGAAATAAATAAATATGCAAAGTAGTAGTTACCTAGATAGTTGCGACTGGGTTTGAATTCGGTGATGTTGACGTGGCAGGCGCCTTTGGGCAACTGGGCCACCAGGTTGTAGCCGGGCGGCAGCTGCGGCTCCGTGAAGATGCCCGAGACGATCTGGCAAGTGGAATTGCTGCCGCCGCACACTCCGCAGGCATCCGGCCGCTTCTCCGAGCCCACGATCCCATCGCAGCCGATCGTCTTGTTTTCATTGGAAAAAAAAAAAAAAAAAAAAAGAAAACAAAAAAAAAAAAAACACGTTTAAGATACAATTAAACGAAACACGGATGAAAAACGATTAGATGAACACACAAAATCTGTGAATGCTTCCGCACTGCTGAACCGGCCATTGTCCACCGTATAATTTATGCAAAAAAAAAAAAAAAAAAAAAAAAAAAAAAAAAAAAATAAAGGAATCGACGTTCACACTGGAACATAGCCAGAGAACAAGGGGGAAAAGAAATCAAACCAAATAAAGAGATTGGATAAAAGAAAAAAAAGCCACCTGGGCACCCAATTTTCGATGGAATCTATTCGGTAGACTAGCTGCCGAAGATTGGTTCAGTTTAAATGCCACAAGGATTTCTTTTTCGTTTTTCTCTTTGGTTTAGATTTGGTTTAGAATGGAATCCGGCAACGGGCCTCGAGAGATAATATTTTCAATTGAAATTAGATCTACACACAAGCCTCGAAATAAAAATAAAAAGGGAGATAGGAAACAAGAAGAAGAATGTTGAAACGCGATGGTCATCGCTGCCACCGAGATGAATGCTCCATTCCACACCCACTCAAACTAGGCTCGAGTTATTAAAGAGACAAGAGTCTGTGAGGTGGTGGGTATGAAAGGCCAATATATTCATTTTTTTTTTCTTTTGTTTTGTTTTTCTCGTTGCTTGTATGTTTTCTTATCTTATTCTTCTCGTCTTTCTTTTTCTTTTCGTTTTCTTTTTTTTTTAACGTCTCCAACTGTACAGACGCCACGGTTAATTCTTATGCAAACAAAACACACACTCGGGGCCCGTTGGGGCTGATCTTATACATATTACATATCAAATCGACGAGAAAGGCACACTCGCTTGTGTAATACGTTACAAACTAGACAAAATATACAAAAATGTTTTTCTTTCCCGAGAAATAAAAAAAAAAAAAAAAATCCAAAAACAGACGCAAGGGAAGGGGGGGGGGGGAGAGAGAGAAAAAAGTGAGAAATGGCCACCGAAAATGTAGAATAACTTTGTTGTTCTTCAACCAACTGGTATGCTATTAAACGACGAACGCAAAAGAGTGGGTCGTATCTCGTCCTAGGGTTCACGAACGCCCAGAAAGAGAGAGTGAAGCAATCACGGTGGCAAAAGCCCATTCAAGAAAGAAACGCTCGGCCAGTTTTAATTTACTCATTTCCGTGGCAGTTGCACACACACGCCTCTAACGAGGAAAAGAGCATCTCTCTCTCTCTCTCTCTCTCTCTCTCTCTCTTTCTCGCCGTGTTGTAATCTACTACTGCTCGCTGCGTACATAAATGTTTTAGTAATACAAAGGGCGGTCGAAAATCCCCCGCCAGGCTTAATTTCTCTATCGCTTATAATTGTTATTTCAAATGAGAAGCTTCTTATATAATTCTTTTTCCAAGATATAGGTTTTTTTTCTTTTTCGTTCTCGTCGTGTTGAGAGCTTTGTTTATAAATATACCGAGAGAGAGAGAGAGAAGGAAAAAAAAAAAAAAATTCTAAGCTATAAGCTAGGGAGGATAACCTTCAGGGGTGTTGGCACTAAAGCTATGAATAATTCATGATGCACAGCAAAACATTCATTTCCCGGCCGCGATCGCTACAACACGTCGCCGTGTGTGTGTGTGTGTGTGTGTGTGTTTACCAATCGGGATTTGTGGTAATGTAAAAGAAAAAAGAAAACCCAAAAATGAATCACCAACTGGCTGGCGATGGGGTTAAGCTTTAGAAGTCAAATATCCAAAAACAAGCTCCCTATTTTTTTTTTTTTTTTTTTTTCCCTTTACTGATACGGTGGTTTGCGCTAAATGGATATGGCACGTTTCTCTCTTCCTCTCCGCGTATGACCCCTATTTCCGTCTACGCACTAAACATCCGCCAAAGGGGAAAAAAAAAAAACAAGTTTTGGCAATAACAAAAATAGGAAGCTATTAATATTCGTTTCTTCACTTCATCAGACTTTGGATCGAGGCCCTATAATCACCCAGTTGGTCTTTAAAAAAAAAAAAAAAAAAAAAAAAAAAAAAAAAGGAGGAGGAGGATGATGATCATCGGTGCGTAATACCGGGACAACCATCAAAACAAGGTTCGTATTTCTATCTGTTTCCCCCAATCTCTTACGAAATAAACAGTAAGGGGAGCATACGGAACAGCTGGGGAATGATGACCATCGATCCGGATTGGAATGACGAACTGGACAGCTTACAGAGAATGCAATTCATCAGTGAAACGAACATAACAAGGAGAATATTCAGAGGATTGCGCGCGGGATAGGAATTGGGCAGCTTGTCATCAAATCAGTGGCCATCGTTAATCTGATGATCAAGCAGATGTGCACGAGGTGAAGAGAGGGAAACCCGGATGCGATAGACTTGACTTCTTTTTTTTTTTTTTTTTTTTTTTTCTATTTCAGAAGGAGACGAATGTGTGGTAGAGAGCTCATCCATCTCACAGTCAAGAAGAGCTAATTAAGTGGCAAACACCAGGTCAGAGAGACGGAAAAAAGGCCCACCACAGAACAGGGAGAAACGCAACCCCTCGGCAGTGAGGGCGAGAGATGAGGCGAGGGAGAGAGACAACAATCCTCACAATGTTGTGATGGATTATTCAATGGCTAGTATGGGCAGATGGTTATCACCATAGCTGAAATACAAAAAAAAAAAAATGCCAGTAGTTCATCTTGTGTTTTGGAACCCGCGTGCGCGTGTCTTTTTATCCAAATCTATACGTGAAAAGTGTGTGTGTGTGTGTGTGTGTGTGGAATGTCGACACGATGGATCGGATATCTTTTAGTCGAGGTGTTTGGGCAAACTTGCGCAACACTTTCTATTTTTTTTTTTTTTTTTTTAAATTCTTTAACAAAGATTTATGGCATTTTACTGCTACTATTTACCAGTTGGGGGATAGCAATTCAGAATCGCCGGTAAATCCAATTTCTGTGCATTTTTCCACAGATGTTGTTCGCAAAAACGTTCGCCTTGCCAGAACGGACGAAGTTCACGATAAACAGATCCCAAATTAGGCGTCATGACATTTCACATGCCGACGTTTTTCCTTCTATTGTCCTCCTATTTTGTACGTCACAGATGAAATTCAAAAGAAAAAAAAAAAGGACTCGCCAGTGTGAAAGCGAGTTTTTTTTTTTTTTTTTTTCTCAGGTGGAAATAGAGAGGTACACAGGGCACACGAAGAAGAAGCAGCGGTACTACACGCTTAGGGGGGGGGGGGGGGGGGGGGGGGGGGGGGTTTTTGGGGGGCCGGGAGGGTTTTTTTTTTTTTTTTTTTTTTTTTTTTTTTTGTTCAAAATGCTTTTCTTTACCCGTTTGCTGAGTCACTTTGATTTCTTTCGATGCGAGACGACATCATCAATTTAAATATGCGCGGCGGCGGCGGTTCTGATGGTATATTGTGCCGGCGGTGATGGCGGCAGCGTCGGTTGCGCTCCATGGCGCTCCTTCCTTACATTTATTTTTCCTATTTTCTTTTTGTTTCCGTGTGTTTTTTTTTTTTCTCTCTCTCCATAGTACGATGTTGACCTCATCATCAGACCATTCGCTGAGTTGGAAGCTGTCCAGTACCGGCTCGCAAAAAAAAAAAAAGAAAAACCTGGCTTTCAATTTTTGTTCTTTTTTTTTTTCCTAACGTTTTGTTGTTGTTGTTTATTTCAAAGTTCCCAAGGTTGGAATACATGAATGCGATGCCTATCTCTCTCATTCTCGTGAAAGCATCCGCAATTCCTTATTTATTTATTTTTTTTTTTCCTATTGGTATTATTATTTTGATGATATGTCAAAACGAACTCCGGTACTCTTTCCCCCCCGCAACCACACACATGGAGGAAGAATCAAGTGAAGATGTTTGCCTTTGATTTCTTTCAGAGAGAAAAAAAAAAAAAAAGAGTACACAACTAAAAGGCAGAAGAGAAAAGAAAAAAAAGACACGATCGAGACAATGCCAGATGCCAACAAGTGATACCAAGCCAGACTTTCATATACTTTTTTTTTTTTTTTTTCGTCTTTTCATCCTCTTCCATTATGACGTGTAGTAGGCTTAATACCACTCGTCTTTTTAAAGAAAACGTGCAGCAATGTACAAGTACGGTAACGACAACATGTAAAAATAAAAAAGGAAAACTAAGAAAGAATAAACGATAAAAGAAAAGGGGAGAAATGTAAAGCGAGAGAAATAAAAGAGACGAATGTGTGTTGGGAAACTGAGTGTGCTTTAAACACGCACGAAACACACACACACACTGGCCGATTGGCCATCATAACTTAACCAAGGTCTTAGATGCAGGTTGGCACTGATGGGTTCCACAAACGTGTAGAACGAAAAATATGCCAACATACATATTCGACCCACCAACACGAAGCAAAAAGGAGAGAGCAGCAATCTCATCACATATTCATTTGTCATAAATTTACTTCCTATTGATTTTAATTCTTTTTCTTTTGTTTGTTTTGCTGTCCCCCCCCCCTCTCTCTCTCTCTCTCTCTCTCTCTCTCTCCTGGCCACCTTCTTTTTGTCATTTCTACCTCAAGTCCAAGATCGAGTACAACACTAAAAAAGGAGAAAGTTTTGAATTGATTTTCCGTATTTCTTCTCGACATTCCAGCACATCCAAAAGACATTCTATAAGCGTTTTTTTTTCTCTTCTTTTTGGCCTGTGCTTCTTGTTTGTTTTTTGCCTACATTACATGATAGGTTATTGTGTAACTTCGTCTGTCTAGTGGAGTCTTTTTTTTTTTTTTTTTTTTTTTTAAACGCCACAGTGGAAAACAAAAGAACAGCAGAGGGCAGCAGCAAAGCTCTTTGATAAGTGGCCACTTAACGTGATGAAGAAAGAGCAAAGAGAGTGCGAGAGAGGGAACAAGGAACGAGACGAGAGGTAAATAGAAACAGAAGAAAGCTAACAAGATGAGCACTGTGTGCTATAGGCGGATATGTGTACGGCCAAACCAGTCGCTCGTCCTTCTCTTCTGTCGTTTTCTAATTCTTTCTGTATCGCGTACTGGCCTTGTATTTTCAACAAGAAATTACAATTAAGGGGGGAGTCCCCCGACAAATTAAAAAAAATCAAGCTTTTGATTTTGAAATGAAATTAGAAAGCAAAATTTGGCGTTTACTTTGTTTCGGGCTCGTATCGATGTGTCCTTTCAAAAATGATCTGAAACTCTTGTGACACAGCGTTTGCCCCATCCCCCCTTATGTCAATGCGTATAGAGGAAGCTAGGACCTGTCATGTCTGTCGGGAGTAATTTCATGCCAACTGATTTTTTATTATTTTTTTTTTTATGTGCATTAATGCAAACATAAAAATCGTTTTCTTTTCTTTCTTTCGAATCCAACTTCTTTTCTGCAGCTGTTGATTTAACGTCACAATCGTCTCTATCTGACTACATACGCGACCACCTCAAATTCTAGTAGCGTGCAGAGATGCGTGACCGCTTGATTGGCCCTTTAAAACAACTCAACCTCAATGACAACACAACTGCAAAAGGTCTCATCGACTGTCCTCTTATTCGTTTATCAATCCATCTCTCACTTGTTTCGACTACGCATCTGTTTGCATTTCCCTTTCCAGCCGCGTGCGTTCACGTCAATCGGAATGCGTCCGTTTTCCTCAATCTTACACATCCAAGTGTTTTGCTTCACTTAATTTTGTACGCAGCTATTGCCTTGATTTCTTGGGGGTATCGTTTCATCTACTAGACAGTGACGCAAGAGTGACACATGGGTGAAAGAATTCAACTACTAAGGCAACAAGAGTCCGCAGACTAGGGCGTTAAGGGATTCCTTCTGATGATTATCGCTGTTCAGGTTTGTCAACACAGCCTCGTCCCAGTCTACCCCCCCCCCTCCCACACGAAAAATAATAAGACAATTCAGAGGGTTGCGGTTAAACACTGGCAAATCGGAATTCAATCCGTCCTTTTTTCTTTTTTTTTTTCGTTGTTGTCGAACAACGTCAATGGATAAAATCAAAACGTAAACAAAAATGAAAGGCGAGAATCGAAAGGGGAAAAAAAAAGCGTTTCCATTAATTATACAACAGTTGGAAAGCGCACAAGATCGTTGTGAAATTGATCCATTTTTTTTTCTTCTAGATGGGGGTTGAGTGAGACTGTCACGTTTTGAGTCTCGGGACCGTGCGTGTCGTGCACGAATCTCTAATGCATAATCAGCGCATTTTCTTGTGTATGTGTGTGTGTGTGTGCCTTGATTTTGTGATGTAGCCGACAGCGTAGAATTTCTGAAAGCCTATACACACACACACACACACACACACACACACAACATTTAACTCTTTTTGTTTCTTCCCATTGACGGTTTTCGACGATAGCTTGAAAATTTCTTTCCCATTTATCATTCAACGTGAAGGCCCTTTAAAAAGTGGAAAGACCGGGGGGGGGGGGGAACGACGACTCGAGTGACAGACTTGAGAGAGTGCTACAAACAGGGCAAGGCATAAAAATAAAAACATGAAACAAAAAGCCCAGCCCAACAAAGAAGAAACGGATAGATCCTTATTACTTTGTTTTTCCCTTTTTTATTTTCATCCCCTTATTCAATGGTTTGTTTTAATTTATTTTTCATTCATTCTTCTTTTAGTGTCGTGTGCCGTTGTGAAATGCCGATCGCGTGGTGCGCGAACGTCAAACAAAACAAGACGCGTGAAAACGAGCCAATGAATTATGCAAAATAGCCGTTTTTGATGACCGCCGATGGCCTGAGAATGGGACAGTCAAGTAATAAAAGAGCTTCGAATCATCGTTATTGCTGGTGCCTATTGAAGTGGCAAACGCATGTAAGGAAAATGGCGACAAATCAAGAGGCCGAATTTCAATAGTTTGGCAATAAACAAAATATGCAAATAAAATTTAAAATGAAAATCGAGTTTAACAAACAAATAATAAACAATAAATGTTACTTTCATGACATTTTTCTTTGAGTCTTGTAAACTGACTCGTCATTGAAAACGGCCGTTTTGTTTTTCGCAGGAAATACACTTAACAGGAAGTGAATTCGACCGTCTTCTTTTACACCGGACCCCACGACACAAACGCACGGCCACTGTCGAATGTTGACGCGCGTTTCGCTCCAATGTCAATGACGCATAACTGACAACTGCCTGACTACACAACAAATATCGGCTCGTTAGCGAAACATTTCAGAGTTCCGGTCGACGATTTTTGTTTCATTTAAATTAAAAAGGGGTGGAACATTATCGACAGCACACGCATACATATACACACACGAAATGGGGTTAGAAACGTTTTGGGAGATTTAACGAGGAACCTACGGGAGCAAGCGTAACCCTTTTTAATAGATGCTATAAGCTACCCTTAATAGCGAGAGGCCGTTTAAAACGTTCCAGTGGGTCGCTATGTGAGCCTCCTGCATACGAAGAAACTGCTGCTGCTGCTGCGTAATGAGTTTGGGGCAGCACGTTCTGACAGGTGAGCCCCTCACAAAATGCGCATATTACAAGAATTTTTTTCCCCCCTTTTTCTGATGGTAACCTAGACACCAGGTACATACAACAGTCAGAGAGAAGAAAACAATGATAAAGAAAATATATACGTAAAAAAAAAAAGAGAGGGGAAAAAAATGTTTTAAGAATAACAAGAAAAACAAAAAGATTCTTGTTTTTTTTTTTTTTCGAGGCGTGTTCGAACGCAGACAACGTAAGGAACTAGGTCGGGTTCTTGAACGATTTAAATGTGTATGTTTGTTTTAAACGCGAGAATAATGACACGTCATTAAAGAAAATAGATACACCGACAGAGAAAAAGCCGTGATTTACTGTGTATACCAATCGTTATTTACAATGCACGCAACAAAAAAGAAGAAGAAAAAAAACCCTGCCAAACTAGAAAAACTCGTTCAGCGGTGTATTCTGAGAAGTTCGCACGCTACAGCGACGTTGAACGCTCATTAAAAAGAATCAAAAAAAAAAAAAAAAGAACGAAGAAAATAAACGTATCCAAATTTAGACCTATTATTACCCAAGTACCGTCGTAATTAGTTTGGCACTATGAGAGAAAAAAAAAAAACGAAAAATCTTTGAAAGTCCCGCGGGACCAAGTCAAAATTGAAAGACAATAGGATATTTTTCAAATGTCTTTTTTCTCTTATTTGCGATTTAAAACAAAAAAGATGAACCCCCTTTTTTGTGCCTTTTCTTTCGTCAGTTGCAACATTTCCAACTGTTGAGCGATAACTAAACTGCGTGTTATCCAATGCGGCTTGCAGACAAGGTTTTTTTTTTTTTTTTTAAAAAAAAAAAAAAAAAAAAAAAAAAGAAAAGCCGAACGGCTACGCACGCGCGTCTTTTTTTTTTCCCAACACGTCGGTTAAAAACAAGACGCTCTTTGCGCCTTCCCCCCTCACCACTCATTGATACGGAGGGGATATATGTGGGGGCGAAGTAGCGTCGGTGATGGGAACGTCGAAGAGAAAATAAAGAAATAAAAAAGAGAATGAGGCTGCTGTTGTGTCAGGTAAAAAAAAAAAGAAAAAAAAAAAAAAGAAGAGCGGCAGAAGTTCAGCCCTCGCCATGCACAGCTTGCAGCCATTACTCAACGTCTTACATTGAAAAAAAAAAAAAAGAAAAGAAAAAGACGCAACAACAAAACGGTGTTGGAGATGCACAGCCCCATGCACCCCCCCCCCCCCCAGTTCGTCTACTTGAACGTGAATGGATATGAAGTCTTGCAGGGGAAGGGGGGGGGGGTTAGGATAGTAGAGGTGAAAAAGAGAAACGGACAGCTCCCGCTTAGCTTCAGACTCAAAGTCCTTTGACTTCTCTTTTTATTTTCCTTCTTTTCAGATTCTTGTTTGCCTCACCTTTAAACAAGAAGACAATACGGGACTAAAAATATCTTGATGGCTTTATCGACACTCTTGACGGGCTTGACCCCGTCTGTACCCGTTAGAAGACAAAAAAAAAAATTATATATATATATTTATTGAAAGGGCTACGTGCGATGGGGACCAACTTATGGTAACCCAGACTCTGCCAGCGCGTTTTTTTCTCTTCTCAAAAAGTTTGGTCATAACTCAACAAACGGATACTTCTTTTGTGTGTGTGTGTGTGTGTGTCCATTTCCATGTGGAGCCGATAGACCCCATTTCTCAACTCATATAGTATGAGAGAAGAAGGTTTCGAGTTGACGACACATAACAAAAGTGTTGTAGACGCCGTTGGAAATCTGGGGAAATCCACCCCCTTGCAACGGTAGAAAAAATAAAACAGACGAAATAGAGAATTCCAGAAACGGTCATAAATTCATTTGGAAATATCACACAGAGTGAACAAAAAGAAGGGAAAAAAAAAAACGTGAACAAGGAACACCCTGAAAAAAGAAAAAAAAATGTCCTCCCCCACAAATTTGAATGCTCTTCACAACCCACACGAGTCTTGTGTGTCACGTATTCTATATCATTTCGAGATGTATTTTTGGGGGCGACTTTAAATCGGTAGGGACATCTATATACAGCCAACTTTCACCGTTTCTCTTTAAAAAAATAAAATAAAATAAAATAAACGCGTCCTATTATACGCAAGTGTTAAAAACAAAAATAAAAAGTTTAAAATGAGACGGTCGTTATGGTGTGGGCTGTTGTCGCGTTTGCTTTACAGCCGCACGGAAAACAACAGCACCCAAGAGATTATACCATCGCTATATAAATCGAATGATGGATGACAATGGGTCCGTTTGTCACTCGGTTTAAAATTCCCGACACGCTGCAGCTTCACGCAATGTATCCCTCCCAGAATACTGTATATACTGTATATATTTCTTTTTTTTTTGTTTCCCAATAGCAACTTAGAAAAAGGTCATGAAAAGTCATTGTGCGACAATGTCAGTCATCATTCCGCCCACTTCTTCACGACCAACGCAGTCAAACGAGAAGCAAAACAAAAGAAAGAAGAAGAAAAACCTGTCACGCGTTCCCGGTGATTGTCATCTGCGTTCAGGGGAAACAAAATGGATGGAGTAAGAGGGGATTGTTCGCCTCGCATTTTCCTCTTTTTGATTGGCCATATATGTCCAATCGCTAGCGTGAATCGCTCAGTGACAGGGGTCTAGGCAGCAGACGACACAAACTGCACGCGTGTCTGCACAACAACCGTGCCACACAAAGTATAATTTCTGTCGAATACATCATGCAAATCGTACAAAGTTCCATCGACAGGATTAAAAAGCAAACATCGATTTGGTGAGTTTGCCAATCTGTCCAAACATGTTTCTCCATCCATCAAAATGGCGATTCATGTGTCAATAACAATCGACAAATCATAAATACAAACAGGATATCGGTAATCCTGTTTTTTTTTTTTTAAATTTTACAAGGGCCAAGTATTTGTTGTCACGAACCGATCCCGCACTGCGGGAGTGTATGACTCAAAAAAAAAAAAAAAAAAAAAAAGACGGGCAGTAACTGCAAGTTGCCACATAAAAGTATATGGGCAGAACGAAAAAAAAAACAAACAAACAAAATAAATACGGAGACACGGATGCAATTGGCTTTCGCGCTCCATCATGTTTTTGTTTTTCTATGGAAACGAATGTAGCCAATGTTCGGTATACGGCGGTCGCAAACAATAGCGCGTATAATAAATATATTTAAAAAAAAAAAAAAAGAAAAAAGAGAATAGAACAAGAAGAATCTATTTGAATACAATAAATAAAAGATTCGCTCGTGACAATCTGTTGAGTCGGAGCATCTCGAAACGTACCACAAAAAAGGAGCATTGCGAGAAAAAGAATAATAAAAACAAGAAGACGAACCTAACCGCAGTCTCAAAGCATTTGGCATTGGCAATGACGCGGCGATAAGAAACAAGTCTGCACATTATAGAAACGACGTGGTTCTTTGTAGTGTCTCGTTATTCTTCTATCTCTTATCTCTTTTCTTCTTCTTCCTGATAGAATGAAATTCCGTCAGAACGGGGTACGCCAATGTGCGTTTCGAAAACAAACTATCGAATTGAGGAGAACAAAAGAGTTCTATTCTTGTGCCAGAAAAAAAAAAAAAAAAAAAGCCTATCTTTTTTTCTTTTTTCCTCCTCGACTGTTAGTTGTGTATTTCCCGTTGTTGTTACACGCGCTTATTCAACATGCAGCCATCCAAAAAAAAAAAAAAAAAAAAAAAAGATTTTAGCTTCATTTTTTTTTTTAGGCAAAAAAAAACAAACAAAAAAACAAAAAACAAAACTGGCTAGTGGAACCAGACGACTTTGTGTTGCTGGCCATCAGTTTGTCTTTTCTATCTCTCGAAAAGAAAAGAGGTTCCCAGCTAAATCTTTGCTGTCCGTTTCTTGTTCATGAATCATTCTTCTTCTTCTCCCCATTCGATTCACGAATGATTAGGCATCTTGTAAATACCAGTAATATATAAATAAACTCTTTTTCTTTCTCTCTCTCGCTCAGCTGGACAAGACCTCAAAGCCAACCGGTCTTTTCCCATGTTTCTTATATAAGGAGACTGCACCTATTTGAGAAAAAAAAAATAAAATAAACGACATACTCGTCTTCTACTTATGAACTCTTTTCAGGATGCAAGTGGGCAAATGTCTTGCTGAGAGCCACGCTTAGCCATTTCTTTTTTTTCCAAAAAATAAAACTTGCCAAGAGATTTAGTCTCGCTTACTGGAAGAGAAAAAAAAAAAAAAAAAGAACGCGCCAGACTTGACCCCATGTAATCAATAATCAAACAAGGATGTCTTTGACCTCTTCTGACGTCGCCAGTTGTTTCGTTTGACTTGTGCTTTCTTTTTTAAAAGCCAGAGAGAAACATGAGCTGTAATTTAAATGAGAAAAAGAAAAGGGAAAAAAAAAAAAATGTTTGCTGGTTATTACACGATACGTCTGCAATGGCGGCATTTTTGCGGCTGAAAAAAATGCCGCCGAGCAATTGAAGTCGGGAAACAGCCACTTGGCCGCCGTTGCCTTCGTGAAAAAGAGTTAGAAAGAGAAAATCCAAGTTGAGTTGCACAACTGGCGGTTTTGACGGGTGTTGAATACAACCACTCAAGATTCTTCACAAAAAACAAAAAAAAAAAAAAAGAAGGAAGGAAGGGGAGAAAAGAATCGAAAAACGGCTCCTCTTTGTTTTAGCCGACCCCCATCTCATTTTGACATGGTCTTGAAGATGCGACGACGGCCAAGAAACCGGCCGGATCTGCGGGGCTACAGCCGTCTTACATCACAATCCTATTCATCTATCGTCAAGTGGCCGTCGAGATAGCCAACAACGACAAGGGAGGTGTCCAACGAGAAGATGTTCAAACTAGAGCACGTTACAAACATCGCACTCTTTAGATTATAAAAGAAGGAAACATCCCCTCTTTTCCTTTCTTTTTTTTTTGCGCACGACAGATAAGCTGTTACACAAGACATTTTAGCTAACCAAAGAGACCTTGTCACGCAGATTGCAAGCTTATGTCATCGTTAAGTAGCACCCCATTTCCCTCCTTTCTGTCGATGCCATTCGTACAATCAAATAGGGTCGTCGCCGTCGTTCTTTTTTTTTTTTTTTTTTTTTATCAAAAGAAAATGGAACCGCCACGAACGCTAAAAGCTTCCGATGGTTGTAGGGGAGTTACACACGACAAACATTCCACCCTTTCTTTTCTTCTTTCCGAGACCTTGGTCATGTAGGCATACACACACACACACACACACACTCTCGGCTCATTGGCTGTGCGTACTTGTGTAACATAGAGCAGTTACACAGCCTTTTTAAAAGCACTCATTCTTTATTAGTTCCTTCATTCTTCTCCTCTCTTTTTTTTCTCTCTTTCTCTCTCTCTCTCTCTCTTTCTTTTTTCCGTAACGATTGGAATCCTCTTTCACATTTGACCTCTCCTCCCATCTTTTTGCCCCCACCGTGCGCCAGCGTCCAAAAAGGCATGTAGTACAGCACACAAAACTCACGCACAACAAGCAACAATGACCAAATAAAGGGATAGAGCTTCAGATGGATGTCTTTATATCGTTTGACCGCCTTTTCTCCTACGTCCCTACAATTTTTTTTTTTTTTATCTTCAATTGTCTTTCTTTCTACTTATGGGTATGCATCAACATGCGCCAGTTCGAAAAAAGAAAAAGCAAGCTCGAGTTGTGAACAAAAAAGCGGAAAGAAAAAAAACCATTGAGTAGAACACAGCGCATCAAATCGCTACGGGAATCGTGTTTTGTTTTTGTTTTGTTTTTTCGAGAAAACAAACACAAGTAACCGGCTTGAATCCATTAATCCAAAGAGGCTACAGCCAATGGCTATTATTACTATTATTTAAATAAGAAAAAAAACAAAAAAAAAACGAAAGGCCTACACGATACTGTTGTGGTCGAAATGGCAGTCACGGACGGAACCAAATAAAAGGGACATAAAATAGAGGGGAAATGTGTCGATTGCTATCTATCTTGTAGCTATATCTCAAGACGGCATAGTGAGTATAAAATAAATATTTCTGTTTTTCTTTTTTCCCTTTCCTTGCCTTCTTCAAGCTGGTACAACTGAAAAGTGAGAGTAGAAATGTGGAGAGGACCAGAAAGCATGCGGGTTTTACTTTACGACTTTTGATTTAGACACTAAAGAAGCCCTATAGATACGAATCCCCTTGCATTTATTTACACATTTATTTATGTATATTTTATAGATGCCAACGCTTCAAAGTCAACAACATGCCACGAGATCTATGGCTTGCACGATTGACCGCGTCTACACAGCCCTCCCCTCCCCCCCTATACGAACGCAACCACAAACATAAATATATAAGAATATTTTAAAAAAAATAGCCTTTTTTTTTTTTTCAAAGGGCTTCGGTCAACAACAAAAAAGAGAGGGAAAAGAAAAAAAAAAATACGGAACAAACGAAAGGAGTGGCCAGTGAGATTCGGATCAAAATGTTACTCATCTCTTCACTATGTCTGCGCTCATACAAAGAGGAATTTTATTTTTTTTTTTTTTGCTTCTGCCGCAAAATTCCAATATAAAAAAATATAAATCTCTCTATTTGCATAGGTATCGAGACAACACTTATGCGGGGATTGAAGGCTGAACGCGTGAGTCATACAAAAAAAAAAACTACATGGCTCACACACACACACACACACTCGGATAGGCTGGGTAGTTATACGATCGTAGCTTTCCCGCTCATCTGCCGGCCAATATTCCCGGCTTTTATTTCATTTTTTTTTTCTTCTTTTTGGCATCTTGCAGCATCTTTTGTGTTCACGATAGATACAAATAAAAAATTCTGCTCAACGTGGCGCCTCCCCCAACAACAACAACAAAAAAAAAAAAAAGAGGAGGTGGGTTTTCCCTCATCCTTAGTCAATACGTGTGTATAAATAATGGCAGACATACACACTTGATCTTCTTGTTTCCGAAAGGAGAACAAGCAGCAAAAAATAAAAAGAATGAAAAAAAAAAAAAAATTTTTCTTTCTTCGTCCAAGATGTTTTCGTCCTTTTTTTTTTTTTTTTTTCCTTTTTTTTTAAACAGATGCAAGCCACGAAAAGATGTTTTGATGTGCATTCGCCATATAAGACAAGCCGCTGCTTCTGCCACGTCTGTCCAGAAGAGCGTTTTGTGATGGGAGAAGGAAAGGAGGAAAAAAAAAAAATGAAATAAATGAAATTATGCGCATATTTAATTTGAAGCTGACCAACAACCTGCGCCAATATTTATCGGCCAAAAGACAGCCAGTAATCTTTCTCTAGCTGCTCAGTTGGGTCTGTCGTCTTCGACGATGAATTATCGTACATGGCCGAAGGCCATCAGGTACCAACTATTCGATTTTTTTTTTTGTTTTTTTTTTTTTTTGTTTTTTAAAGAAAAAGAATCCGATGATGACAAAACAAACTGGTGTTGTGCCAACGCTCCTGGGCAGTCCCCCGAAAAAAAAAACGACTTTAAGGCGACTTTGTTCGGTGTCAGCTTAGCTAATGAGCGATAAAGATCGGTATGGTAATCATCGCTACTTCTTCATTAATCACGTCACGAAAGGACAAACCAAAAAGGTACGTGACTTTGGTTGTCCAGACGTAACAATCGTGGCCAGGGAATCATTTATTTTTTGGGTAAAGAAAATCTTGAATTTATAATGTCTTTTTTTTTTTGGGGGGGGGGGGGGGGATCGAAGCGTTGAAGAGCGTAACAAATTTTGGTTGCACTACACAACTCGATTAACAATCATATTGATGATTCTTTTTTTTTTTTTTTTTTTTTTTTTTTTCCTTCTTCGTTTGCTGGGCGTCGTTATAGTACAGGGTCTACCCCCACCTTTGGTGGTCTACGAAATATTTTGTTATAGGCCGGCAGTCCCCTCTGCCGGAACAGCTGGGTGTCGGAACTATTAACATTTTTTTTTTTTTTTTTGGACTCGTCACGTCGCCGTGCCATTTCGAAACGCTGAGCCCTCCCATTTTTTGTGTTCTCCTTTTAATCCAGTTCAAATGTGAAACAATCGTTTAAGCGCATTTTTTACATCGCGGAGCATTGTTGCCCATTTTTACCTGATCAACATTCTTTTTATTTGAACCGATCGTCTGACATGACCATATTCCTCGAATAACATTACGGTTCACGGGCCGTTATATGTTATCACCATACAACACGAAAAAAAAAAAACAACACACACATTTCCTCATTTTAAGTTGTTTTCAGTGCAAGTCTAAAAAAAAAGAAAAAAAAAAAAAAAGAAAAAAAAAAAGAAAACGGACAGTTTTGGTAATCCGCAGCCTGAAGCTAATAGAGCGACTGGGCGTCTGTCAAATCCAAAACGGACCCAACTGACTTTGTTTTTGTTTTGCTTTTTTTTTCCCTAAAAAAGACATAACGGCCAGCGAATAGAAGGAGAAAAAAAAAAAGGCATTCTTTAAATTTTATTTTGGCTTGCTCCTGCTATCTTTCAAGTCTGTGCGGTGCAAAGTGAAGGATGAAAAATCGAGTCGGAAAAAAAAGAAAAAATATGGGCACGAACGGAGATCGGGCAGACCCATCAGCACCAGAGAAGAAAAGGGTAAAACAAAAAGAAAGCTAAAAAGCCAAATGCTTTAAGTGATGGGGCTTTGTCTCTTTCCGTTGCTACAATGTGTAGATTACGTAAGCGGTTGAAAGGTGAAACAGATGCTACAGATTCCCAACTCGACGCTCTTCCGATATCATAATCATGAATCATCACAATTTTGTTTAAAAACAGAAATAGCCTCACAACAGTTGTCCCAATTTTGCCCGAATTGAAACAGACGGACTACATTCGCCTGTCGCTAGAGAAAAAAAAAAAAAAAAAAAGTACAAGCTGTAGTCCTTCAAAAATGGTGCTATTCATTCTATTCAATTTTTCTCGCACTTTTCAATAGAACACGTTAAGGAGAGAGGGGAGGAAAAAAAAAAAAAAAAAAAAAAAAAAGAGGGTCAACAATGTATGTCCAGTACGAAAGAGAAATGGACGCGCCGTCTGTCAAATGGCGGACGGAGCGACAGCCCATTCCAGCGGATTAAGCTCATATTCAAAGAGTAAAAACTGGCACGCTGGCGAGAGCGAGCACGCGTGAAAAATCCAGTTGGGAAAGTTCTTTTTTTTTTTTTTTCGGGGAGGAAACGGGTTGAAAATTTGAAAGATGGGGGAACCGGTTCTCTGCACATACATACACCCACGTTATACTGTATGCGGTACGTCATCGTGTAGAGTGTCCCACCTGCGTGTTTTTTTAACACAGGTATGCGCGCTGCATGTCACGATAGACAAGTCAAAAGCTCCCCTCCGCCCTCAAAGGTATTTTCTTGCCACGTAAATGGCAAGATTGAATAAAAGTAAAGGCAAAAAATTGAATGCAACATTTGTTTAACCTACGGAGAGAAAAAAAAAAAAAAAAAAAATTGGAAGTTGCGATGTCGACACGCTGTGTTGCTATAAAAAGAACCGAAACGGATACCCCCAAACAGCAGCACCGAACGAAGGGTGATAGGAGAACCGGTGTCGGGAGGAATGCGCCTGGGCTCTCATTTTTACACGTGTCACACGTTCAGCGTTTCAATGACGTCCATCGTGAAAAAAGAAGTTTTAAAAATAATAATAATAATCATAATAAAGAAATGGTCCATGGCGCGACTAATTCGAAAAAAAAAAAAAAAAAAGAAGAGCGGCGAATCCAATGTAAATAATCTGCTTTTTCCAAGGGGAAAAATGAGGGGAAGGATTGAGAAAAGATCCCGACAATTTCTTAGGAAAAAAAAAATGTTTTATTGCGGCTGTTTTTGGGTGATGGCGATAAAATGTATACCCCACCTGTTTCCTTTAAAAAAAAAAAAAAAAAAAAAAAACATTTTTTTTTTTATTCAAACATTTTGATTTCCTAATGTTACGAGCGATATTAGAAAGTGTTTGGTCGCACACTTTGGACCGACCGCCGCGTGGCTGCCGCAACCGCAGATTTTTTTTTTAACGACCATCACGAAGGAATGAGAGAGGAAATCCCTTCCGGACTGTCCCTTTTTTCCTTTCCTAAACCCAATACTTTTAGGCACACGCTCAACGCGCCATAAACGCTAAACGCGTGTGACGGTTTTGATCCACGACATTAACGATGTGTCAGCAATCCCTACGCTTTTTTTTTTCACGCGCGTGTCAAAGTTTTCCTTCCATGTTTATCTCTTTCACACACACACACACACACACACACAAAAAAAAAAAATACAAGGATGAGCTGCATAAACGAACACGAGCAAAGATTCCCAAAACAGCAGATCGTTACGTTAAAAAAAAAAAAATGGGCGGAAGATATCCGTTTTAAACGACTTGTTGGACGCGAACGAAAGCGACGAGACCGCACTGCACGATAAGCAGGTGCCAGTGACAGGGCGAAGGTCACTGGAACAGCCATTTACGATTGAAAATGGACCGAAACGGATGGACCACACAATTTCAGATAATAAAAACTTGTTAAAGAAAAACAAGAGGATATTGAGTTTAAGGGCGCGCGGAAAAAAAAAAAAAATAAAGATAATAGGGAGCCATAAAGTACCGCTCCGTCTCGACTCCCGAAAAAAGCAAAGATGGCGCTAACAGCCGAATGCAAAAAAAAAAAAAAAAAAAAAAAAAAAAAAAAAACAAAACAAAACAAAAACTCACCAAGATCAAGATTAAGAGCAGCGACATCGTCCTCAGGGTGTTGGTCGTCAACGCCGAAGTGGCGGTGAACTTGCCGAACCAAATTCGTTTGCGAGTCGGTAGCAACGGTGACGCCATTCTTGTTTTTCACGCAAATTTTCACCTTTTATTTTTGTTTGATTTTTATTTTTGCTGTAGAAAATCACGAAAGTCTTGACGACAACGGGTTCAGAAAGTCAGGCAGTGTCTCGTTTAGCGCTATTTATAAACGTAGCACAGCAGTCGCAATCAAAACACGGGACAGGGGCGACGTAACTACCCCACTTTTCGTTTTCTTAAATAAATTTTGTTTCTCTTTTTTCTTTAAGAGAGGCGAAAGAATTCCAGCGCACGACGGGACGACACCCTTTTTTTTTTCTTCGTGTGTGCCTGTTGTTTCGTCAGGCTGAAGAAAACGCGTGCACAACACACAACCCCAATAACAGTCCCTCTTTTTTCTTTACTTTTTCAGAATTTCTTCTTTGAAAAAAGAAAGAAAAATTCTTTTTGAGACTACAACAGTTGAATGTCGGTCCAAAGCTGGACACACACAGGTGATGGAAACACGATCCGTCCCGACGACGTTCACATAAGTACGTAAAGGGGGGAAAAAAAAAAAAAAAGGGGAACGAGCGCGGTTGATTCCAAACGATTTAGATCCTGGCCTTCATCATAAACAAATAGACACAGAGGAAAAAAAATAAAAATAAAAATGGTAAAAATAAAAGGGAGAAATTTAAAGACATTACAACTAAGAGACGACAGCAAAACTTAAAAATCTACGACGACGATCATTTTTTTTTTTTTTTTTTTTTTTTTTAACATATCCCCTGCTTGTCTTTCTCTTCTCGGGCTTTCGTCTTCATCTCATTCGTGTTACAACTATACGCAAGCGAATCGGATTCAATTTGAAAGCTGCTCGCAAATGAATTGATAAAAGGTAACGGCTCTTTCATTTTCGTTACATGTTTTCATAACAAAAAAAAAAGTGGTTGCCACGAAAAAATGATTGTGATCCCAATTGAACGAGAGAAAAAAAATAGAATAAAGTGAGGATAAGTCGATTCTCGTTTCTCTCTCAGGTCAACTCGTCCTTCCAACCAACCTCATCTTGCCCTTCGGGGCCAATAGATCAGATGGCTCCACTTCGTTCACTCGCTCGTTCGTTCGTTTGAACGATTATTATTTCTGCCTTTCTCACCCGAAAAACCAAAAGAAAAACTAAATTTAATGTAAAGAACAATTCTTTTCTGATGAACGGGTTTTTTTTTTTCTTTTTCTTTTTGTCTTCTTCCCTTTACACATCCTCCCTTTTCGTTCACCCGTAAAAAGTTTTCTGGGGCATTGCCCATGGCCCACTTTATTTTTGATTGTTTCTATAGCACCGGCCTTTCAATTCTTCTCGATTGATAGGCCTATCACGATGAGGTGGTAGGGTAAACGAGTGATGTGAGGAAAAACAAAAGAAAAACTTCCTCCGTATGTCTACAGTGAAAAAAAAAAAAAAAAGAAAAGAAAATCGACTCGAACTATTTATGATGGGGAAGCCCTCGGAGCTAAAGGATGATAACCCACTAGACAACGATTATTTCCTTTTTCCAAAAGGGAAGATGAAAAAAAAAAAAAATAATAAAAAAACAAAAACAAAACACGAACACACACCCAGAAAGTTCATCTCGTGAGGCCCCCACACACCACACACACACACACACACCACAGAAAACCTAATAGAAGTCAATGAGGGGATGTTATAGCCGCAACACAACACGCAATAGCGCCAGGATAGGGACGACAGGGATAGGAGCAAGTGACGGGCGTGTTAGTCAGTGACAGCAAATAAAGAGGGAGAAAATGGGCTCCCTTCTATCTCTTTCTCTTTTCCCTTTTTTTTTTTTTCTTTTCTTTCGTTTTCTCTATTTTCTTGACACTGTACTAAATGAAGGTATTTTAGACACGAAGACAAAGGATAGTATCACGACGCGACTTGAGAAAAAAAAAATAAATAAAGAAGAAAAATGTCTTGAAAATCAAATCTTCCACTGTTAAACGACATCGAAAAGAAAATAAGAATGAATATAAAAAAAAAAAAAAAAAAAAAAAAAAAAAAAGGAAAACGAGAAGTTAAAGGAACAACGTCTCCGGCTATACATCCCGGGCAGTTTTGATAATAGGACGACTCACTCCCGTGGCCATCTTTTTATTGTTTTCTCTCTTCGTTAGATAAAGAAATCAAAACAAAACAAAACAAAAAAAAAAAAAAATAACATCCCCTCCGCGTTCAGATTTCGGTTCTTTTTCTCTCACCTCATCTGCTGATGGCTTTTTCCAGGTGCAACGGACATACGCAAACGCAAGATATAGCCGGCCGAATGTGCGTGTAAGAGGGTATACCATGCCAGTAGCGGGAGTTATATAGCCCCTCTTCGTGTGTCTGATGATAACAGCGGCAGCTAGCACAAGGCTTTTGCTCATCACCCATTTTTGTTTCGCCCAGTGCCTAACCATAACCCCACCTTAGACATTCCTCTTTCTCAATATACGACTACTACCCACGCTCTTCTTAAGCAACTCCCGTCAAGGGTCAAGGTGGACGACAACCAAGAAAACGTTTAAAGAGAAGCAAAATGGAAACTCGCACCTTGACTTTCATCGTTCGCTTTCTGAAATTGGGAATAATCTTTTCAAAAGAGATTCCGAATTTCAATTTATTCCTAATACAAATACGTGAGGAATTTTTTTCTTCTAAATATCTGTCGACAGACAGAGCGAAAGACGAGCGTGAAGTATAACGTTTTTTTCTTCTTTTCTTTCTCGCCCCCTGAATTTTTTTTTTTACTCTCATTGCGCAACCCTCGGAATGGCTGGCCAACTGGTTGTTGACAGCTATGTGTGTGTGTGTGTGTGTGTGGCTGTTTGGTGTGGTATGAAGAACGAACGCATTGCTTTTGAGTTGTCAGCTTGGGTTATAATACAGCACTCGAGTATGCCCACAAACAACAACACAAATAAGAAAAAAGGAGGCCAAGAACGAGAAAGACAAGCTACGGAGAAGTGAGCCAGATAATGCCAGACACAATTTCTTCACATGAGGAAACAATTCCATTCAATCGCTGCCAAGGCATTTTTTGTTTTGCTGTTGTTCTTTTCCGAACGAATCAATTAAACCTTTTTTACTTACGAAAATACACAATAAAATAAAAATTTGTTTTTTACCGCAAGAAATAACAAGAAAAAAACAATCGAAAGTTGTTTCAAGTTGATGGACAATATCCACGACGACCGACGAAACGCTTCGATACGACAAAAAGACGATGGGAGATAAACGTGTGCGGAAATATATGAAAGCGAACACCAACACGGCCGATTCGAATCTCTCACAGTTTTACGAGCTTGCTAACAAACAAAACTACCCAAACTCAGCCAAAGCACCCCGCAACAAACGCGAAGTCTGAACACGACACGAGCCGGTGTCACACTGACGGCCAGTCCAACATTGGCACGCTCTTTTTCCTCTCTCTCGCGCTCTACTGAAGTGAGAGTGGCTACAAGGTAAAAAAAAAAATTCTTTTTTGCCTAGTCCCTTCAAAGTGCCTTTAACAAGTGCCAAGAGCAAAAGGATTGGATGATCATCCCCGCACACAACACAGCAGCTATTTAGAAGGGCAAAGAGAGACGTGTAAAAAAACAAATAGAAATAAAGCACCGAGAGAAGAGAGACGCGGGCGAACGCACGCAAACGCAGCCGTACACTGAAATGAAAGAAACTTGGGCCCGGCCGAAAGTCCAACCCCGAAAAAGCAAAAGGCGACGGTGGCGCGTTGGTGGCGGCAGCCAACGACGATGTTATTCACGCTCGATCTCGTACAAGCTCACGGGAAGGAAATCGTACAGAGTTCATTGAATTTAAAAAATGTGTGTGGAGCTGAACATTTTTTGAAACTCAAATTCGTTTAAAGCGGCAAAAAAAAATTTTTAATTTGAATTGAATAATAAAAAATAAAAAAAGAGAGAAAAAATCAGCAAAGCAGGAACTTGAACTCTTCAATCGTATCAAGTATCCAAGCGATGACGCGGATCCTTTTTCCACTCCGGATGAAAAGTGGACGGGAAAAACGAAAAAAAAAAAAAAACAAGAACCGAAAAGTAAACGAGAAAAACCGCGTGTTGTCGTTTATCTCGTTAAAAAAAAAAAAAAGAAATGTTTGATAGATTTAATATCCGTATTTTTTTTTTGTGTGTGTGGTAAGATGAAAGAATTTACTTGCCATCGACCTTCAATGAGAAAAATATTGAAATCCACCAGAAATTTAAAAATAAAAAGGGGAGAGAAAAACAAAAACAAAGTCGAGTGAAAATCTTTTTTCTTTGGACGCTGTTTACTTCCGTACGCTCGGCACATTTTTTGTTGTTTTTTTTCGAGAAGGTTTGTTGTTTCGTATTTTGGAGCGTCTGGCAGTCGGATAGTAGCAACGGTAGTATTTCTTCACTTTTTTTACGTCAGACGAAATGAATCATAAATCATTTTATAAGAGAGAGAAAAGCGGAGACACGGGGCATCATCCTCCCTAAAATGGCGGGTAGCGAGTTAGATCATTTCTGGGATTCTTGGCCTCTTTTTTTTTCTTTTCTTTTATTTCGCTCGATTTTTTTTTTAATGTTCATTGTGTCAACTTATTCAAATAAGGTTTTCGTCGTCGCTCAATTTTTCATCTTTCCTTATTTCTTTTCGATCATTCAAAAACGAATATACACTAAAAAAAAAAGACAAAAAAAACAAAACAAAAGAAAAACGTTCGGGTCATTTGGTTTGAGTCAAGCGGCCGCTGCATACCAAATAGGCGAAACAGAGAAAAGAAAAAGAAATGAAATAATTCGTTCCACGGTTCCCTCCTTTTTGCTCACAGTCGACACCACCCCCAGTGGGGCGCTCTCAAGAGGTAACAGAAGTTATAAACGTGGGCGCGACAAAAATTGATTGGGACATCAAAGAAATAAGCTTTAAAAAAAAAAATAAAATAAAATAATAATAATAACAATAAAACGCTTGGCAACGTGCACCACTACGCGAATCCTATAAAAAGCATCTCGAACAAACGCCGTTCGTCAAGCCCAAAAAAAACACACAACGCATTTCAGATACCTCTGTCGTCATTCACGTATGACGTGTCCCTTTTTCTCGCTATTTTTGTTTTCAAATCAAAACAAAAATGAAAAAAGAAATGTGACTTTTCAAAACACGCAAGTTGGAATCAAATGAGGAATTCGTCACTGGTAGCGGTCGTGAATATTGGCGGCATTGCGTGATGTCGCCCAACGCATTGAATTCACTGCGGAAATCCGCTGGTCGATAAAAAAAAATAAAATCTTTTCTTTTTTTTTTTTTTTTTCTCGACTTAAGTAAAGGGAAGACTAATCCGCCGCGGTTGATAAAAAAAAAAGCGCCGCTAGCGACGACGCCGCGACAGGAAAAAATAAATAAATAAAAATATTTGAAAAATACACTTTCGGGAGGTATACGCATACATACATTAAAAAGAAAAAGAGAGAGAGAGCTCGTCTTGTGTGTTGGAGGATGAAGTCACCATAAACGCCGTCACGTTTATTATTTATTTAACATTTTTCGTCGAACCAGACGGTGATTCACGTGGTGAGCGGAGCATTTCGCCAACGGGCGCAAAACGGATGAGAACGACCGCGTGCAGTTGATGCAGACATCGAACCAAATAAGGGAGACATGCAGGAGAGATAGTCGGAAAGATGGGGGGGGGGGGGTGGGCAGTCCAGCAAAATACAAAAAGGAAAAAAGAGATTTTCGATACTTGTTACAAGGAGTGTCTTCCTCAATTGCCTTTTTGGTTATCAATACATTTTCAATCCGTGGCGAATATATCCGTGTACGGAACAGCAACATAAAATTAAAAAAAAAAAAAAAAAAAAAAAAGAATCGGCGGATGCATAGAAATCGAACATATACATCATTGCCAAATGACACTCTAAGATCTTTTTTTTTTCTTTTTCTGGCAGCAAAACTGGAACGAGAAATCGATTTTTTTTTTCTTCTTTATTTTAATTTTTGCCTTCCCTTCTTTTCTGTCTGATTTTTATTTAGAAACCGGCAGCGCCGAAAGATACTTCGTTCGAGAGAGGGTCCTTCTAAAGTCTGACATTTCTGAAGCTGCCCAATATTTATCGACGCATTTATTTATTTATTTACAACGTAAACCTACTTCTCTCTCTTCTTTCCTTTCCACTTTGACGGGCAACTCGACGACAAGATACCACAAGCGCCACTACCCCCAGAAAGAAAACAAAAATTCAAATTTTTTTAAAAATCGGAAACCAGTTTTTTTTTTTTAAAGTTCAATTTCCGTTATTTTACCCGTCCCGCACGATAGTATAAATGACAAGAAAAATTAATAAAAGCATAAGAAAAGCAGTTTCATTTCCTTTTTTTTTACCCCAAGAAATTGGATAAAAATATAACGAAAATATTCCGACAAGGCGAGAAGATGCCGTGTGACGAAGGCGATGCCGAAATTTTTTTTTTTTTTAAATGGGACGCTGAGGTGAGCGCAAAGAACGACACTACGATCTTATTCAGCGATAAAAAAAAACAACAAAAATAGAAGAAAAATTCAAAAGAGAAATCACGGAGCGGATACAAATCGAAATCATCAATATTATTCTTTACTTTCTCAAAATGTTCTACAATCAAAACAAGCGGAGGAACGCCAACAAGAGAGGCAATTGACTACAAGGTCGGACAAGACAGCTGACTTGTTATTATTATTCTTTCGTAAAAATAAAAAAAAATAAAAAAATAAGAAGAAATTGTCGCGCCGCTTAATTCAGTTCAGAGTCTGCGTGCCGTGTTATCGTCCCGCGTTCGTTAACCAAAAGATCTCGTTTTCCCTTTTTCACTCTGACAAACACATGCACATACAACGTATATTATTCACGACGGTATCGTCTTACATCACGCGAGAGAACAGAGAAAACAAAAAAACAAAAAAACAAAAAAAAAAGAAATGGGAAAACACACCCACCCAGAAGGGCCTTTGACAAAGTAATAGGGAAAAAAAAAAGGAGTTCATCATTCGTCGCAATCAATATTCTTAAGCCTTTTGTTCTCCTTTTTTTTTTTTTTTTTTTTTGTTAGTTCGTTAAATAAAACTTGAGTTAACTTTGTTTCAACAAAGATTTATATCTTCAAAAAAAAAAAATAAAATAAGAAGTCCCACGATGAGACCACCAATTATACCGCCTTAGCCTTTTTTCCTAAATTACTTTCGTGATCTCGGCTGATTGGCTTGCGGAGAACAATCAAACCCAATTGCTTTTGTATGACAGCGTTGTTCGACGTATTTGGATTCAAACATATCGACGGCCTCCAATTGCAAGGAAACGAAAATAACCCGAACAAATTCGACCGAACGGGCAAGGATTTTTGTTGTCCCGACAGTGACACCATCTATCGCTCGTTCGACAAACCTCTTCGCCGCTCAAGTGGCGTCAGACAGACCGTGCCATTTCACGCTAGAACGTTATGATCCTCTTTTGTCACAGTTCTTTTAATCCTGAAATGAATGGGACAGCACAGACCGCTACCTCCCCTCTCTTATTGCTATTACCATATTTATTGTTATGACTGGGGCTAGTCTCGGCGAAGTAGCTGCTGTACAATAACTCTCGGCCGGCCGCCACCCGGTGTCACTTCTGCCAGGTCGACCACGTACGACGGAGAAATTTCCAAGTTTTTAAAACAGTCGCGGGAGAATAAGAAAAAAAAAGCTTAATTTCTCAACATGCCAGGGCGGCGCTAAAGATCGCAGCTGTCTCATTCCTACCACGCCGAGGATTTGCGTTCCGCACAATTCCGTTCCCCCTTTTTTTTTCACAACACGAGAATAAAAGCAAAAAGGATCGAAATAAAAACAAAAAAGAACTCAGTGGGGAAAAAAGAAAGACTTGGCACGAGCAGAACGACTGCGTTATGTCCCGTTTTCATTTCTCACAACTTATTTTTTCAGACACGATTGGGAAGGACGGACGGATAATAAAAATTATTTGCTACGTTGCATACGTTCGAAAAGGATGCTTAAATAGTAAGCGATCAAACACCACGAAAAACGAAAAAAGAATCCGGCATTGTTCCAATTTTGATGGGCCGTTCCTAATCAATGCCCAATTATTTTCCGGTTTAATTCCAGGCCCGCTGTGGTATGAAAGGCGTGGCGTTGGACACGTAAAGCTGCACCCTCTTTGGCTTGTAATAACGGGATAACAAAGCGCCGGATAAAACAGTCGTGAAAGAGAAAAACGGTCCATCAATTGCTCGCAATTACACAATGAGATCGTGTGAAACGAAAGAGATGAGGCAATATGGACCGCCAGGCATCATTCAAAATGAGGATATATCCTACATATTCATGTCCGCTGACTTTGCCTCTGGCCCTTCCGTACATTTCCCATCCATTGAAATCAGATCAACACACCCAAATTTTTCCTCAATCGTCAAAACGGGGCGCCGAAAAGAGAGGCATGAATAAAAAGATAACGTGTAAGTCCCTATAAATAGACTATAGGGGCTACTCGATGAAATGCTGACATCAACAGGCCTACAAGAATCTAGTAAAATTCTTAACAATGCATTCTTAGTATTTGATGGTGAGGCAAAAAACGAAAAGGTTGGAAGCATCGCGCAATATGTGGGGCGTTTCGCTTTTCAACACTCGGGCAATAGGCAGCTGTTGTCCTGGGAGAGGGGGCTAAAAAAAAAAAAAAAAAGCCGCGACAAAGATAACACGCATTGTAATAGTTCATGACATTTCCGACTTGACCCACCCACTGCATTGCAGTCAATTGGCTACCGTACGCCCTCAATTTTACCTGACAGTTAAACATCCCTCCTCGCTTTTGCGCTACTTTGTCGCTGTCTATAAATAGATACGGGAAAAAATAGGAATGTTAAAAAAAAAGAAAAATACATAGTATCAGCTGTTTTTGTTTACGGCCCAAGCAGAGGTGTAACGTTCACCAGGATTTACGTCTAATAGCCTGTGATTAACCCTTTTTTTTTTCATTTTTCTTAGTTTCACAATTTTATTCTACTTTTTGGGATTCTCCGTTTTAGGGAGGAACATGAAAAAAGAGGGGGTAGCCAGGGCATGTGCCATAATAAACAACAAGCAGAAATGCTGGCATTTGGCAGCCATACTAAGAAAGAAAACAAAAAGGTGAACTTTCAAGCGGAATTTCCGATCTCGGAAATGTGTTTTTACGGCTTTTTTTTTTGTACGGAGGTATGTTTCACATACAAACAGCCTTAGAACAACACGATTTGTGTAGCCTAACAAACTGTATATACAGTCAAAATGGACATCGTTTTTCACTAACCCGTTTTCGAACGCGAACCCACGACTACCTTTTTTCTCGCACCAAAACAGGGAAAAGATAACAGACGGTATCCCGACATGAACCAGGGGAGAAAATAAAAATAAAAAGGTGGAGGCTTTGCCATTGCTCGTTGCAATCGAACGGACCAACGAGTTTTCTTCTTGTATCCCGTGTTTACGAGATTACGTCCCTGTCAATATTTGGATCGTTGAAAGCAGCCGGCGAAAAAAAACAACAAACCAGCACAGTCATCGTTTGTGTTTCGATTTTCACTCCACAGATTGCGCAAAAAAAAAAAAAATTGAAATTCAGCTCCATCGATAGCGATGAACGGTCGATGGGTATGCCGGTCAATGACACACCGAACGAATATCAACAGCGGGGTAAATAGAAAGCTGAAGAAGAATGAAAATTGAACGGTTCCTACCTTGCACGATCCGGCGACGCAGACGCGGGACGGGTCATTTGGCCGGCACAGTGTCCCATCGATGACGGTTTTGTTGAGCAGAGCGTAGAAACGGAACGTTAAGGCCCGACAGTTCAGCTCGCAGGGATTCTCGGCTGAATATTGAAAAAGAAAAATGTAATGAAAACAGGTAAGGAATTGGGGAGGGAAATGTTTCCCCTCATTTCTACGACATTTAAATGATAACACTGTGGAGTATTTAATGTAAAACGATGAGATTATCATTAAACTATATAGAAGGCTAAAGGCCCATAATTGAAGAGAAGGACGCTCAAGGGATGAGTACATGTCGGTTTGCAGTCAAAGGATTCGAATTGCTTGACAGCATCCTTCATCGAATTCAATAGACAGTTGAATTTGTTTTGTTTTTTTTCCAATGGAAAACCTACTCATCAAAAATAGCTACAAACACATGAGAACTAGGGCAAGAATGTACTATAGACGAGAGGGTCAGAAGGGGTTACGACTTTCTAGGAGCGTGAATCGAAAACAATCCATCCTCGTTTGGTAAAAATACCTAAAGCAAACGCTAGATGGCTCTCCGAGCAGCACCTTTTTATTTCCCAAACGCAAATTGTTTTGAAAGGAATAATTCTCTTATTTAATTCTGCTGCCATTTGAACGTGTTTAGCTGTATGGTAGTTGGATAAAACGGATCGTCTTTCAACACGTCGTTTGCTGAGATGGCGAAACGAGCTAAAGAAGAAACGCCGCAAAAAAGACAGATGAGGAAGATTCGTGACCGGCTGCGGGCGTAGCAGTATCCAATGCGATTGAACCTGTCAGTGAATGTTGTTTGCAGCCAAACGGATGACTTCATTCAAGGTTTAATTACTCCGTTTGGCTCGTCGACCACCACACGAATCGACGATATTAGATCGCTTTATCGTTCAACACTGTCTCCGTTATTTCACACCATCAACGGATCATCAATCCAAGTCATTGCTGCACTGGTGGCGCTCATATGTTAGAAGAAATGCAAAAATAAAGAGTTCAGTGTACGTACCATCCCAGTAGGCTTCCCAAATGTAGTAGCGGCCCATGAATTGCTTGCCGTTGTACGATTCACATTGAGCTTGACGAAAGTCGGGTGTTCTAGCCGGACATTCCTGTGCAAAGAAAACAAACGAAAAACGTTACCACATGTGCAAATGCTTTTCGTGGCTATTTTAGCGCCATTTCTCTTTCTTAATAACATAGATATTGCTGATCACTTTATTTTTACTCGGTTTTTCAGAAAGAATTTAGGCGTTTAATCCACTGGTTGTCGATAACAAAGCAAAACGAAATAAACAGAGACGTTTACGAACGATGGCTGTTGCTTTGTATCACTCGACCACCAACCTCTCCCCCCATTACAGCGCATTTTTGGCAGTCAAAATGAGAAATGCAAATAAGAAATGAAATACTAGACGGTAAGGCGAATTATGCACGTCACCTGCATCGTTTTGAACGCACACAAAACAAGCGTGACGACGTGGGCTGTTTGTTTTGTCACACCTGCATGACTCATGACTCCCGAAACAAATCTCGTTCATCGTGGCAGACAATATTGTTAATCCCCTTTGGGCAATTTGATTTTCAAACAACCCACACCCTTTGTAAGTTGACAGATGAATAATTGATCATACAAATCTTAGAATCTGATTACCAGATAAAACAACTACATCTCAATATGGAGCTTTTCAATTGCTTATTCAGGCAATTCAGAGAAACTAAGACACAAAACAACTCTCTAATTGCGAATATGTTCTTCAACCCAAGCAAGATGGCTGCCATTTGAAATGTAAAACAACACCTCCTATGGATACCATTTTGAGGCATTTGCTTTCTTCAACTGATGTGGTGCCAATTATGCAACACATATATGATTATTCTCTCCATTACGTGCATACAATTTGTAATAGCTATTAGAGAAACTGAATGATCGTGGTACAGGTAAATGGCGCCAAAAAATACATCAGATACGAAACATGGCTTACCTATTCGCACCACACATTTTCGTTTTGGTGCTGAGAACAACGTGGAGAACAATGGACACCATATCACTGACTAACTAAACAACTACCGGGAAAGGGATCCTGAGAATTTTGATGACGTTGCCAAATTGCCAATTAAATTACCAAAGCCTGAGATTGACGTCTACTGATTAGACCTAGTCTGTCGTAGCAGACGCTCGTGAATCGAAATCGATCGAGATTATTATTATTGTTTTAATCTGTATGTTTGAAATAGAGAGAGATTCGTTCGCGAAGTGGAACGATTTGTAAAAAAAAGAAATTAAATAACACCAATATAAAAAGAAATGTAAATTTTTGAGAAAAGGAAATGGCCTTGTAAATCATTCACTCCGTTATACTACTAATACATGAGAATGCTTTTCACACACTTTCATTGACCCCACAGTATCGTGAATACTCGCCACTCTAGTGTGAATGCGTTTTGTCCGAACATGTGAAATAACTGAGAGGCATTTAAAACAAACTTTTAGAGGAAAGCGAAACGGCGAGGTATAGACTATATATAGCCTACAAAAAATTGAACGCAACAATAAATTTCTAAACAGCTAAACATGCATAAACCTTCAACAACAATCGTTTGACTATATTTGGCTAGTTGGCCTTAACCTGAAACTCAAGTGCAGGAAAAAGGACCAATAAAGCTGCATAATAAACTTTTGCTGCATCATCGGCGACATTGAAAATTTGATATCAGATCCCTGAGTACTGCACACGTTGCATAAAGCTTGGGGGGAGATCATCGTCATTAATATTCATTTTCTGTGCTTTGTTTTTTTGTTTGTTTGTTTTTTTTTCAAATTTGTGTGCATTTTTCTTCTTCGTCCAACTCAAGAAGGGGATGCACTACGAAAATGAAAGAAACAACAGCTCATATTTCACGATTATTCCTAGTCACATTAGCTAACTCTTCGTTGCGCCTCAATGTCTCTCATTTCCAGTTTGCCTCATTTTTTGTTGTCCATAAAATATTTATTATCATTTTTTTAATCAAAACACATTTCGCTTTTGATTATGAGCGTAGTGCTAAATCTACCTTTGGGCAATATCCACCTGATGTCTCTAATGAAAGTTAGAAACTAACACCAGGAAGGGAAACCAATACAGTTTCCAAACGATAATCAAATGCAAATTTTGGGCTCGATTCCACTGCGTGTACCGCCATGTATATGGATTGTACGCATCCAGCACATGTTTACGTATTTATTTATTTTATTTAGTTAAATGCTACTTTCCCAAAAAATTTTTTTAGCTGTTTAGGATGACAATGCGGATGGATATTAATACAATTGGAAAATATCATTTAAAAACTCACTGACCTGTGTGTTGCACATGTGATAGCGTTTGTAGAGGCCGACACATCCTGTTGTCCGACTACTGCTGTTGGCGCTGATGGCTGTCGTCGTATCGAGCGCATTCAAGTGGTTGAGATCGTCGCTGCTGTCGCTCGCTCTCCGTCTATTCCTCAATGGTGATCTCGTTACGGATCGCCTGTTATTCCAAAAAGGTGTCAAACATCAAATAAGGGCATCAGTGATTTTTACGATCTCGGCGGAAAACATAACTCTCCGATCGTATTGTACATCCACGACCGTTTTCGTTTTGGATAAAAGAAATCTAGACCAACCGCGGCCTGGCCTTTCTGAGCCATTTTTACGACCAACATCAAAATCATGGCTTCCCTCTTTTTTTTCTCTCTCTCGGAAAAGCGTTGATTTTTTGGAACAAACCGGCCAGCTGGAGTTCGTTGCCTGCTGTAAATTCACAGTCGGTATACATACAAGGCTATAGGGCAGTTACAATGTGTATTGATATAACATGTATAAATATACATTTGGGGCTCTATTGTGTTCCAGTTTGCACGTGCAAGGCCTCGTCATATCTTGCCGCTTTTTTCCACCCAAAATTCGTTCAATAGATTCAAAAAGTGTGTACACATTTTTGTTGAACAAGAAGATGTATCGGCAAGGACAATTTTTTTTCTTTACTGTCGTTTTAGCCGCACCAAAACAGACATTAAAAAAAGGATCCTCAGCCCCCTTTCTTTGTACTTTTAATATCCCGTCAATTCATTTGATCTCATTTCTTTACATGTGTGTGTGTGTGTGTGTTGACAATCGGATGACATCTTGCAGACATGTCACAGACTATTGAATGCTGTCTACCCATGGCCCAGTCTAACTGGACCGGGCGCACAGAACCCCCAAGAAAACGACAATAGATAAATACTAAAATTCAAAAAAAAATTCGTTTTCTTTGAGGTTTTTGGGGTTTTAAAAGAAAAGGTGAACAAGGCGAGACTGATTCTATTCGGCAATAATGACAGGAGGGCTACCTTTCGGCGGGTTAGTCGTACAATACTTTGTATACTTGTACAAAGACACACAAAAAAGGGAAGAAAAGAAGGGCAAGGTCTGATGTTCCAAAACCCAAAAAACCATTGATAAGAAAGATCTATCTTAGATACCCCAAAAAAAATCGTGTTTCCATAGCCTCATCTCCTTTTATTTTCTACAGTGCCGGTTTATATTTGCCATTGATTTTCGTTACACCCAAACATGGACGTGCTGTACGATACAAATAGCATATGCCTATAATAACATGGAGGGGGGGGGGGGGGGGTTCCGCCGGCCTATAAAAGGAAAACGTGGTGTGTACGAATAGCGGAATTTTTTGAATTTTTTTATCACGCGATTCTATCTAGCGGCTGCAAAAGAGCTCTTCTTTCTCCTTCACCAACTGCACACATACCTACGCGCTCACAGGGATTGCATGTATGGGAAGGAATGGTTTCGTGTTTCAACATTTTCACTAGACGACGATTTTAATCTTCATCTGCACGCCAATGTTTCAAAGCTCCCCCCACTGATTCCCCTCTACCTTCAACTTTGTTTCGTATTTTTTTTTTCTTTTTTTTTCGCTTTGGTTTTACATTCAAATTTTTGTGTTTCTTTTTCCTGCTTCCCTGTGTGTTCTAGTCGAGATAAAAACGACATGCATCAGACCATAGCTAAAAGAAAGGCGGTTGAATGCAGTTTTGTCAGCAAACAAGGCGATCGATGCTGCGTGAGTCCGATAAGGTGGACTCCAATGGCATCAAACTTTACGTCTATAATATTGAACGAGCCGAATAACAGTCTTCCATCATCAGTTGGAACTCTGAAAACTGGGATTCTTTCGGACATCGCACGCTACACGGCGATTCAGCCTATCGTGTCTGACTCATCCGCTCAATCGTCTCCTTATTTACTCATGTGTCTCTTTCTCTTTTTTTTTTTTCTCTCTTTTTTAAGTTATTTTATTTATGAAACCGCCGCTGGCTCTTCTTTTGACATCTTGTCCCTTTTTTTGTGCGAATTCCTTCAGGCCCGATGATGGGCTTCTTGATCAAACAATCTCCCGATAGAGGAACGTATATGTTCGAGCCGCGGATGAAATGGGCTTGGCGCTTAGCCAAGTGATGAATCATGTCTAATAATAACAGTTTTTGCGCGCACACACGAAAGCACACAAGTGTCGCGGACGGCGTTAAGAATTTTCACGAGAATGAAAATAAGGGAACCATGCCGGTTTTTATAGGTGGTCTTGACTGACTTGCTGATGAAACGGGGGTGTTGGTTACATTTAGTATGATAAAAAAAAACAGGCCCGAGAAAATGAGTCTGAAATGGTCTAACAAAACAAACTTGATTCGCTCAACACATTTCAGTCATCGTTCATAACTATTAAAGTGTAGACCAAGCGAATATATTTACAATATAAGGTGTTGCTGGTGGTGCGTGTCAGACGCAAATTTCAGGCACTGGCATCTGACCGTTCGTGATCAACAACAAACAACGCGTTCGTTCAACTTGATCCCGAATAGGAAAAAATGACGCTCTATACTTTGTCGATTAGCTTTTTTAATGGCTGGCTTTTTTCCTCCTCTATGTGGGTTCTTGTTTATCGTTCAAACAAGGTCACTTAGTGAATTTAGTGTTTCATTTTTGTTTTCTTTCTCAATGGCTGTTCAAACAAGAGAGGGGGGTCTCAACACGGTCAAATACTGTCGACACTTTCAACTCTGAGAAGTGATGACGCGTCGTCCTTTCATTGGAATTTTGCTTTTAATAAATATATTATGAACTGTGTTACAAGAGAACGCTAACTGCTCCTTGTGTCTAGTCTCACGCTGAAGTCAGCAACGAGTCTACACTTTCTCAAGTGCTCAAGTGGCTCCTTTCCCTCCCCTTCGTTCGTTTCAGTGGCCCTACGCAGACCTTCCCAACCAAAGTGCGTCACTATATATACGTAGGAGCAACTGTTTAACAAGAAAGTATAGCTGAGAGGGCATGCGAGGGACACAAACAAGTCAACAAATGTTACATATGTGTCGCACGGTAGTATGCCACGTGCATCATCCACTTGGCATTTCTACAAAAAGAAAACCAATAAGCAATCAACTGCGTAATGGGAGGGCTAAGCTATTGTGTAAGAAAATTCAGACCCCCCAGACTATTCGGTCGTTTTAGACTTAACGTGTAGCCACTTGATTATTCCAACGTCTATCTTTAGCCAAATAACATTACCCCACAGATTATAGGGCCTTCGATTTTTTTATTTGAAAATGCTGAGATAGATGCAAGATAGGAAACAGTGTCTATAATATACAAGACAAGTTTTGAGATAGTCAAATTTCGATCGTGAAATCAATCAACCAAGACCAAATTGGATGCCAACATCTTCGTCGACGAAAAGGATTGTGTGGTTATATAGCCCAATGCAATGCCGATCGACAGCCAGGCAAAAGATAGCCAGATAAAAATACCATCATGAGTGTTGTGTACAGTATAGGGATAGACAGAGAGAGCAAGATAGAGTTTTTTAAAAGTTAAAAAAAAAAAGAGAAGCCGGATCTCTTTTTATTCTGTGTTTTCTCTTATTTCACATTTTCAGTGACGTTGGCTGCGTCTGTTGCCCCAGCGTTCGAATCAAAAATTAGCACAGACGCTGCGTTTTCTCTTTTTTTTTTTTCTTTCTATTTATTCTTGTGGAATTTAACGTCAGGCCGTTATGCCGAGCTCTGCAATCAGTTTGTCCAAGCGAAAGCGACCATGTCAGTCATGGGAAAAAAAACAGGACGACAAGCCCCGTTCGTGTTTACATCGCACATTCGTATGACGTATACAGCAGCACCACTTCAAACTGACCTTGGTTTCCAATCATTTTTTTTTTACTTAAACTGCGGTGATGGTACCAAACAGCTGGCCACCCGAAAACTTAAACTTTAGTTTAAATCTGTCTCTTTTCTTTTTGCTAGCCATTTCAATTTTCCCTTATATAATCTCGCAAGATTAGGATAAAAATTAACGTCGTGCAATAGATCATCAAATACGAAATTCAACATAACCAGTGAGAAGATGATAGTAGTTACCTGGAACGAAGTGTGCGGCAGTGGCGCATCTGAGCGGAAACTCCACCACCGCAAGTCCTCGAACACGGCGTCCACGAAGTCCATTCGCTCCATGCCCCTTCATGCTCCAGTGGCCGCCGATTGGTCTGCAATCGATCTTGGATGAGCCGGTACAACTATACCAAAAAAAAAATAATAATAAAAGGAATAAGGAAAGAAAAACAAATAAATAAAATGCAAACTCGTTTATCCATCAACGTGGAATAACACCTTGAAACGTGTTTGAAATCAACGGTTATTATTTCTCCATCGCATTTCAGGTGATGTGATAAAGTAGATGGATGGCATTTGGCGCCGTCCTGTTCTCGTTCATCACGGAACACACAGCCCACAGAAAAAAAGAGGATGGCATATGAAGGAACGTAAAGGAATGTTGTTGTTTTCGATTGATCCGCTTTGATGAATGAAGCTCGATACATCATCGAACGTCATGATGAGATCAGATTCTTGACGCCTCTTATGATACGCTTCAAACGTTTAGTGCAATCGAAATAATATTTTTTTTTTAAAGAGAAATCTTCATGTACAAAAAAAAAAGATGATCGCAGCTTTCCCATCGAGCCCAATTCAAGAATTTTCCTGCACATATTTACACACAGCACATGGCGGGTGATTCACATTCAACAGATGGCTGTCGCCGTCTCGAGTGGGCTTTTTTTCCCCCTTACGTTTCATAAACGCCCGACGTTCCATCTATAAAATGTGACGTGCAATTGGATGTTGCGGAGAAAACATCAACAAGAAAAAAAAATTATAATAATAACGCCCAATCCAACCCATCAGCGCACCCTGGCTCACCTTGTCTTAATGCGGATGTCCCGTTAAAAGGATGAGGATACGATGTGTATCATCGGGACTGTAAAAAGGAGGTAGGTACCAGTGGATGATTTACTTGACACGCCATGTGATACAGCAAGTCGTGACAAATTGCATATTATTGAACCTTCAAGGCCTTTGTCGTTGAAATAAGCGCTATAATTTAGCGAATGTGAGACTGGCGTTGAAATGCAGGACGTTGTAATTAATGCGAATCACAGCTACTCGTTTGAAGCTATTTTGCCACGGACACGAAACGGATGACAGTTAAAATTTTCAAATCAAAGCGGTATTTGTACGGATGAAAAAAAAACGACAGTGATTATTAAGAATTACAAAAGTAAAATAGCTGCCCGTTAAGACCTTATAGAAAACACTGTTAGAATTTTCCGTTTTATGCTCTCCTCCCCTCCGCTTCGTGTCTACGAACGCTACTTTGTGCGTGAGGGCATAGCTTCACTTCGGCTGTCAAAGAAGCTATTATTAAACGGTTGTACGCTACTGTGTTGAATTTCCAATCGCCGCTGACGGGTCTTCTTTGAACCCCCACAAACTGCTGTCTCTCATCATCCCTTACCGGCTGATACATAAATACACAACGAATCGTTGCTATTGCTCGCGATGGTGAAGCTTTGGAATTTGGGAAATGATGACGTTTCGTTCAGGTTTAGACTATAACGGAACTGGTGGAATAAGATGCCGTTACCGGTACAAGGGGATTTATCAGATAAAGAGAGGGATACCAATTTTCTAATCAACATATCTTCTTAGGGGAGAGTAAAAGATAGTTTATATACGATGAGTTATAAAGGACATAAACTAGCTATATGTAGGCAGGAGCCAAGGTGGGCAATGGGCAGGTAATCAACCTCTTCCAGCTGATGAAACTCAATTGCCTCGCGTCAACGGTCGATTATGCGTGGCTCGCGTTCCTTTTCTCCCTCCTGATGTTTATTTCAAAGAAACCAAAAAGATTTTTTTTTTCCCTCCTGATCTTTATTTTTTTTTTCCGTTTAGTTTCGAAGCAATGCGGCGACTGCAGATTCTTCGACACGATATCCTCCTCGTCCTAAACTCGGCTTCATTCATTGACTTAAAAGCCTTTTGCTGTTTCCGCGACTTGTTTTTAAACGCCGACCGCTATACGCGATGGAAACACAAGACTTGTGCGGAGGTCGATAGCTAAAAAAAAAAAAAGAGAGGGACAGGATAAGAGGGAAATCTCACAAATAAAAAAAAAAACAAAAGAAAGGAGAGAAAGACCCATAGAATGATTACGAGTTGCTTGTAACGAAGGCTTATCGCCATCAGCGCTCGACTGAAGGCGCTGCTGCTGATGCCGATTGACCTGCCAACCCGCAACACAAGATGTACGATAATATTTTTGTACCTTCCAAAAAGACTCACTCTCTATTAGGCATATATATATACATATATACACGCTTTGCACACTAGCACAGCAACAACAGTAATAGGGAAAGACAGAAGGACAAGGGCGGACCGATAATCTGTATCGGCTCTTGATAGTTCCTCGCTCTATTCGACTTTATCGGCTATTTTGTTCTTGTGTGGGGGGAAACTACAAAATGACATCATACCCGTCATTATGGAAAAGCGAGAGAGGGGGGGGGGGGGTTCACGGTGGATGTGGCATTTCTCTCTCCCCCCTTCGTTTGGTTATTAGCCGATTATAGCTCGATCTTATTGTTTGTTGGTCGCCCCATGGTCGTGGCCAGGCGCCGGTATAGTTTTATTGGCTCATCTATGCGTGCCTCCATGCAACATGTGAGAAGGTCCCATTTCAATCAAGCGTGTTTTTCTTTATATCCAGCTGCCCTTTTTCTTTTGTGTTTTCTATTTGTGTAATCGTCTGCCTTGTATGGAGGTTTCCTGTTTGTCTCGACAACTTAACGAGCCTCCTCGTACGTATATGAGGCTTACTTGTTTACTGAGAAAATGCCATCATTATTGGTAGGCTGGATGCACTCGATCCCTCCTGGATATAAGTTGCCAAGGCTAATGGAAAACAAGAAACCAAGTCGCAACACATTTCCGGGAAAATGCGCCTTTAATGTTTATAAGTATTAGGCATGCATCCATTTCTTTTAAACAATTTAGTTACAAAAAAAAAAAAAAAATTTATTCTTGGCGGATGATGTCTAATTCGCTTCCCGGCGACCAGGGGGCGGTTGTTCGGGGTCGATCGCGTTTCAAACCGCACAGCACTTAACGAGTTACCAGCAGTTGAAGCAATACACATGAGAAGGCCAGCAATCAATGTCGTCATAAAAACGTGGAAAGAAACAAAAACAAGAGCTAGTTGGATCTATAAGCGAACTCTCTTCCGTTGGCGGAGTGTATACGATACGCACGGTGAGGGATATATAAGTGAATACATAAAGGCGGGGTGTCGTAAAATTTAAAGAAAAAAAAAACGCGGAACCCCCACGGTAAAGTCGAAATAAGACGATCAATTTCGTTCGCTGTCTCGATGCTTGGCATATGCCCTTATTGTTGATGTGACTATTCAAAGAGTCATTAAAATAAAAGGAGACCGGAGAATTGAAATAAAAGAAAAAAAAAGAAGGAAGAAGAAAATCGTCGATTACTGTCAAATAGTGTTTATTGGCTCTGTGCTTATATGGAGTGGGAGGGAGTGCTATCGACTGGAACACCATAAATCGACGGCTCGTAAAAAAAAAAGAAAAAATTTCAACCTCTTCGTTGTTGGTTTCCCCTCGAATTTGTTAACACAAACGATGAAAAGACGTGTGCGTGTCACGTTCATATTTTGAAACGGACCATATCGTCTGAATGTCGAGACACGTGTCTCTTTATAGCGACGACATGACGCCTTGCATCAGGTGCAACAAGTAGCCCATTAATACAGTCTTTTTTCAATTCAATTTTCTTTTCATCCTAATCGCCGTTAGGCAAACGGTGGGTAGCGAAGACGTTCAAATTTGACGTAGGGCAATTGGGTGAAGGTCTGAAAGTATTTATTTTTTTTTTTTTAACTTCTTTTCATACGTCAGTGTGAAATCGGCCTCGGGTAAACACGTACAGAATTTGTGGGAACATCAACGTGATGCGCTTTCACCTAACACAAAAACGCTACAACAAAAAAATGAATTCGAAACAAGGAGAAAAAAAAAATAAAGAGAAACACGAGCCAACAAACGTTTTTATCCGGGACGCGACTAATTGTAGTTTGTAGTTCCAGATAACACACGGCTCGTTATATTGTGTCTACGCAATACAGACAATCAAAACCCTCCCCACTCTTCCATCACCCTCCACCCAATCTTTTTTTTTTTCTTTTTCACCATTTCCCGTATAAGAGAAAGGTCAAACCTCCTTTCTCTTCTTCCTTTACGCACTTCTTTACGGATGACTAAGAGAAATTCCTAGCCAACGCAAGGCCAGAACGTCAAAGAATTTGTTAAAAAAATTTATTTCCCTCCACGTTGTAGCGACAAATTTCAGCCTTGTGATTAATTGAACACGAATCGAATGACAATCGGCATAAGTCGATATTTCACACTCCGCGCACCGTCAGAAAAAAAACAGGTCAGACAACGTGAATCGAATTTTCAGTACGGACCGCTATTGTTCGACTTGTGATTTGATTGATTTTCCACTGATGGCGATGCGAAAGGGAAGGGCATCGAATTCTGAAATAAAAAAGCTGCTGACACATGTTGCTAGCGTTAATAAACGTCCGATTCGCTTGTCAACAAGTTGATCGTGCCTTTCCTTTCGGAAATTATTTTGCCAGCCCTCAGTGGGGATATTAAAAATCAAATCAACTAAATGTTTTAGGGCGAAAAAGATGGCCACGAGCTTGAAATGCGATCGATCCGTTGCCGTGTATAGCCGCCAGTAGACCCGATCTGTTATCATTGACAGTTCAAACCCCTCGTTTCGATAGTCTAATTGATTTTTTTGTTTGCTCTTTCATGTAGAACGATCATCGCTCATACATATTCAGACAGACGAATCGAGTCTAGAAAGACTATCCCACACGGGCACCGATTGACTGACCACTGCAGAATGTTAGCACACAGAGAGAAAGAGAAGGAAAAACAGCCGGAAATACAACCGATCGGAATATATAAAGACATCTGTTTGGCCGCTGTATGTATGAACTATAGACACACTCGGATGACTTTGTTCATCCATAAACCATTCGGACTGTCAAGCCATTTTCTTCCGTAAAGGAACAAGAAAAATGTGTGAATCTTTCTCTCTTTGGTGGCTTCCAGCTGCTACTAGAGTCTATTTAAACTATGTTCTCTTTTTATGTACAGCAACAGACAAGTCATACCTTTTGCTCGCATCATAGACCAGCAGCAGTCAATAGTTTATTTCCCCCTTTTTTTTTTCTTTCGACCTCTGGCCCCGGTCATCAAAAAAAAAAAAAAAAAAAAACCAACTACGCTCCCACACGTCTACCGTTAAACAACCAAACTACCTACATAGCGCTCGTTTAAAAGGAAAAGCTTCTTTTTCTTTTAAAAAAATTATAAAAACTCTTTTTCGCGTCCATAGAGTTCTCCTATTTTCGTTCGATGGACTTACAATACGCATAGTAAATAAATACGCTTCTTGGCTGCATTTCACGTATCTCAGAGACTGAGAGAGGTTTGCTGTCTATTTTCTTCTTCGTTTGACTATAGTCTTCGGTTGACGTTATTGCGGCTGGTTTCACCGCGGGACCAGGACCACCCACAATGGACGTCAAACTATCCATACCGGAATCTCTAGTCTGCCTATCTTTCTTCTTTTAACTTTGGTCGTCGTCGTCGACTTACCCCCATCGATGGACCCTTCGTAACCGGGGCCACCCCTTCGTAAATAATAATAAAGGAAGAAGAGAGAAAAAAAGGGGGGGGGACAAAAAATGTGAATGTGTGTATACACATTTAATCATCGTCTGCGGTCGTCCCACTAGAGCTCAGGGTGCTTGTTACCTGTACAAGGTTTCACACAGAGGGGAAGAAGAGATGACGAGCATTCGAACCCATACTTAACATGACATCTGCCCCTTCCACCCCTCGATCTTTTTTTTTTCTCACTAGGCCTATGTGTAACGGATGGTCAGTGACGAGCTCGTCTTTTTGCGGTACTTCATTGCGTCCGTGTTGTGTTACGCTTTCAAAATATGTGAATACACACAAATGTTAACGCGCCTCCTCACGCCGATTGCTTCCTTTTCTTCCATGTTTTTTAGGGGTAGTGTCCAATTCGATAGAATATACAGAGATGGGGTGGGGGATATTTTGATTTATTGGAATGACCCGGCCATGCCCATCAGACGTACGGTGGGTGCGCAAAGCCCCGATTTCAATAGTTTGGCTATACATTTCCTTTTTTTGTACAGACATGCCTCTATTGTCCGCAATTTTTACTCCAACCCCCGTCGTCATTGTCGTTTGCATTCTAAGAAAAAGAAAAGAGAGAAACTCCCCATTTGGCCAGTATATAGACTCACTGCTGGACACGATATGGATATAATAGTTCCCCTCTAAAAAAAAAAAAACTCCAAACAATCCTCCCCCACTGTCCGTCTCTTATTCCTCTGCCACCCCTTTCACTGTGGAGGCAAACACCTAACTACATGTAAAGGGTGGGAGGGTTGTTGAAAAAAAAAAGAGAATTCATGAGATTGGAATTTACCTCTTTGGGGTATTTCCTTTCAGTTGAGTTGGTCGTGTTGTTGGTTGCTCGCACCAGAGGAGCCACCACAGCGGCCAGCATCAGGATCGAGAAGATGTTCACCGACCGAAACATAGTCCTATTTTGTACATATAAACAAAAAACATTTTTTGTAATGAATGAGTAAAAATAACGAGATCCAAACATGTGATTAAAAATCTTAAGTCTTGAGAGACTATGAGAAAATATCGACTCGCCTAGATTTGTATTCATGTAAATACACTGTGGGATCTAACAAGAGGGTATTGATTACTCGAACAAACAAAATATTGAAATCTCGGGAATTAGGGCATCGAAGAAAAAGTGGATGTTAATCACACACACACACACGCCAGTTGATTGGATAGAAGAACAGGCACGTGTCTTACAAGAATTCCCTTTTTCCAATCAGCGATTGAAGACTCTACATCTCTTTTTTTCTGGAAATCGAGAGGGAAAAAAAGGTAGGTCTGATGTGATGATAACATGTTAAGGCATTGTGATGTAATGACAGGCCCGTGTCCCCCACAGCAACAGGCCAACAAAAATATAAGAGACAAGATGAAGAAGGTACGTAACAAAAGAAGCCCAAGGTTGGACGTGTTTAAATAGAAAGCTCCCAAAAATGGGAGAAAAAAAGGCTGTTGTTGTAAGCAATCAATCTCAGTATTAGATGAAAAACTTTTTATTTGAATGGAGATAAAAAATATCTCCGGCAAATGCGACGTGTCGACGTGCAATAGTATCACACCACCCAAAGAGAGAGAGAGAGAAAAAAAGGGCAGAATAACGTGTTTGTATAACACACGCAGAGTTAGAGAACGATATATGTAAATGCCATGGCGCATTTCAACGTCCTAATCTATATAATACCAGAGTCACGGTACAGCTCCGTTTCATTCAACAGTTTGTTGCAGGCTTTTTTTTTTTGGCTAACATGCTTTTCGTCTACAAAAATACGTTCTTTCTTGTTTGACGGCATTACGCAATCACGCTATCTCCCTATGTAGTGGGTAGGGGATGAATTTGAATGAGTGCCAATAGGCGTCGTGTACCTACAGTGTAATATACACGAATTGTGCCCATGAGAACCCAGTTCTATTGATAATGTCATCCATTGACTGATGGGACTTACTAGCCCTTGACGTATACCATAGAAAACGCTGGCCATGGAACAACGCGAGACCAGACAAAGAAAATAAGAGGATGTGGGCTGTGGCAAGAGTTCCGTAAGAGCGAGAAAAACAAAAAGTTTGGGTGTTACTTCCACCTGTTTTAAATATCTGTAATGCGTAACATATCTACGATGGCTTCCCTCCCAATAAAAAACAAAAGTGCTCAACTCGGCGAGTGGTCGAAAGCAATTGCGTGTTAGTATTCAGTCAATTATCTGGTTATCACGCTTATGAATCCATCAGACCGTAGCAATTGTACGCGTACACACTGGCGGCTCCTCTCACGTGAGTAGCGGAGTAGGTCAAGTATGCCCGTCTACCTCAATTCGTTTAAATGAGAGTGTCACGATCGGTTAAAGAGATTTGGGGGAAAAATTCAAAAACGCAAAGAAGAGCGTTTACTTAATGCGAATTAATCTAACGCTGTAAATGACTACGGGATCGATGTGTATAACCATATGGCGAAACAGTTCGAATAGAGAGTGGCTTTCGTATACTGGAACGCATGGCTGACGAGGACTTTCTGGAAGTCGTTGACGCTTGGCAAAACCTGCTGGAAACCGATATGTAAAATACATTTTAAAAAGAAATGTTGTTGTTGTAACCGAAAGGCGGGGTCCAAACGGCCAGACGGGAGTCCGCGTGAAAAAAAAAAAACTGGCGTGAAGGATTACGCCAGTTTTTGTTGTTTTCTACTACCCTTTGCCACTTTTCCCAACGTCTCGCCTCTTCGGCAACCCCCCTTCCGAAAAAAGAAAAACAAAGAAGCAAAAAGCCTCAAAGAAAAAACAATTCCTCTTGTTCTTTGTGAAGCTGTCGTTCACCGTCACCGCTGCTGTTTTTCTTATTTTCCTAATTTATTTTTTCTTTCTCTCCTTCGCCGCAGTCTTCTTATTTTTTCTTCCTTGTTTTCTTCAGCGGTCGTGAGCGTGTAGGGAACGCACGCACGGCAGGGGAGAGCATAATCCAAAGTTATTTATACGAGCCGGGACGAGCAACGCGTAACATCACGGACGTCCATCCGAGTTGACGGGACGGAGCGACCGCGGCAAACGGCGACGATGTGCGTGAAACGACCGAATGAGTATGTGGACGGACCAAACCGTTCATCTCTGCGTTTACGTAAGTACAAAGTCGATAGCGCGGTAGTTCTAAATTTGGAATCATATTCAACTCGTCGCTTGCGTGATTTCTCCCTTTCCCCCGCTTTTTTCCAGCCGGCCCGACGTCCGCTATTTCGTGTACGCATAATTTATCGGCATTATTCTCGCCTTTTCACGGCAACTCTCTACGCGTTACGTATTGAGGTCGTATACGGATGCTACAACCGGACGTGTTTGCGAGTAAATTTCTAGACGGCGGGTGCTGGCCCAGCCGACCGTCAATGAGGTGTCGGACGCCTCATTCGAAACAGACTTTGCTTCCGAAAAAAATTTGATCTAGGCTAGACGTGAGTCGTTCATTAAAATGAAAAGTGATAAGTTATTGGTAAGTCAAACATGAAAGACGGGGGGGAAAAAAAATGTGGGACCGTCAAATGAATTAAATGAATGCAGTCGATGTAGAAATAGTGTAGGGTTTATTTTGGATTTTTGAACAGAAATGTAAAACTCGAAGAAAAAAGAGGGACGTGAGTGAGTGATGGAAAGCGGTCACGCGTGCGTTCGCTCCAAATAAACAAAACCCGCCTCCAAAAACGTGATGATCCGTCCGTTACGAACCATCTAGATCCCGATTAACTATCACGTCTATCTCTCGTTTTTCTTGCTTTCCTTCAGCCAGCTTTTTTTTTGTTTTCACGTCCGGTTGTTCACAAAAAATTTGTTTTCTTTTTTTAGTATTTCCTTGCCACTGGGCTAAAATATTGGGTTGCATAGCCTAGAGACAATTTCTGCTGACCTCATTGGTGGATGTAATACGTTTTCCGGCAGTCAATTCGATTAGGAAACACACGAAAAAAAAACAAAAAAACAAGGGAAGCGAATGGCCAAAGAATCCGGTGCGGTACATTAACTTGACGAAACGGTCGAAGAGAAAGCCGGGGACGGATAGAAATAGAAAATCCGTCACCACATTTTTAGTGGTCAACGAATTCGATCGCGATGATAACACCGTTTCATTTCATCGAACATCTCGGCATTCCCTTTTTTGTCTGTGTGTCTTCCGTGTGCGTGTATGTTATTTGTATTTTTATTGATTCGGCTTTACACGGATGGGCGCAGACGGTCCGTAACACAAGTTGCTTGGGCGGACACGCGGGCGGCCGATGATTTACGGCTCGTGTCGTTCAATCCTGTCGTCAAATCAACAGCCTCTCTCCTCAACTAAAGAACTGGTTTTCCTTCTTCTTCTTTCTTTTTTTCTTTCTTTATCCTTCTCGTTCCAAACTCCCATCGACTCCTCTTTCAATCTGCCTCTTTTATCTCACTCTCTTTTAGACTGGAAATTACCTAGCGAATGGCCGGCTGCTGGGCAAAACTTACAGTCTGACGTGTAGAGATTGAAGACGATTTACGATGCTCGTCAAGACTTTTGGACATTTCCTCTCGTGAATAGGTTGCGTGCACGCGGAGCGCAACGACAGGATGAGATAGGAGGAGTACGCGGGACTATATAATATGAATGCCAAGGCGATGTTTCTTTTCGAACGAAAAAAGAGTGAACGCTAACGCGCTTCGAGTGTGTAGCTGGCTCATAAAAATCAAATCACCTTCTTCGGTATCAATTATGAAGGGGTTAAAAAAAGAAAAAGGGGCGGATATAGGGAAGCGGAATGTTTCTCTTCCTTTGCTGCTCTTTCAAGAGAGTAGGGAAAGAGTTAGTAAAAAAACAAACTAATATTAGTGGTATGGAGCTATTTCTTTTCTTTGACACCAGTCATTTACGATGACGATTGTGCATCTCTTATCCCTTATTTCGAAATAAATTTCTCCTAGTGCCATTTTCTTTTTAATAGATCCCATAGTTTCGTTTTTTTCTTCTCGACACGGAAGAGTCCCACAAAAAATAACTACCAAGGCCGAAATGTTGTAGACTTTCCAGATAATTTGGTTATCTCATTTGTGGCTCGAAATTGATATTAAATGATTGAAATGGTAGACGTAAAGACATGTTGTTTAACAAACGACCAGCTGTATGAAACATTTATCATTTACAGTCTGTTTCTTAAGTAGGTTTCATTAGGCGACGTGTTTCTCAAACATCCATCGCAATATTTGGCACTGGCATTACGAACCATCTGTTCCAGGCGAAGCAAATGGCTATCGTCATCCGTAAGAAATGTCTTGTTTATGTTTTTTGGCAGCAAAACACATCAAAGCCATTCTTTCAACTTGGCATGCAAATACTGGGCCGTCCAATGATCCGATCCTTACGGCCGTTCCAAAACTTCCCCCGAGGAAGAAAAGAAATTCTTTTTCTTACTGGAAAAAAAAAACACATCAAGATCCATTCGGCTGTTGCCTTTCGATTGTAATCAAACTTGATTTGTAGAACAAACTCTTTCAATGGATTTAAACTGTTGGATTCTACAATGCACGCCGTTATGTAAACGTCTTACGATACAGCCTCATTTTACCAAGCATCGGGTATCGATAGCCCACCATCACATTCGATTCAGTTCGAGCCAAAATTCAGATGACCTTCAACCGTCTGATAGCCAACTGACTCCTCCCAAATCAAGATCCGCTCGTCAGCATCATTCCCGAAAATCAGCAACAAACACAGCAACATGAGCGAAAGAGAAGACGGCCATCAAACCCGTCCGAGGCCCGTGCACAACTTAACATGGCAACACAAGAATTCACAACTATAAGAAAAGAAAATAACCAATAAAAATAACAAGGATGACCGACATTTCCGGCTCGTCGCCTTTCCTCGTACTTCCATTCGTCCCCCTTTTCTTATACTCATCCTTCTCTGCTTCCTTTTACCCCTTTTCGTTCTCCGTCCTTCCTATAAATGTCTGTTCTTTTATTTCTGTGCGTAACTCTCTTCCCGGACTTCTGCCGTCGCTCTACACAGTGATTTCTGATCGCATTCGAGCTGCACGTTTCCCCCGTTGCATAAATACATCGGTTCGTTTCCCTGACTGTATTACATAGAGAGGCTATAGAACTTCTTTTTCCCTCCATTTGGATTTCTGCAGCGTGAAGCTGCAAGCTCAACGGTTGCACGCTGCAACATACCACCCATAACGTGATGTGTAATACATGCTATATACAACGCAGAGCGGAGATCGCGTTACAAACCGAAGCGAATTAGACTCGCAAATGCTGGTCCAACTTTTATTTTTTAAAAGAAAAAAAAACAAAATAAATTAAATTAAAAGAAATGCGGAGAAAAGGACATACGGTTATCGTGCAGCCGAAAGAGAACGAAAAAGAATAGACGAAAAGCATTTTTTATTGAAATTAAAGTGCAGTGAGGAAAAGAAATCTCGAGCGAAACGGTGGATTACGGTGAGTTTTGCTATTGCAGCCAAAATTAGGCAATTGAGGCGAACAAAAAATAAAAATCTAAGCTCGTGAACACGATTACAGCTGCTGTTGTCCTGCTTTTTTTTTTTTTGTTTCCTCCCAATCATCTTCTACTCGGTGGACAGCGAACGGACTTTCAAAGTGGGTTAGTAAAGAGAATTGGAAGCCTTGACGTTCCACGAGGGTGGCTCCAAGGAAAAACATTGGCAAAAGTCGTGAAACAGTATGCGGTAACACGCGGGAGCGATGGCGGGATTTCTCGGTTGGCAATCCACGTCTTGTGCAGTAAGCGTCTCGCATCGCGGGAGCTACCCCCCCCCGCCCTCCGCGTTTGTATTTAACTACTTTCTACTACACACACATAAAAAAAAAATCATATTAGCCAGCACGTAAGGGCCATTGCGTGGGCGGTGGCTCAGTTTCGCTCGATGGCCAGCTCGTACTGAACGCTAGCGCGCTATCAAAACACGGGAAATGTGGGGCTGCGTTGGAACTTCGAGAGGTGAGCGGAATCACGACTTTCGCCTGACTTTCGCATCATCAGATATGGCTCATTCAGTCTCTTATATAGCCTTCATCTAGATGCGTTCAACACGCGTTTTTTTTTTTTTTGCTTCTTTCCTTTCAAGGGTCTCTTCTGCTATGATAAACTCTTTGCTAGTTAAGAGTCCAGCTTTGTTTGTTTCTTTGGACAACATTACGTCTACGTGTTTCGTGGTCATGCGCAAACCTCCAGTGCTGGACAAAAGGGAGGTTTGGACATGCACTGTAAATCAGACACCGTCTGTGTGTGTGTGTGTGTGTGTATTGTGTGTTGAGAAAAAGAATGGAGTGTATAATGGCAAGCCACCCTTGACGGCGATGAACACACATCCACACTTCTTTCTATTGCGCCCGGCCGAAGGGAGGCGACGCTTGGCTGCAGCACGACACGCAACAGGACACTACTCGGCGTGCCGAATAGTCATACTCGTTTTCTCGGAAAAATCGTACGACGACACGTAAAATCTCGCATCAGTTTCAGTACAAAATAACAAATCAAAAAACAATAGGTGAAAAATACACGGGGAAACGACAGTGGAACACGATAATGTCAAACTCCCGCAGAGCAAATCCATTGCGATGTTTGATGTTTTGACTTGACCTTTGGTGTACTGTTCAACATTACGCCCTTTTTTTTGCCACGTAAACATCTTCCCCTTTAATACACTGAAGGACGGTGGTGAATTGGAACGCAAACGAGACCACCATCGTCGTTTGTTGAATGGGACTTGTGCGCGTGGGAGAAGTGTGACCAAAGTATTAGACTGGACTGCAATCAGATTTGCTTTCATTTTTTTTTCTCCATCACGAGCAATCATTGAAAAATTGTCCGTGCGACTGCGAGGACCTACTTGGTGACGGTTGAGATTTGACATCAATAGATTTAAACATTATGGCGCACAATAATGCGGTGATGGGCTTTAGAAGGGGAAAGAAGATCCGCAGGTATCCGCATTGGACACGCTCGCCGGTCAGGCTGAATTTTTTCTTTTCGACAGATGAACATCGTTAGCTTCGCTACTTTGCGCTCTCTACGAGTCTAGTTATAGCCCCCACCGCTGTGTCCCGGTGTGTCTCCTCTTTAGCTCGCCCCCCCCCCTTTACCAACCCTTGGCCGCCATTATATTACTCCCGTATGTAATAAGAAAGCGCTTCGTTTGGTTAACAATAAGGAAATCCCAAGAAAGACCCAAATTCAACCCCTCGACATGTGTGGCGATGTTATCTCGATGCCATTTGATTTTTATTTAGAAGGGTAGAGATACATTTTATTCGAAAAATGTATATATATATATATAAAGGATAGAGGGAAAAAAGCGGAAATATTTCATGGAAAATGCATCGTAAATGTCAGTGTTTAAGCTGTTAGACAAAGTTAAGGGCGGCTTCGAGGTTTTTCTTGTTGTGTAACAAAAGCACGACGTAGACAAGACAGCCGCAATGTGAGCAAAAGTGAAAACTCGACGGGCTTCCAGTAGATCAAAAGGCGTGAGAGGACTGTCGACCAGCACGAGGGGATGGTAACACACAAGTGGAGGGGAGACAAAGTGAAAGAGAGGAACGAAGACGAAAGGGAACCGAAAGAGAGAGGTGCGAAAAGGGCCTCGGCCGACAATGGCGCAACACCAAGCCGCTACAATTCGTACAAGACGGCGACGGGGTGAACTCTAGTCAAACAAAAACGAAAAGAAAAAAAGCCTCTGGCGCCTATTCTTCACCTTTTCTTCCTCAACTTTTGACCCTAAAAAAAAAAATCTGTACGGAAAAAAAAAACTCTTCGACTACGAGCATTTGTGTGTTTATGACGCATCTAGTCACTTCGTTCAACGCTCAAACTGGGAAGACAAAAAAAAGAACAAATTTCAAATAATAGGTAACAACCTGTCGACCCACTTTGGTTTGTGTCTAGTTTTTCTAACTGTTAACTACACATGTCTATTAAGGGAAAAGGTAATCTTTCTTCACTCATGTTTGGCTCTTAATTGTTCGCAAGAAGAAGTGCTGGGGGGTCAACACAGCCAGCGGTGGTCAAATGAAAGCAAATGAATGCTGCGTGACCAACTCAAAATCTCTGAAGTGACAGGTATGCAGCAAGTAGCCGAAAGAGGATACCTCACATTTTCTTTTAAATATAGAAATAAAAAAAAGTAATATTTATCGGATAAGGAAGGAGAAGGATGTTGAGAATTTCCTGCGCTTGCTGAGAGAAATGGAACGTCCGGGGGCCAATAAATATACGATGGACCGCGCGCGCGTTAGCTTTAACAAGGCAACCCCCCTTGCTTTTTGTGATGGTTTTCTTTCTTCTTCTTTTTCCCGATAAACCAAGGTATCTTTGTTTTGTTTTTTCTTTGACGTCCGAAACCGATAAGGGCGTCTCATTAGTCCGGTCGAATGAGAAAGCGTTCTACTCTTTGCCCGACTCGATTGAAACATTTCCACCCAGACATATCCACCCAATGCCTTTTTTTTTTTAACGTAACGATCAGTATCATGTTGAGAGGGATGAAAACTTGGACTAGAGCCCTTTGTATCCGCACTATACCACAAGAAAAAAAAAACAAAAAAAAACAAAAGGGTTCGGCAATGTTTCACCAGCCTAGTGGCAAGACACAAACGGGAATGGGGGGCAGCACGATAAATCACAGCGGGGATAGACAACTCTTTCTTCCAGCCGCTATTCAAATCGGCCATCATAACCGACTTGTTCTACTCCATTCATTGAATCTGGCCAGTTTTTCTCTTTACTGATTAGGTGGAAGATGAGTTGATCAAAGCTGACCCTTTAAATGCACTCAACGTTAACGGACTAAAAAATAGCTGCTTTTTGCTCCCCTACCCGGACACTCAGTGGGTTTTCCACCATCAAACAAAATCAAAAGTAAGACTATCCCTTTTTGATGCGTTTTGGGCTTCAGCAACCAGTGCTGGATTTATGTACTCGACATTTTTATTTTACATTCTTTCGAGTCCCGCGGCTCCATTCAATGCCAGCAGTTCGTCTCGAATAAAAAAAGCTCTCAAAAACTCTTGAGCGACGTTTAGCGTCAAATTAAAAAGCCAGCAGGTAGCAGGATTATGAAACCACTGTTGCCGCCATCCTGATAGACCAACAACGAAAACATCACACAACAGCAACAACAACAACAAAAAAAAAGCCGACGTTTTTTTTTTTCTTTCTCGTTTTGCTGCTCGGTTTGAGAAAGGGGAAATAAAAGGCAGGTCGTTAAAAAAATGAAAAAGCAATATGTGGCATTTTGCTGAGAAGATCAGGGCACAAGATCAGTTTGAAAAAAAAAAACGAATGGCAGCGTCACAAAAGATGTAGAACTGCGTCACACAAGTCTGAAAAAAAAAAAATCTAATGATACGGGGAGGATGTACTTAAGCATGCAGGGGGTTCCTCCTCTTCCATAAGAATAAAAACGAGAAAGAAAACAGCAACACATTTGTTGCAAGGAATGAGGGTATTCACGTGTTATGCTACCTGAAAAAAAAGCTAGCACAATTGCGGTTGGCTTTACGATAATGGCCATTGAGTAAGGAAAGTGAATAACACGAAATAAAGAAATGTGCAACACGATTGCCACTTTGATAAAGAAGGTGCGATTTGACGACGTTTGACAGCGACAAACTTGTGTGCGTTAGAGTGTTTTGGGTATTATTTACCTCATCCTCGGTTTTCACCTGGAGCTATAACTGGTGTGACAAGATGATGCTTCCCCGGCCCTAAAGGCCAAATATCCATGTGCACTAGAACAATCACTGATGTTGCAATTTTTTCTTCTTTGCTTTCTCACTTCACTTTTTGATTATCTTTTATTAGCTTTCAATCAGTTCACTTTGCCGAAGGATCACCAATTTCCACAATTTTTAAGCTTTGACCACCTTAGAATTCAAAATGTCTGATCGCTAAAAAAAGGGAAAAAATGAAGAAATGGAGAGGACACTTAAGGAATGAAAGGTAGGGGAGTCAAATCACTGAGAATTAGAGAACGGGCGAATGCAAGGCGCGTCCAACGCACGTCGTGTCGCAAACCCAACTGGCATGGACTTCGCTTCGCCTCGGTCGATATAAACCGGGCGCGCTGCGGACTTTTGGGTAGGTGGGGCGAGAGCTGCACTGGAACGCTTGCGGTGCGTACAGGGAAGCCAATAACCAAAGCAAACTGAGGTACTGCGTTACGTTGGAGTAGCATCCACGTATGTAGTGTGTCTTTCTTACCTTTCTATTACTGTACGTAAGACTGTCGTCCTCTTACATTGTACGAGGCGCCTCCCTTGTTGTCGTGTGTGCAACTCAACCGACTTTCCATACCGAAATGAGCTCGTAGACGTTCATAACTCGCCTTCCCACCACTTTTCAGCACTTTACTGCATTGTTTTTTTTTTTTTTTGCCTTTTTTTTTTTAAAAGTAAGTTGTTACCGGTGGGAAGACAAACTTATATCGCCCCGCCTGACGTGATGCAAAAGGAAAACCTGAAATGTTGGTTACGCGTTTTTGTTAAAAATTCACGTGGAAAGGGGGAAAGAGAGAGGGGGGCATATTCTTAATTGCCGTTTTATTATTATCGTTTTTTTTAGACGATTCATCAGTCACACGTAGAAAAGACAGAAGCAAAAAGTTGAAAGTCGTGTTGCTCTGCTGATCAGCTGACGCTGCGGTTCGCTAGTTTCTGCGCACTTCCGTCGTACTTTCCAACTATTATTGTATGACAACAGACAAGTGAGACACGGTTTATTTTTACGTCATACAGTTGAAGCGGAAAGCAAATAGATTTGGGGGGGGGACGGACGGAATTTGCATCACGTTGTTGTATGCGACAAAATGTGACCATTCGAAATTCGTCATAAAAATATACGAGGCCATCATTCCGCATGGCACCATAATGTTCCGTACATATAAAATACATCCGGTAATTCACTTCTCCAGCTTTTTTTTTTTTTTAGTTACTCCGCACTGTAAAATGTTGTCACTACAAGGGTGGATCCGCGCACGTATAAAAATGTACGAACATGGTCATTGAGCTTTCGAGAAATCCTATACAGTAGAGGATGAGAGACCCCATTGGCCTTTTTGTTATCCGTTTTTATGATTTCATTTTTCCATCAGTGATAGTTATTATCTATTAAAGAAATTCGATCCAATTCCAGGCAACTATACGATGAGATCACGAAGACCATACATCCTCATTTCTCTCGATCCTGTAGACGAGAGACATTTTTCCTTTTTTCTTATCTTGTAATTGGAGATGAGTGACGGATAAGCTGCTGGATTGAAATGTTGACCCGACAGCAACTATGTCAAGATGAGTCCATCTGCTAGCAATAGATACAAACATTTTTTTCTAAAAACTGTGGGCAAAAGAAGCAAAGAAGGGGAAGCTAGACTGACATTTAAAACCCAAACCAGGTATTCATTGTGCAAATGGGCCATCCAACTGATGTGAGGTGACACTAACCGGGGAGAGGAAATGGTTGACGATCTATTTTAATAGACTGGGCGTGAATACCGTTGAATAAGTGCTCTCTGTCGAGTCTCTGTGCGAAAGTAGAAAGAAATCGCGAACTTTACTGGCTTAACTCCGGCCGTAGAGGAGTAACAGCTTGTAGTCAAACAGCCAAAAACGAAACAAAAAGGTGAGCCAGACGCGCATCGTGCCGACGCATTCAGACAAACTATTAGAACCGCCCTTTATTTTAACGACGAACAAGCAGCCATTTCATCAAACAATTTTTCATCGTAAAGGCGTCGTTGAAACGTGTGATACCTTACCTTGTCTCAGGTAGTTTTGATCCATTCCTTACCCTTTTCGTCAGCAAAGAAGACGGCAACACTGCGGAACTCAAGTATTCGACAGCGTTTGTTTAACCTTCGCTTCATCGACTTTATTGCCTTTGTACGCAAAGCGTGTTCCAGCAATCACGACTACAATCGCATGCTTGAATGCACGCCGGAAACGGATTTACAAATTTCGTTTCTTTCGTGTACAGCGTAATAATTGAAAAATAAGACTCCTCCTTTACTCACGGCGTCCTTAAAGAATCATCATTTTCCGCAATGCAATTATGCACAAAAGGATACAACAAGAAAGTAAACAAAAGATTTGTGAACGTATACCGTATATCAGGTGTGAGAAGAGCCCAGAATGCAAATATGCGAATTAACAATCCATTTTCACCTTGAATTACGAACAATATGCTGCGCAGCCAATGATTGATGATGAAGCGCTGTGTAGGGAGAACGGTATGTTTCCGTCTTGCTGAACCGTGCCAGTCCCCATGCTGAACTGTTGGACCGATGAAATTGCAAACTCATTTCCCCCTTCCAAATACATTTTTGTTTGCCCCTTTTCTGCCACCTTACGTCAGCATGTCGAATTAGGAAAATAAAAAGTAGGGTAACGGTAATGAAGCAACTGTGCCAAACCTTACATCATACGTTGTCAAAGTTGGGGTGAAGGAGACAAAAAGAAAAAAGGTCACCATTCGTTTAGAAAAATATTTAAATTAGTTTTCCTACCCGTCGCATTCTTTTCAGCATTTTTGTCCATATGGTCCGTGTCGAAAATTGTGTGCCAAAAAAAAAAAAAGGAAAATATCTCCCACCGCAGATCCTTTTGAAGACGCCGTTTATATGGTGAGAATGTAAGCCTCTGGTGTTTGGCAACGGGTTTTCTCTCCCTGCACAATAATACTGATATTACTCATGCGTTGGTGCGAAGCCAATATCGAACTGGGTTTGATTTTTGCTCTCTCCCAAAAAAAGGCATGGCTCATGCTTTATGTCAAACGAGAAGCTTCAATGACAAACGACAAAAGACGTCTAAGCCTCTTTGTATAGGCTCTACTCCGCCATTCCGCCGTGTTTTTGGAGAGTTACGGCCATAATAACTGCTGTTTATCAAAGAATGTGAAGAAAAAGAAAAAGTCACACACACGATTCATTCGACAGTAAAAGAGCGGAATGCATTTAGCTCGCCCTTGAACAAGAAAACAAAAATTTAAAAACGACGTCGGGGAGCAAAAAAAAAAAAAGATACACATAAATACAAAATAAATAAATAAAAGAAAATATATAAATCAGTATTAAGGTCGGATGATCTGGGGAGTTGACTAAGGGAAAATAAGGGCGTATTTCACGCTGGAATTGGGGAGCGAACATAATAAGGCTCGTTCGTAATCCGTGCGCACGAATGAAAAAGGGGGAGTGTGAAACACACAATTTAGGTCAACTTTTATTCTTTCCCCTCATTCTTTTTTTTTTCTATATCATCAGGGTCATAACTGGTATCATGCAAAATTATTACGTGTACAAGGAAAAGTTGGCAGAAACTGGCAATCATCCCGTGATTTTTTGCGCTATTATAAGTTTAAAAAAAAACTTGCATTGCCCGCAACACAAAAAGAGCGAAATAAGGCACCGCCCTAAAAGTCCACTATTATGAAATATTAAATTGATAGCCCATTTTTTTTTGGTCAAAATGTAGAACACGTCAAGTATTATGTGCAACGGTGTTGTATAAACAGGTACAGTATGCATGGGTGGGAGAAGCGTGATTCGGCGCCGTTACGTCTGGCGCCGACATGACTACATCCTCACATTATGTTCCAAACAGACGGGAAGTTACTTTTGAGCTATTTTTTTGTTTTGTTCCGATCTTATTTTTTACCTACAAAAACAAGAAGAAGAAAAAAAAAGCTAGTTTATTAGCACCACGAATATTAACTGCCACCGAAAAAAAGGTAAATAATGTTAAACGTAACGAAAATAGCGTGTTTACGATGCCATCGACGTCATGTTGCTCTAATATAACCTGTACTTTCATGCCAGATGAGCAACAGACTTCCATAACGCGACAGGTAACTACACATTTCATCTGGATCGCTATCTCTCTATAGTTGAGGCAACATAGCGCTTGCATGCTCGGCGGTGAGTGGCATATCTCATATCGTCGTCGAAAGTCTTTGGAATGAGGTGAAACTCGGTGAAACGAAGAGCGGGTGACCTGTTAAAATGATATGCTCTTAGAGGTAGCATCTCTGGAATGCGAGGGACATCAGCCACAATCATCACTACAGATGAGAAAGGACTCTTAGTTATGTTACGTATGTCACTCGCTTTTGTGTCTGGTCGAAGGACGCCAATCTGTGCAGACGGTGCGCATTCCTCTTCAACAACTTACTGGATACCAGCGGATTATTGTTCCAAATGCGATCTCTTTACAACTGCTGCGTTCTAGAGCAATTAAGCCATACCGATCCCGGCATTTAAGCCATACCGAAAACGGCAAGACGGAGGCCTTTTACGGGCCATATAATTTTGCTCGTCCGTGGGTTTCATTATTGAATTTGAACGACTTTTCAATTTCCTTTTTACAGGCAGAGCCATCTAGTAGTGATGCAGTTAGTTAAAATTTTAACGAATAATAGATGGCGTGAAAGATTCAGCTTCCATCCATTTCGAAAATTAAGCAAGCCACAAAGACTCGTTTTAAAATCAAAACAAATTTACCTAACACTGCTGATCGACTAACCTTCGTCCGTCTTCGTGTGACTGATTTTCTACATTTAGATATTTATGACTGAAATAGCCACTCTGCTGGATTGGCAAAGACTTTCAACAGTGCCGGAATACGGAACGCTTGTGCCGGACAAAAAGAGCCGGGCGCATCACCATCGACCGGTTGGCTCTTTTTTGCATGAAGATAACAAAAAAGAAAGAAAATGGAAAAGCAATAACAAACAACGGAAGAAAGAAAATAAAAAACGTTTGCCTATTCGTGTCGTCTTTCTTTTATTCTTCTCTCAACTGTCCCCGTCTATCTGAACACGACATTTACATATTTCAGGCGCGTAGCTTGTCAATCCGTTTTTCACCAATTTCACGTAGCCTTTTTATACGGCCAAAGACGAGCCTACATATGAATATCAGATGGAGCCCAATCTTAGCTCTAAGCGGCGCGTTCCTACACAGACACACACACACATACACAAAAAAGTCTTATCGAATAGCTTGAGATTTGTTGCCATCCAATTCAGGAGAGAATGGGTAAAAAGGGGGAAGGAAAATAATGCTATGCATCATCCGCATATAGCAATAAGAGATGCACTAAAAGATAGTCAAGCAGGCAAAACACGGGTATTAAGCATTAGGCTATATTTTAAAAATCGATTCCGCTTTCGCACGTAGGTTTGAATAGCAATCTCGGCAATACTGGGTGGATAGGCATTCTTTTCACGTATTTAAAGCGATCAAAAGTATGCGGTTCGTTGTATATTTTACAGAAATACGCTACGATGGAGTATGGATATGTCGTATTTAGAAGAATATGATTCGACCTATTCTTATGATTGCCATTAGGACAATCGAATTGCCTGCTCACTGGTTTATTGCTGATCGATAGAGAGAATAATCTGCATAATTCTCGCTTCATTATTAACTTGAACGGGTTTCACTTGACATGCAAACAGAGGAAAAAGCAAACGTGATTACTGCAAATAGCATCCTTACAGAACTGCGTGTTTACTCTTCGATATTGCTTTCTTCTTGCTTTAAGTCAACCGTTTGTACGCACAAAAAGTACTGGAGAAGTGTTAGAAGAAGCCGACTAAAGAAACATTTCAAAATAGAACTCTCAGAGGAAGAAAGTGACGAAATGGATCGATGGCAAAGTGGGATGGCGAGACATCGTTAATGATCAGAACTATCTCAGCTAAATGGTTGAAAAAGTTGGACGTATGGAGATCGGAAAAAAAATACTGAATTTGAATATAGGAACAGAATATCAACTTGTGTACGGCTTCTGTGGTTCTACGCAGTTTGTGTTGCACTTGTAAGGATGCGTTTACAAAGTTACACGCAGCCCAAGTTTAATATTGAATACGAGAGCTTAGCATTTAGTTATGGTCTCCAAATGATGACAGCAGTTTTGTTTCTAATTGCGTTATACGATGGATTATGGGTGCATATTAACAAAGCTATATGCATAGCAAATATCTTATTCAGTTCTAAGTTGGAAAGAGCTTTTCAGACGCAACAGCCTAAATTATACTACGAACAGCGATTTGAGCCCTTCCTACCATTTTTCTCTTATTTTTCAGCACAGAAAGATCGCTTTATATTAACGAAAAGTAAAAAGAAAAACAAAATCATTTTAAAAGGGAGAGAACGACGTACCTGGAAACAAGCTCTTTCTGCATGAAGGTGTAGACGGAAGTAACAGTGCATCTGAGGGCAAGGGACTCAACTAGAGCGACGAAAATAAATGCGACTTGTGTAGAGGAGAGGGCACAAAGTTATCGGCCTAAAACTGTAAAAACAAAAGACAATCGACAAAAAAAGAAAACGTTTGAAGGTAGGGAGAAGGGGGGAGAATTTTGATATTTTGCGTATTATTTACATCATTGTTCCTCTTTTTCCCTTTTTTTTTCATGTTGTGCTTTTGGCATACTAATATCTGCAACCCTGCGTTTGAAATTTAAATACAATGTCTATAGAATGCATTTTTCTACACTGTCATACAGCCTTTAGGGTTTTTTTCCTCCTAGGATAACGCAAAAAAAAAAAAAATCAGGGTGCGAGGCAAATGATGAATTGTAGCCCTATTTCGAATCTGTCAAGTAACCTAATATTCTTGTTTGACATTTTATGAGCTCGGAGAGAGTGTTGACTGTAACAAATAGATTTCCATCCGTTACCTGTCTAGGCAGGGTCTGAAACCGCCCAGATCTGGGCTCAAGTATGTAATCAACTCGAACGAGCAATTTCACTGTATTTTCAAGCCACTTGATAAGGTGGTATCGTGAAATTGCATTGTGCACAGCAATTTCCAACAGTTTGGCTGAAAGTTGGGTCATGTCCCGACTCGTTCTTCCCATGGTAAATCGCACTTACAATGAAGGCAGAAGGAACAAAGCGAAGGTCAATTCATCTAAAGTCCATAACATCTCCAAGTGGATACATTCTGAGAAAAAAAGAAACTCACATTACGTTATTAGCGGAAATATAGTAAGGTCGACGAGGTGGTTTAACGGACGAGTTAGCTGGCAACTGCACCACCGGATGAAACTAGAAATAGGAAAGAAAATTGAATGCAGCTAACCATTTCCTTCTTGCCTCTTCCTGTCGGACCCATTCTCACTGCGCTTTGCCTCACGAGGGCCTTTTAAAATTCTTATGCAAGATCGATTCCACTACGCGTCAATTATACTGGCCAGAGTGGCGACGCATTCTCAGGCACACCGGTTAAATCATTCTGGCTTTTATTAGACTATACCTAACTTTCCGCTCACGTGCTGTATTATTTAACCGGAAAGCCAATTCACTGTTCGCGATGGCGTTGACGTAAATTGGGTCCGCAGCAGTTTACGACACTTAGAATTTAACTTGCGACACTCATTCCCTGTTCTTTAGGCAACTCATTTTGTAAAATTCAGCCATAACACAAAGAATGCTTATCGTATTAGTCAAGCTATCAAGCATTTTGCTTACATAACCAGACTTTCGGTACGGATTTTCTATCTATGCAAGACAGCAAAATAAAAAAAAAGGAACTCGAAACTTCATATGCCGGTCTATTGACGTCGAGTGAAATATGCTATGAAGTAGGCGCTTTTGATCAGCCGATTGCACTACTCAAAAGCGAATAGAAATTGTCCGTGTTCCAGGCAAACTTTTCCTCCCACATACTTTTTTTTTTTTGCTTTCGCCAAAACGAATCAACTTGGCTCGTAACGCAAAGAGCTGCGGAAGAGGAAAACACGACCATCAACTCGGCCCAAGTTCACAATCTAAGCCACGGGTAACTGGCAAACTTTGAAAACGTCGTTTAAATTTTATTTATCAAAGTGAAAACGCTTATGTTAAAGTATATTGTTATTGCCAACGTCTGGAGTGAATTGAATCTTTGATAAACGACCATTGTATCTCTTCTATGGACATAAAATTCACAAATCCATCAGTGCTTGGTTGCATCTTACGACTTTGATCTTTTTTGATGTAACGCCCTTGTGTCATATAACTCGCGTATCAATAGGTATCATCTGCTCTGAGCCATTGATAGCGCTGAATAAACAGTATAAGCTTTACTGGTGAACGAAGAAGGGTGCACATCACAACTTCACCGTTCGTGACATGATAATTGACATGGAAGCTATTGTACGCTAGCTGAGTGGTGCCAACTCGTTTCATCGAACTGTAGGGCAAAAAACAAGTGCATCGATTTTTGGAATTGCATCGAACGATTCGTTCGTCACATTTAAGACTTTTCTTGCTTAGTATTTAAAAATACATGGAACGAATGTTTACTTATTCCCTTTGAGAGCTTTAAAAAGTAAGAACTTACGATTTACATACCGTACTGCTTCTATTCATTGGTATTACCTGTATTGCCCATTGTGGAAGGTTGCGTATTACGGCTAGTTTACATACATGCAAATCCTTTAGCGGCCTTGCCACTCAAAAAGAGACCACTGGCTGGCACACGAAAGGATTCCATCTTTACACTAATATCAGAAATGGTATGCACAAACCGCACGATAAACAGAAACCAATTTGATCGGCCGAAGAGAAAAATAACATACCCTAAAAGATTTAGTTTTCTCTCGCTAGCGAACATCGGAGATATATTAGCGTTTGTGTTGTTCTGGAGTCTTTCCTACCCACACAGTGATCAAGGACAATAAGCGAAAGAAACTGAGATAGAAACGTGGGCATCGGATTTCTGAAATCTGCTCCACGTTCGTCGTTATTGCCCTTTATTCCTTACAAGAAGAACCTGAAACCGTCGACATTGGCATTGGATTCTGTTAAGAACGAGAAGACCCACGTGGAGCAGATCTCCAGCTAGAGAAGCGCAGGCAAAATGAGTTCTGCTGAATAAATGAAAACTTCATAAAGAAGCAAACACAAACAAATATTGACAATCATTAGCATCGCGCCCAATAAATATAGTGCTGAGAAAACACAAATCAAAGGCATCTATCGATCATTATTACTGCACTATTTACACAGTCATAAACAGAGATGAAGAGTCTTTCCCATTGGCGCTGAATACATAATAAGATTGCAGATGGAAATATATTAAACAAAAAAATAATAGCTCACCTCAATAATCGTGATGGCTTTAGCGAAGATAAAGAGATGCCTCAAATGACAGTGATGTATTATCATTTTAAACGAGAAGCAAACAAGCAAAAAAGACAAATAAGAAGAATGAGATAATAACAGTCCACTCCAGTTGTCACTTCTCCACGTCACGCGAATTGCATAAAACAGTTTAACAGGAATGCATAGCAATTTACGTAACATCAAATCTAATGTTGCGTTGGCTATCCTCTCAGTCAATTCGTTCGTAAACTCTATCGATTTTTGTTCTGATGATGAGGGTTCATACTACTAAAGTATAACTGGCATCATATTATCTTTTATACCATTATATGTATAAAACTATTTTCCATATAGGCTGATGGTATCATGCATCACAGATTTCGACCGCAAAAAGGAATTCTTTCCCACAGAGCCCATGCTCTTTTCACGGAATTGGAACGTTTGTAGGATTGGGGACCAAATTTCATATGAGATATCCCATGCATAAGAGAACAACAAAGCAATCAAAGGAAAAAGATGTGAGGCAAAAGACAAGCGACGCATCCATTTCCTTCCGATTCTTCTATCATACGTGAACTGGAGCTTAAACCTATCTTATAGTACTATTGAAAATTCGTTTAGATTTGAACTTGTTTCTAGAACAATTTATGGAGTTCTTATGCAGAAACTCCGCTCTCCCACATTGCAAGCGATGCCGATACACCAATACTTGCCCTTTCATTCTATTTCGTTTTTTTTATTAGTGTTCCTCTTGTTTTCAACATTTCTTTTGAAATTCCCTGTCTTGTATGTTCCGATGTCGGGCAACATCAAACTTTGAGAAATACGTTGGAAAATGGAGCTCAAGCCATAGAACCCAAATTATAGTCGGATAGAAGACGACATAGAACCAATGAAAAATAGTAACCATAAAAGAAAACGCGTGAGGTTTTTTTATTTTTGTTTTCAATAAGGGCGGCTTTATACTAACACACTCCTAGCGCAAAATCGATGACAGAGATGAATGGCGTGGGTTTCCGCTATCTCTTCTTCTATCTCAGCCTAACGCACACTGAGAAAATGCACCGGGTTGCACACATGATCCCGTCTTCACTATTTTCCCCCGTTTTTTCCAATGTTACCCCACTGACGTTACTGACATTAAATATTAATAATTCGTTCTCGTGGCGCAGGGGACCGTCATGTACGAAATCCAACAACAAAGGCGTCGCTCTTCTTCCGATGCTTTTTATTAATCAGTTTAGTGGAAGGGCTCTAAACGAGGTTGATAGTTGTATATAGACAAGGAAAACGTCGTTGGCTCACAAGGGGAAGCCACAGCATTCAAACACCAGTGAGCTGTAATTAATCTCAGCAGGATGTACGTACGGGTATCATCGATCCGGAAACAAAGATTGATGAACCGCAAAACTTTTAGTATTACGTATAGTAATCGGCTTGTCCACACGACATCGTGCGATTAGATAGAATTCGTAGCGCGTCCCTTTTCGTTTTGTAGCTAAAAATCGTCTCATTCATTATGTTTTTCAGCTTTGCCATCATCGAAAAGAAATGACGCAGTTTTACGCACTGTCATTTCTGGGAGAATTGCAACGATCGTCATCTCTAGAAAATATACAGACAGAAGCCCTTGATGAAACCTGGTGTCGACGGGTGGGTGTCTTTAATGCGTAGATAGAAAACCTGTTAGTCGCTACCCCGAGACAACCGCCCCCCGTTGTTGAGAGTAATCCAATTTCTTTGAGATGTATCCGCAATGGTGTTAATACACGCATAGAGACAGGCGTGAATATGGGGAAATCAGGACGGTAGTAAAGATTTGGAAAGCAGATCGGGAGTTGGCAGGAATAGAGCACAGAGCAACGAATTACAAATAGAGTGCTATGACCACTGTCCCAGCACTTCTCGTATAAGCCAAATCTACCTTTGAAAGTAATTTGTTTAAATGAACTTACCTATTACATGTGGGCGGTTAAGGGGAGGCGCCGGTAGCATATCGGACTGATATGCCATTTTCACGGGTTCAAGCATTTTCATTTCCGTTGTTTAAACTGCAGCTCTTTACTAGGTGAGTAGGTAGGTAAATACGGATTTTGTGCAGTTTTTTAAACCGTTCTGCAATGGGAGGGGATAATCAACCGAACTAGATTTTAGAACTGCGTGAGAGATAGGAAACACGTCAACACCCATCTCAGTTTCAGGCAACTATTGTGTTTATGTCTCACCTGCTTTTTTGCCTTCGGTGATTGCCTTTCCCGTTTCTTCCATCGCCATTTGAAGCTAAGGGAAAGGGTCATCAAAAATCCATAATGGCCGATTCCACTTTTCTCTCCCCTCCTCTCTCTCTCTCTCTCTCTCTCTCTCTCTCTCTCTCTCTTTCTTTCTTTCTCATATCCTCATTTCAAACCAAGAAAACACAAAAATAAGCTATCGATTGTGTCCGATGACGGAAAATGCTAGAAAGGGATTTTTCACTACGTCTAATGGTTGTGTTACCCGACCCTTAGCAAATGTTATCAATGTTTGTTGAAACTACGCACAGGTAACAAAGTGCATGCTACGGTTGTAACACACTCACTAACAACCTACGACTGTGCCTATGTTAACAACAATTTGGTCTAAAAAGTGTTCTCCAAAGTTCAACAGCTATAGTTACAATTGTGCACTAGGTACAGATCTGAATTTCGTAGTGCAATGTGAAAAAACATAACACTGTACACTGCCTTCCACCACTGGATGACGGGTATACCAATGTAGGGTTCAGTTTCCCATCCAGATTTGTTCATGCACGGTCAATTTTATCTATCCATTTGGCTAGTGTAAAACATAATCAGGATCAACACGTATCACCATGGTCACACATGGTTCATTAAGGGTTTCTTTTTAGTACTATTGGCTTCCAAAACAAACTGGATCGCATTAGGTACGCGCCGTTCTATTCCCGGAATTTCACCTCCAAAGGGTAAGGGAAATAAATAAACCCCTATAGAATAAATACGGAAAACGAAAAAAGAAGACGGAAACAACTATTGGAGCGTAGGTAATAAGGCTTAGTATCAAAATCGTCTTATATACACGTGGAATTTCAGTGCAATCACGATATTGAAGCACAGCTAGAGGTGCTTGCAAAGCGATAAAGATATACTGGCTCGTACCGTAACACACCATAAGTCTCTCCAAACAGTTAAACATTGTTTTGTTTTTAAGGCTCGCCAAGGAAACACTGTGGCTATTCCGCCGATTCCATCCACTTTGGCTAATAGCCTCGTGAATCCGGACGCTACTTGTCTTCAACTGGTGGATCCAACAACGGTGAGATTTACATAGGACGACTAAGAGTCGTGAGTGACCCTTCTGCATAAGGCCCTATAGCAACGTCCATCACGAGTAGCCCCTCCACAACATCAAACCCAAAGATGACACTCCTTGCTCCGGTTTGTATAGTGCCTGAAATATAGTGCTGTTGTAAGGCTTGCGCTCGACATTTACACCCGGTCAGCCAAATACAATAGGTTTGTCGATTAGAAGCTACGAGTTCCGTAGTAAAGGTTGAATAGCTTCCCGTTTCACGTTCCCCTTATTCCGTTTCCCGATTTATGGCACTTGGTAGATTCAAAGGGGGAGACTCATTAGTGGCAATGCCAGATGCTTACATGGGCAGTGCCTAATTACTTGGTTCAGTTGTTTTGCTCAAATTCCCGTTGTGTGATTATTTTCCCCCTTGTGTACGAAGCAGTGTTTTGCCGTTGCGCTTTCTCGACAACCGTTGGTTGCACAATTGAAAATCGTTGCGTGAATGAGGCACATAACAATCTGAAATGTGTATCGTTCATTATAGCTCAGTGTGTGTGTGTGCCAAACTGAAGTTCACCCTTGAGAGAGAGTCTCTGTGTTTTATGTAGTATGGATGATTCATACAGCCAGCAGTATATTTATCCCGCACGGAACGAATCACTATATGAATTTATGTATGTATATAGGGACGGGTGGGATGTATAATAGGGGACAGCGTGGGTATGAAGTCAATAGGAGGGAATAAGGGAATTGGAACGACAGAGCTGACAAGGGCGAAAAAAAAAATGATTATTGACGGCAACTTAATAACACGCGTCCCGCGGCAAAATAACTACATGTTGACTTGTGATTAGTCCAATCAAGAGCGACAGGCGTCCTCCCACGACGCCGTTTGGGACAGCGGATATAACGAGGAGAGATGGGAGTAGTAGGATGCCACCAGCAGAAATAAATATGATGATGATTGGACGACACATGGCGTCGCTTACACGGGCTGGCAAACAACGAACACGGCACGTGTCATTGCGGAATTTTTTAAAAAGAAAAAACAAACATGGAGGACGCTCCGAAACTGCCGGAAGAACTTCGACAAGCAAGAGCCGGTAGGGAAACGTGAGTGGGATATTCGAACGAAACAACAGATTCGGAAGAAAAAAAAAAGCAAAACAACATTGATTCAGTGTGTGCATTCGCTCGTCATTCGTTCCGTTAAAAAATAAATAAATAATAAGATTTTTCGTTCTTATAAAAACATGGGGAAAACAAGACTGCCTTGAAATGCATGTATACAACCACACGGGCCAATCAAAATAAATGGCGAACGAAGAAGCCGAATAATAATCTTATAAGAACAGGGTACTAGATGGCTGTAATAGAGCATCAGCCATTGTTTCATTCTTTTTAAATCTTTTATACATTTTCTTTTCCCTCTATCTTTTTTTTATCGAGTCATCCAGCTGACATTGTGAAAGTTATGTGACGACGACGATGGAACTAATGGAATACGATATCGATCGTAGTGAGGTGGAATACAAGCAGGAACCAAATGATATGGGTGCAAGCAGTTGTGTCTCTTCGTCGGGGAAAAAAATAAAGAGAAGAATCGCATGTGACGACAGCGAGAGTTCAAAAGGAGGTTAATACTAACGGAGAAGGCGTGGGGCAATGTCAACAAATTCCGATAGCTTGCCAGAGTGTTCTGGCGTAGAAGTGCTGATGGGAGCAAGAATCGTACAATATTACCCCGTCGAAAAAGAAAAGACGGAATGCAACCAACGTTTAGAAATCCAGCATCGCGGAAGCAGCAAACTATTCACAGAGTTATTGGCTTTCGTCTTTGGAGTCCTCGGTTAGCAAGTCGTACATGTACGTACCTATACACGGACACCGATTTTTCTCTCTGTTGTGCTTTTGGCTCAGAACCTTCTTCAGTTCATCTTCTCCATTCTCTTTTGTTTTCCCGTCGTCTTTTATTGTCTATATGTCTTTACTCTAGATCTTTTGCTTCTGCTCTAGATTCCAACTTGCCGGGAGATGACACAACTGCTTGTCTCCCTCCTACAGTCATGGCTTTGTCATTTTGCCAACTCCAGGGCGGATACTATAGATTTTTTTTTTTTAAATACGGATCCGGATCCTTATCCATTTACTCCACATCAACCTTCTTCACTTTTTTTTTGTTCTCTCCTTTTCCTTGTTTTCTGTTTCCCTTTCTCTTTTATCCGGTTTGAATCAACCGCCTTTTCCTCAACCGTGGGTGTTTAGGCTTCTCTACAAAATGCCGAAAAGAGTGGAAAATGGATTTTGTCGGCGTATATAGACACACCACGTACGTATACACAGTATTATATGGACACCCACAAATCGAACGAGGATTCAGATCGACGTTTTTTTTTTGTTATTCTACCGATAGAAGCATATGGCGGATATAATAATACTAAGCCAGCAAAAAGGAAGGTGAACAAAAAAAGGGTTTTCAAAAATGAAAGAAGGAAAGAGAACAGAGGAAACAGAAATGTGCTTGCTTCAACGAAATCAAGAACAATAGCAATGTTCTCTGTTACGCAATGCACAGAGAGAAAGAGAGGAATGCAAAGAGAGCCGATAGAAAAGCAAAGACACAAGATATTCTTACACAAAATGAGGTGCACATGGGTGACATAGTCGTATCAATAACTTTCAAACATGGGCTGTCGAATCAAGTAATGGGATGGCAATATTCACATGCGAAACAGAAATCGACTGGTGTTTTGTTGATGCAATCAGTGTGGTCTACCATCGACTGGATTTTCAGCTTCTTCCAAAATAACTGTCAGCAAAACCGCAGGACATGGACGTGGAAACATTTTGTATACAACAAATTACGTTATGTACATACACACATTTGTTTAGGTCATGATTCTATAAAGTAGGACTTTTTGGGGAGGTGATGTTAATCACACGTCAGATTATAATTTTTTTTCTTTTCACCAGTGAAACGCGGATTCACGTTATCGTAGTATATTTCGTGCGAGTGAAGAGACCCCACATTACAAACTTGATGCCCCGTGCGGAACACAAAAGAGACAAAGTAGAAACCGAACGAGAAACGCATCAGGCGACTGTTGCAGATGGGCAACCGTTGACAGCAGTCACTGGCATTTGGTATGAAAACTGATGACCATCCATCTTACGTGACACCGTAGATGAACGACCAGATATTTCTTTGGGTCTTGACGTTGGTTGCTACCGCCATGGCAACTGACAAGAAGAACAGGACCGTCGAACTCAGTTGCCGGGCGCTGCATCCATGCTGCATGGCTGCAGGAGATTCGCCTGAAACATACACAACAATCCAGTTTTCAATAGATCATAAATAAACGATGTTCACACGTCCGTTCATCCGGATAGTCTCTTGTACGTCTCTGTGGTTAAAACATACGGTAGGTATTCTCACTGCCATCGCGAAACGGAACTAGCAGCTCGACCAATCCAAACAATTATTTTAATACCAGGTGTAGCCTTGGTTACCACTAGATTTGTAGATTAAGCCGGCCGGAAACTGATGCATTTCGAGCTTCAATGAAGGCGCGCTCTTGACAATTAACAATCCTTAAAGCCCCGCGTGATCTCAAATTCTCTCGCTTACATGCTGTTTACCCCAGGAGAGATTTCGTCTTTCATTTCTGACATTTTCACCCAGTTTGTTACCCAATTAAGGTTGAATTTCCGGTCTGAGAACGGCTTGTACACGCTATGAATGCCTATTCGCAGTGCAGGCTAGGAATCTTGATGAATCCTTAGATGAAGCATATGGTCATTCGTGTATGTCGAAGTAAGCTTCTAAGCGAGGAACATAGTTTCTCGAAGGTATGCGCATCTCCGGAGGAAATGAGCCAATTTGTTTCTGGTGGCCTTCGTTAGTCTACGTGCAAAAATTGTGGAAAGATGGGACCCGTGCAGTTCAACCTGCGACGGGTATGGGAGAACAGAAAATCAACTTAGAAAATTCAAATGTCTCAACCTTCTACTTTTTGGTAGCACATGATGGCCATTTAACTGACGCAATCCACTTATTTGGTGCATGATAACACGTCGCCTGTCGAATAACTCAACGCGTAAAAAAAGAAGGAATTGGTGAAACGTAGAAGATGTGGCTTCTTTCAGGGTTGCGCTGAATCCCACGCTCAACCAAACTCCAATCGTATTAACACGTCGAGCAGAGCTTCATTACATCGAAATTTTCTAGGCCTTTAAAGGAAAACAAAGTAGCGCTGTCAATTGGCGGTAGAGCAGAAGGTTTCAACTGAATGATTCTCAAGCAGTACGAACAAGAAGGAAAAAAGTCAATGAGATGCTTTATCGATTTGCAAACAGGTCACCCACACGATGCTACTAATCCTCTTATTTGTAGTCCGTGCTTTGTCGACGAGTTTCCTAGGGTTGTTGAATAGCTAAAGTAATGGCAAACGCATTAAAAATTGGTTGAACAAATTCATGCAATCCGCTAAAGTATAGCTGCGTCGTGCAAATGGTCTTGAGCTGACGGTTGCTATAAATCATCTTTTCCGAGCAGAACGACTGGTTCTTGAAGGGCGCTAATATGCCTGTTACCAATTGTTGATTTTATTCTTAACTAGCATTAAAACAGTCAACGATCAAACAGATGCACGACCGATCTCCCTTGGTTATTACCATACAATAGTCGTTCCATTATTTTCCGCGATTCGATACTACTGATTTGAGAGCGTCAGACTGGACTACGAAACGCCCATTTTTTTTTTTTTGTTGACAACTCCTTTTGCCTGTTTTATTTCAATAATTCTAAAGAGATCCTGTGTAGCAACAATAACACTAATATCCTATTCAGAATAACCGGTCAAATTAGGAAGGTTGTGTTTCATAAACTTTCAAGTCAAAATTTTATGCCCGACAAAACAAGCCCGACTTTTTGTGTTTTTTTTTTTTTTGTTTTTTTTACGTATGCATTGCTATACAAATACATTTTAGAGCCCCAAAATTTTAAGAGGATGTCATAAATCAAGTTCGTTTTGATTTGGGATTTATAGTTTATGAGTTATTCAAATTCAAAGGGATTGCGATAAAACTACTTTGATTCCGTTTTATTCAACAACTGCGCAATTGAAGATTAAAAAATTAAAGAAGGATCATGATAATGAATGTCGTTTCTACCTGAAGCTTGTCGTTTTTGAGTTATTCGAAGTTGTGTCGTGCTTTTAACCCATTCCGCTACACTGCAATGAGAACTGGAGCTGGACATATTGACGCGTTACACTAAAATCTAAATAGAAATGAAGCAGGGAAACCCAGGAGGACGATAGGTCGTGAGTGCTAGCTTCCTTTCTTCATCATCCGTTTCCTATTATGCAGGCTATTAGATGCAGATTTATGAAGGCCGTAATTCAACGGGCGAGTGGACGTCATTGGGATTGGAGTATGTGCGTCACAATGGCTTCTAATCAGCAACGACTCACCAGCAACCACTAGTCGTGTATGAAAGCGGCTGGGTCAGGATTCACCCAGTTGAAAACTAATTAAATTCAATGTCGGCATAAGGGAGGCAAAAAAAGGGGGAGACTTTGAAAAAAGGGAAAAGTTTATTTTGGATGGCAGTGATAAACCCTTAATGAAATTTCAAAACTCTTTGTTGCCGTTTAAATCTTAACAACCAAATTGAATTGCAACCGGAATGCGTCGTGGAACTGAGAATATTCAATCAGCCCAACTTTGCGCACTTATCGTGCCAGTTAAATATTTAAGATTTGATGCGTATTGCTCTTTTGTGCGTACTTCTTATGTTGATGAAACGTACCCTATACCAATCTAAACGATGCAAAAGTACTAATGAGAACGGAGAAATCAGGTTAATTCACTGAGGATAACGGTTGGCAACGTATGGCTGTAAGTGATTTTCCTCCCAATCGCAGTTAATCTTAAAAGGTATACCCAATGGCATCGAGTCTCTTCATCTCATCACCAACCGAACAGGCAAAAAAATGACAAAAGAAATGTTAACAAAGAAAAGAGAGTGGTTACAACACACAGGAGGACCGAGTACGTTATAGTTTGACTCCGTCGATATACTAGCTCAGGTTTTCCTTGATTGTTTCATGCAACAAAGTCATCGTGTACCCCACCCGAGTTCGATGAAATGGAGCTGGAAATTTGTGTTTACGCGACAGTTTCAACCGACGAGGAAATTACAGGCGGAATGAGAATAATCAAAATCATCTCAGATTTCCAGTAGAGAAATGTTTGTAACGAATCTTCTCGACAATTGCCTGTCTCTTGGGCCCTGACACCCAACCCCAAGAAGAGATAACTTTATCCCCTGCATAAATTGTGGTAAAATAAAACAAACGAAGAAAACTGACATGACGAAAAATCGATTATTCGAATTTGTAGAAACTCAGAATCGGAGCAAATGTGATTCTTTTATTCTTGTCGCAAACTTTTCTTTTACCGGTGAGCATACACAAAAAGCTTGATAAAGGATTTCTTAGAAGTTCGTTCATGAGTAATGGCAAAAGATTTAAAAAACGACAACGCCATGGCGGTTAAAGTACACAATCGATCCCGGCTGTACTTTTTACTTTCTAATTTAAGGGTGAAATTTTTGCTTGGTTGCGTACTAGGCAACCAGCTGAACTCCAACGTTAAATTCTCTTAGATATAGCTGATTTCTGGGAGCACAATCAGTGATGAACGTGTAGCGGTTGTTATACTAAACACGACAACAATCACAAAAATCATACATCGTTGTGTTTGTATTCCCCAATTGTTGAGACATACCCACCCCAATTTTTTTTCCTTGCTCTTGCCCCTGTAATTTCAGGATGCTCTCGTATTGATTGGCTTGCACTTTTCCGTTTTCGTCAGAAGAGGCCCACGCAGAGAAAAGCTGGGCAACAAGAATACAAAAGGCTTTGTTTCTCTTGTATGTCATGAAGTCGAGCAGTGTCGTAAAAACCACAAATTTATTAAACTCTAATCATAATAATTGAATGATGAAAATGATCATGTATGTGGGGGGAAAAATTGCCTTTGATATGGAACATTTTTGTTAGTTCGTAAGCGTGTGTTCACGAATGAAAACGGCGAGCTGAACGATGTTTCAAACTTTGGTCAACTCTTTAGCCTTTCTAATGGGCAATCTACAAAGTAAGTTGACTCCTATGCTAGCTCTTTTCGGTACATTCTCTTTTCTCAGCCTGACGCCTTTCGCCCATACCGTCTTCGACTTCCGTCACGCTAATTAGTCGTCTATTTTTGGCATCTTGAATTCATTAAGGGAATTATTTGAGCCACTTTGAAGGCCACCTACAAGAAATGAGATAGTTGCATAGCTATGGCAACAACTACAATACCTTATTTGCCAACACGCTAACTAATTTACTGCTCTATCTGATCAATATGAATTCTGTCCTGTTAGACGTCCTGCGATTGTTTACACAGTGACAACACGTCAATTTCGCAGCCAGTTCATCGGGTCAACAAATTCAGGAAGCTGATACCTGACCGTTTTCTTTGCTGGGTACATCAGATGCGAAAAACTAATGAAAAAAGTCAGCAATGTGTACTTAAAAAACACAAAATAAATGCTTACCGTTGAGGACGTGGACGTTCACGGTGGCCGGCTCGGCGTTGTCGGGTCTGCAAACATATTTCCCCGAGTCCGTTGGCCGAGCGTTTTGAATCAGAAGAGAACTGCTCGACTCGATGCCCTTTTCCGTGACGACGCTGACTCCTCCTCGACTGGAATCGTAGCCGATCATCTGTAAAATGCATCATAAGAAATGCGTGTAGAAATCGAATGAAACTGTGCCTGCTATGTAAATATAATAAGAATTTGGAACGACGAGCTGTTAAAAATTAACACGATAGTGGAAATGTCCGTTTGGGTATAAGCTCGGCGGTATAAACGCAACAACGCGAACACCAATCAACGGTTAAAGCACAACAGAATAGCTGCAAGGAAATCGTGTTCATGGTGGAAAACGAATCATTATATAACTCACGGTTCAAAAGACATTCTCATCTGCGTGTATACATGTTGCATCGAGCCTGCCGAACGCATAGCTCATTTGCGAGTGCAGGCTTGAGATGCCACACATAGTCTCCGGCCCCCCAAAGTCATTGTCGATATGACCAGTTGTGCTAGTTACTGTGTGGTATGTGTGCGATTGCTTCCTAGTTTGTTACCAGCCAGCGGATCAACTCCCGCAGGGGAATGATGAAATGAATAACTGGTACCGCGTCCAACTATCTCTTCGCCTCCGACTGCAACTATACAGTACTTCTTGAACCTTTTGCCCCTCTCATTCCTCCACTGATTGTGCTTGAACAACATCGTCTTCACAGCAAAAGACCCAAGAGTGTGTGCCGGAGAAATAGGCGCAGTCAATCGCGTAGTATACAGAAATATAATGTTTTCAATACTAGAAAACAACGCAAGCCTCTCTTCGGTTGATTAGGGACTAGTTGGTGGCGTCAATTACTCCGCTTGGACTAACACATCACAACCTTCTCTTTCCTTTTTTTAGAGCTAACAAAGTTAAGCTACTGACCAACCAACAGACAGCTCTTCATCCACTCGCTTTTTCTTAAAAATCGAAAGTAATCTAATCTGTAAAAAGCGAATATCTTTGTGTACAGTAGAAGAAAAAAAATAAATACTCATCAACATTTATTTTTGTTTGATTATTTGTTGTCCTATTCCGACGACCTCTTTCAGCCGCCTTTGGCCTGCAACTTATTGATTGATGGTGACTATGGGCTTATCTCGGCTATGCCTTTACTGCGTGCTTGCCTGCTAACTTGCTTCACCAAGTACAACAATGGATCAGAGATCCATGACAAGGAGTTGCTGTGGTTTTACACCTCGAGCCAAATTAATCTAGTTGCTTCAACTTTAAAAAAGTATACAGACAGATATTCTGGTGTATGAGCATCTTGTTCAGTTTAATCACGACTCTTTCTATTTTTTTCTGTCCAACTTTAGCCGGTATTTTGACAGTCAGGTTGTTATTCAGCAGGTGCACTTTTTTTGCGCAACGAACCTAAACTTTGCACTTTTTCTTCTGACTTTTAAGAAGTAGCCTAAATATGGTGACTTTAAGAAAGGTCATTTGTGCCTTCCATAGTTTGCTGAATTTCATATTCGCCAAATAACACTCGGCCATCTATTTGAAAGATAAGTTTGGCTCTTTGACATGGTTACGCCTTACAGTAGAAGCGCGCCCATGTATAAGACAGACATCTCACTTTGGTCCGTTCTTTTCATTTCTTTGGACCAAAGTCCAAAGTCACCATGACCTCCCATCCAATATGTATGCACTTCACTCGTATTGCTACACTGCATGGGATTGTGCATGAGGGGAAAGTCCAGATTTGGACACTATACGTACACCGTCAAGGATGAACTAGAGATAGACGAATAATAGATGACAATGGAGAGCAATACAAAAAAAAAATTGAAAAGAATGCAAGGAAGAAAAGAGTCAGACACGAGACAGAAATATGGCAACAACAGAAAAATGTACTGATATGCTATGGAGAAAGACTGAAGTTGGGCGGGGATGGCGAAAAAGCATCAAAAGTAAACGAATAAAATTTCGCCATGAAATCTTTTTGAAGCCTGCAGTTGCAATGCGCCGGGCATTTCCAGGAGGACACAAAACGTTCAGTGACGGTATAGGCGGTCATCCGTGACTGTGGATATATCTCCGTTGTTGGCGATTGATAACTTTCAGAATGTTCCCCGGATGCCTCGATACTGTCCCTGCTTTTTTTTTCGTCTTCTTTTTCTTGCTTTTACTTCTGTTTCTTTTCTCGTCTTTCCTTTATACTGAATGGTTCTTTTTTACATTAAGCTAACGACACACTAGCAAAGCTGCGATGGGCAAAATCCGGCCGTTTTCTATCAAGTTAAAGAACACATTGCTGCACGGATCATTTCATCAAAGATGGTATACATATATATGGACGGTTATGCAGCGGAAAGAACATTCGCGCTTCGGAGTAAGCCTTACGTCTACGGACAGCAAGCCATCCTTGACGAAATGATAGCGAAAAATCGACTCAACAAATTCACGATGCCCCAAACTCAAGTGACATCCGCTTCGAATGGCGGCTATGGGCAAAACATTGCGATGGTATTCAATGGCGCTTAGTTGATAGGAGGATGTTGTCAAGTCACCCGATCGTCCCAGGGAGTAAAAGAATACGCGAAGAAAAAAAGGAAAGAACCTGTCCTTCGTTTCCCGTTTAGAGTCTATATATATATGCTTGTGCTGCCAATAACCTGCACGGCCAATAAAACCTTCCTTATAAAGACGTAGTTATTGTTATAATACTCTGTGCCCCGTGAGTAACACGATACGTTTGCACGTATGCGTCCGTGAGTACACAAATAGCTTAAAGGGGTTGATCGGTGAGTGATGGCAAGGACAACTTTTCCAGAAAAAGAAGCTGTGTCCTCTCTATACACAAGAAAAACAATTTTTCGCCGAGCCATGTTGCTGGGAGAGTTGTCAAGCAATCAAAGGATGCCAGTAAGACAGACGAATAATTAGCTCAGAACGTCGAGTTATCCGGCACCTATCCGCTTAAAAGCACTGAAAACTCGAGTGCTATAAATAAAGGCCATCACTCGGCATCGCATTTGAGTTTGAGAAACTTGACATCGTCATCTCTATTGATTTAGACAATAGACGAGCGATGAAGGCGGTTATTAACCATCGCTTAGCAATGGCGAACTTTGATTTCTCCCTGTAAATTATCTTTTGTCTGTCAACAGAGACACCGACATGGAGACCAAGAACTCCAGTTTCTTGGTTATGGCAACTAGTTTTCGTATCACATTAAACCGTACTTTCTTGCGCACCATCATTAAGTTTTTGCAACAGTTAGAGTTCATCATAGTTCAGTCCTAACAGTAAATCGTAGTTAGTCAATCATAGTTTTTAAAGTTGTACAATAGTTAGTTTACTGAAAAATAAATCATTTCTGCGAACTCTAGCCAGGAAAATGCGAAATAATTGGTTTCGTGAAACGCAGTACAATTGTCTGTAAGTCGCTGTATTCATATGACTCGACCAGTATTTTCTATACCGCCGTGTATTTCTTTGAACTTCCCTGTTCTGCCGATGGTTCTCATCTTTATCTTCTTTTACGGCATCCAATGATCTTCCTTGCTACTAATATACACGCTCTTTTTAATTATCCACCGTCTTTAATTACTGCAGGTGAATAGTTGATTATCTATACTAACTTTCCCGTGCTTAAAATGAACGAATCGAAACAAAGAAGAGCATAAAAACTTGTCGGTACATCTTCCTGTACGTATAAAAAAGTCAGAATATTGCTTTGCACTGGTACGTGTCCTAAGCTAAGAAACAGCATTACAAATGTGCATCTCACGCACCTAGAAAATTCTTTATTTAGATGCTGACGAGGCAGGCATCACGTTCGGACAACAGACAATCTTGATCTCTAGCCCCCCAGTCAACGTTAATGGAGATAAACGAAATGTCATTATATATCCGCAAAGCGGACAGTCAGCCTAATAACATATGGCTTTTTGAAAGCTTTGGCGAAATGAAAAAGAAAATAAATAAAGGAATATGTCCAGCAAGGAACGAGAAGGCCATACTTGGTTATTGTGCTGCCAGCGGATGGAGTTTGGCGGCTCGGGGCTGAGTCGGATGACACAGGTCAAATTGATGGTACTGCCCATGCCAACGAAGACTTCGCTGCCGCCCAGGACCGTCGTGCTAGGCTCTAAAGACGAAAAAATAAAAAAGACATGGTCTATATAAACTGGAAAACTAAAAAAGAATTGGTTCATCTTGAAAAAGAAAGTATGTTTTTTAAAGTCAAAACATAGGACACAATATACATAAAAACATGTATATACTTTGCTGATAGGGAAATGGGCCAGTTTTGTACTCGTATCGACTATATGTCGTCTGATTATAGGTCTACTGTAACAAGAGCCTGACAAGACCCCAGATGAACAACTGTGGTGCCGTAACTTTACGTTAGAAATGGGCAAACTTTTTTTCGAGGCGAAAATAAAAAGATACTTCAAACTTTCAATCCAATGAAAAATGGAACACAAATTCAGCTGGACATGTAAGAGTTTCTTTCCTTCTCCACGCAATACTACCACACTTTTAGAGGGTTTTTTTCATTTATTTTTCCTTTTCTTTTCTAAGGGAAATGAAGACGCGGGTCGAATAACTCAAATACGAGACGAGAACAGAGTGGAAAAGTTGCTGTATAGCCAACTCGTGGTGCATGTGAAATGTTGATGCCCCGCTCTCAGTTTACTGATTGGGGGTACGAAAAAGGTTAGACAAGCAATACAACAGCGTCATGTGAGCGATTGCTCTGCCTTGTAACACACAGTGGTGGCTTGATAAGCTATCCACACACTGCTTAAGAAGGTCTGTGCTCTTCCATCTAGGCACCAGCGTCTATTGAAAGATCGATGGCCGTCTCTTTTCTCTTGACGCCATTGGCCTTATCTTTTAAGATCCTCGGGTCCACTGTCGTTTTTCAGGATTCCTTTTTTTTTTACTTCAATTTTTCTTCCTCCATCATCCAATAGTTTTTCTTTGATGTTCGTTGGGTAGTTTTAAAAAGAAACACTTTTAACGGTGGAAATACAATAAGAAGAAATCCAGCAAATAGAGAACGGGCTACGAGAAACGTAGGCGTTGATTGAAAGAGGGGAAAGAGGGCCGAAGAGCGAATGCCGTCATCACTTGGAAAGTTTCCACGCTCTTGGGCCTCGACCCAAAAAAAAGAGGACCCTTATATCTTATCACGATTCCGCATTATTTCTCTCGCCCTCCCTAACGTTCCTACGATCGTGATGATTATTATTCGTTGAACTATCAACTATTATGATGCCTCTTCTCGCGTTACTCGCCGGACGTTTTATAGACAGAAGCATAACATGTCCCCGCACGTCTGTAAACAGAAAGAATAGTTTTACGTTGTGAAAGACAGACACATACGAGTCGTTCGCTTATTCACGACCGTCTTAATGAAATCACCGCATTCCGTTGAGTGTTTTTATAGCAAAGATATCTACGCGTAGAGATGTCCAACAGCCTCCCCAGTTTACTCCGCCGCGATTTCTTTTTTTTTTTTCAACACAAATCGTGCTCTTGGCATGACTCGTAAAAAGAAAGGGTAAAATATCATTGACGACAGACGGATAATATGTGGTTATGCAGAGAGGCTATCTTCAAACAAACGTGGAACGGACGGGGGCCTGTTAGAAGTGACGATCTTTGGTTACAGATGACGATGTGAACTAGGGCAGCAGAAGGGTTGCTTGGAGACGAAATCGATCGCCAGTTTTTACAAGAGAAAATTGATCTTAAATATTTCCTGCTTTTTTCTATATTTGAACAGGAGATGCTGCATGGGCTCCGATGTCATTGTTAGGGCCAAGAAATGAAAAAGCGAGTTCATAACGGGAGAAAAGAGTGAAACGAACGTTGAGAAAAGCTCAAAAGAAGTGTTGCTTATTCAAGTCGACGTCTCTGTGGTATACAGGCGTCTTGTCATTGTTCAGCTGATGTGTCTATAGTACTTGGGCGTCCGGGCATCCTTTCAATGCCGCCTGCCTTTATGTGTGTCGAGGCTGTGGCAAGTGCATACATGCATAAAAACGAATCTAGTACGGTTGGTTTCAATACGTTTGACGACCACCAGCAACGTTGGTGGTTAAAAAGCTGTCGCTGACACAATATCGTAGATCTTCTCGAATGTTCTTTATTTTTATTTTATCGACTGGTATCTTATTTGGGGTTTCTTCTAGTACAAAATTCGACAGCTTGAATGAGTCAGCTGATGGAAGCGAAACTGTGGTTGTTGGGAGAATATGACAAGAATGAAAAGAAAGCGATCGAGAAATTAGAGGACGGCGATTGAATCTCACTAGATTACGTTGAATATACTGGGCACTGATAGCCAATAGATCAGCAAACGTTCTAGCCTACTGGCTTCAAGTTTTCGGCTCTAAGCCCTCAGTGGTTGTGCAATATCTATAGATTTGCTGTTATATGTCTAGACTATACATTACGACTGTACCGTTTCACCCGTGTAGTGAAAATATATACCCTATCACCCCATTGGGCTAAAATATATATCTCTTTAGGAAAAAACGAACAAAGGACGAGGACAAGTGACATTTGTAACAATCACTTACCAACAACTCTGAGATGCACGAAAAGACTGCGATGCGGTGTCGTACTGATCTGGCATTCGTAGATGCCACTGTCACGCGGTTGGCTCGAGTGAATTTCCAAACCCCAATCTTGGTAAGTGTCTGTCAGACTTTCCAGATCGCTGTTGAGATGCTGCACTTGCTGTTTACTGCCATCGGATGTGGCGCCGGCTTGCGATGACGACGCAGGGGACTGCTCGCCAAAGTACGGCTTGTGCACCGCCCGGAATCGTTGATCCGAAGAGTACGTATAGCCAGCCACCGTTAACAAGCTGATATGCGTCATGTAGTTGGCGATGGTAAGGCAATACAATATAAAAAGAAAAGGACAGAAGAAAACGTTATTTTTGCACGTTACGCGTTAGCAGTTATGCCAACAATAGTCGTACCTGACGTCACGGTGGCGTACCCAGGAAACCTATTGAAAAACAAAGTAATGGTATAATTAAAATGTCTGATTAAAAATAGAAGTTCATCAGTTGTCCCTTTACTGTTGTCGGTTCAAATTGTAAATGTTCTATTACAGTAGGCTATATAAATCCGCTATCAATTCTATAGCGGCGTAGGATGTACTATAATGATTATGATTTTTGGGCAGACTATCCTGTTGGGGTTATCGTGGACGACGCATCGGCCGATTCATGAGAAGGACCCAAAGACGTGGGTTCTCGTTTACTTTGGTCAACATATCATATTTATAATTGCATTTTAAATCACCAAATATTATGGCTGGGAGAAGAGTGTTTTTCTTTTAGTCGTCGTCCGCTGACGTTGCACGCCCTTTTTGGATGTTGGGTTGCGTATTAATACGTATTGGCGTCCCCAACCCTCTCTTCTCTTTCATCAAAGGGAACGAGAAGAATAGTCGTCAATTCAGCGGAAGCATTCCGCCCCAACCCCTTTTTTTTCTTCCTTTTCTATTTTCTCTCTTTTTTGTGGAAGCACCGCGAATATGGAAGAGCAGCACAGTGACTTCGTTAACTTGCCAGTTAATCCGATTTCATGTGCGCTACACATGGCTATCTCTATTGGCCCTTAGACGTTTATTAGTCGATGTTGATCTTCTCCGCTTCTCTGGGCGTATTTTGGGCGCTGTCCACTTGCCCTTTTTTTGCTGATGGATTTCATTTTCTTCAAGGACGCGAAACAAGGGAAAATGCTGCTCGTTTTGGATGTTCCAGGTATTTCTGAAGGTTAGTTATAGTCCTTCACGTATACCTTTCGCTTCCGAATTAATTCGGTCTTGGACCAGCAATTTCTAGAAAGCCTGAAACACATGAATGCAATCTAACCCAGAGAAAATATAATGCTATCAAAGCAAGCCATCTGGTCCGTTTGCACAAGAAATTGCGTAAGTGTGGGTTCGGGATTTTTTGTGAAGCCAAAAACTTGTGGGTGTGGCCCACGTAACTCGTCATATTTTGACACGGTGCATATACGTCGTGCAAACAAGTAGAACAATAATGCACGGGACAATCCAAACAACAGCTGTTCAGGCACCCTATGTGTTGCCGTGGCAACGAGTCGCGATATTGTCGAGCTGTCGGGTGCACACACGACCAGACAAAGAGGATGAAAACAAAACAGCAGGACTGACGACGACCAAAGGAAATTGAGTTGGCTGTGATATAATAATAATAAGGCTCCCAGAAACTAAAGGTTTCGTCTAATGTTAAGACGATCCTGGTATTACCGTCCAGTTGTCCAGGTTCTTAATTCGGCAGTTCAACGAAGCGACGCGGCCAGCAAGGGCAGTGATGTTTTTCGAAGCTTCCGGCACAAATCGCGGTCCTTTTAGCGAAAAGGTCTTATCGTCCGAGTTTTTTGTTGAGTCGAATGCCGTCTCTAGATTCATGGACTGTGGTGGTGCTAGCGGAGACTCTGTTTTTGCAGCCATCACCGTCCCGTCAGCTATCGTAGTGATCGATGATGTAACGATGGACGTTCCATTCTTGGAGACATTAGCCACGTTACAACAACCTGCCAGAATAAAAAGGTGGGAAATGAAGAACATGATCTATAATTAAAATTAACTAGACATCATCTTTTAGAGAGTTCGAAGCTCTTCAAAGATATTCCGGCAAATGGTGAGGCAATAATCTAAAACTGATGCTGTCAGCAGTTAAAAGATAACACGTTATCGATCTGTTTTTTTCCTTCAACACGATTGAACCCTGACGATAGACGGCAGTTTGCAATCGATAGCAAATTGGATTTCAAACCCAAAATTGGCTCCAGAATTCACCGTAAAATTTAAAGAAAAAAAATTCAAATCAGGGTAGGATTCAATTAGAAAAAAGGACAATAATTGTTGATGTCATAACTCAAGATGAGGACAGTGCAAAATGCTGTACAATCAAAAGCAGCGATGCAAACCAAGAAACTAAAGAGAAAAAGGCGGGCACAGAACAAGATGATGGGAAGAGATTTAAACGAAATTCAGTCAGAAAACAAAATAGTTGAAGCGTATGTTGGTCTTTTATATGGGCAGATCTTCTCTCTTTAGCAATCCGTCCCACGCTCAACCGCCCTTTTCTCGTTCTTCTTCCTGACAGCCACCCCATTCGATCTCATCCGTTCATCCACATCTTACAAATATCGCCCGTCTCATCCAGTCAGTATATGCTGCCGGAAACGCGCCGGAGAAACCGGAAAAGACCTAGTTCCAACCGAATTCTTGACGAGGCGTATCGTGGACGATGCTTTTTGGCATTGAGCGCACTAGCGGCATGAATATTAGAAAGCGGGACCAACGGTTTTAAAACCGCATGTGCGTATTCCCTATCCTACGCTAAACACGGGCTCGTGAATAAAGAAGTGGTCGTTAAGAATTGATAGGAAAATGGTCTGAAACTTTGGTTTTGCAAGCAAAGTCTATGCCAGCCGTTGATTAAACATTGACCCATCCGTCTTGTATGAGCGCAAGAAGAAAAAATGGGATCCGCATGTTTCATTTCCGTCTAGTGGGTACAAGTCAGGCGTGAGAGCCCACACAACCCCACAAAAAAATAAAGAAATAAATACGTGAAGCCGTGATGGGTATTCCTTATATTCTATTACATTGAAAAGGAAATTTTGTGCTCTTATGTAAACTTCAGATAACCGCTTTGTCGAATTTTGCATGGGTACGCTTCACTACTACGTTTGAAACATACCATCAAGACTAAACAAACAATAAATAAACATAAATACTAAACCCGCAAACAATCAATGCACTCGTCAATAATTAGTTGAGCTACCAAACAATAAGAGGAAGCGCGTTCAAACCGCATTTATGAATTATTTGATTAAACGTGAATAAGTGTGCGCTTTGATTAAAGTTTGCTGGTTTTCACACAACTTTCAAGGTCCAATGTCTGCGACGCGACATTGATTTTCCATCATGACGCTAATGGAGAACTAGTTGGCAAATATGAGCTGTCTTTCGGCTACTGTTGGTTGTAGCTCGGTATTATTAACAAATTAAAAGCCTAATTTGCATACCGAGGAAAAACTCATTTCAGTTCTTCCTATCTTCAAAAGAGGTTGACCGACATTTTCGATGACGGGTGTGTCCGAGTAAAGACGACCTCGAGGCCAAACGGGAATACATTAACGAGAGTGTACACACACACACACACACTGTATATTGCAGAAATCTCATTGTTGATAGCGAAGTGCTTGCACGCAAACCGGTCGGAAGCAAAGGCTCTCCAAATCCGTACACACAAACACCGTTAGTGATCAAAGCACTTTAGCCTTTTAGCAAAAGCTGTGAATATGTTTCTCGATTCAATCTTTTTCTTTTTTTTTTCTACTTTTATTTGAATTTTACTTCGCTTTCATCTTTTCAAATGTGTTTTCTTGTGCGGAGCACTTCTATAGACCCATCAACTCATGGCGTGTGGCATACTACTCTTCAAAGCCGACGTGAAACAAGTGATGGCTCGCAAAGTGCATTTAGCGAGACCTCCAGAAAGTTTTCGCCTTGTGGCTTTTTGTATGGGACTTTTATACAAGTCGTAAAACGACCGAAAATGGCACGGTAAAAGCACGTTACACCCAACCACTTTTGTTGACCGTCCATGCACTCATAGTTACGCCAAGTCCTTAACAAACGAAAACGAATCGCTGGACAGGATCTGACGTTTGGTATTTTGTAATTCCCCATTTATGCCCCTCTCTGATTATGACGTTCGAATGAAAAACGGTGGTAGTTTAGTGTTTGAGGGCATCACTGCTCATTTATTGGCTAGCTGGTAGCGAACTACGTGACGATGATGACGACCGGAATAAGTCACTTTTTTCGTACATTATCCCACATCTTTTCATAGACACTTAAAGGTCAATCTTGACAGGGAAAGGCCAGTCTATTAGGCGATGTATGTGAGACCCCTCACAGCCAATCTAAGAAATATAGCTTGATATAATTGATGGAGCCGAAGTGTTAGCACAGCTGCGACGGGATGACGTGCACCTCTATCGCATCTGCTACCAAGTCACTTCTTTCTTTATTGTTGTAAGCTATAGCCGACAGCATAGCAACACACAAATCTTTTTCTTTCTTTTTTCCCACAGCTTTTCATTTATTTAATTATTATTTTTAACATATAAAAGACCAATTTCCCCTTTCTCAAAGAAATATATATTACAATACGTATGGGCCGAACGTAACGATTGCCTAAAGCGACTTCTTTCTCAACAGCTTATGAGAACGGGTAAGAGACTTTATTGACTGCAAAACTAACAGCAGCCTCTCTTCTTTTTCATTAGCCGCTGTTTGATTTGTTGGATTCAGGAAATGAATTGTCGGCTATCGATTGGAATGTAGGCACATTGGCACGCGAATGAACAACAAAAAAAGAATACACACCAAAATGCATGCAGAATCTCATAACCATCCTTTTCTTCGTTTCCTTCATCTTGCCTAGGCTTATTTACCTTCTCGCTTTATCCCTTTTGCACGCAGTTTGTTGAAAAATGCGTTGTGATTTACTTACGCCAAGATCATCGTTTCATGGTTCGTGCAAGGGTAACGCCTTGATTTTTCGTGAAGCGCGCTTTATTTAATCATAAGGTTGAAAACGAAGAGGAAATTGCGTTTTTGCGTGATGTATATTTTGCGATTGTTTCATGATTTCAAATATTGTTTTTTTGCCACCTCTTGCGTTGTTTGAACGAAAGAACCGTGACGCTATTTAATATGTTACATTCGTGAGTTGTCGGCAGTATTCAGTGCACGTTTGCCCTACGTTTTGTATACTTATCGCGAGCATTACATAATCACTGGAGCGCCTTGAGTTTGATAGCATCTCGACGAATTTTCCAGAACGTTGGGTCCGCATCCTTATGTTGAGTGCCCGTCCCTTTATCCGACTTCGTGTTTATTAAAACTACGGGTCTCTCTTTGCCTCGCTAATGACAACCTATTTACAATTGAAGCCTATGTATTAACGACCCCAAAAGCTATTAGAAGGTCTGCTGGGCGTTACTTCCTTTCCGTCAAAGTTCTCTCGGATAAGAAAGGCACCCAAAGAGGTCAACACCATCAGTCGTGGACAGTCGAGGAATGAGAGGCGAAGGTTGATGAGGAATTAATTCGAGCAACACGGATTCGCGTTTTGGGATACGTTGCAAATCACCAATGTCGTACAACACTGTAATATGCGTGTCGAATGTAAGAAAAAAAAACCTGAATGATGGAGTGGATCCTCATCTTGTCTTAGGTCCTAAAGAAACATGTGCTGCACCAGCAACCTCACTCAAAGTGATGGATGGCTGACGCAGCGTATCATTTCTTTTTGCCTTGCTCTTTGTTCTAGGCTCTTTTTCACTCTCTTTTGTGAATACACCCAGCAGACACGGCCTTTAATATGTGCTCCGTTGCACCCGCCATTTCCACGTATATATCCCGATGTGTGTGCGGGAGTTTATCTATATAATTCACGGCCTAATCTCTTTTAACGGTTATATGTATGTGTGTGTATGAAAAACGCACTATATCCTCATTAATATGGTAGGGGACATCTTGTTCCCTATTATTTTCTTTTTCCAGGGAACAGACTACACATTGTAACTTTGGAAAACTAAGAAATTTATGGTAGACGATGGATGGTCTTGCAGCAAAACTGTTAAAGCCCTTCGAGCGTAGCAGGTTGCTACAGAGCATCTATAGTATTTGGACCATCATTACTGTAAATTAGTGAGTGCTGTCACCGTGCAACGGCTATATAAACGTTGTCAACAGAGGCTAAGTAGAAAAGAGGTGGACAGTCGACTATCTTCATCCCGGAAGCTTTACACTGTCAGACTTGATTCAGCACGACTGTGTTTTCCACGCTGTGTCACTTTGGCGAGTATTTGGTTACTTTTGGGCGGTATATTAAACGAAAAGCTGAAGACTAAGTCGTAGGTTCTTCCTCTCTATTCATCATTTACCCGATCGATGAACAGTAACGTCGACATTGATGTGAATTGCAATGCTGATGAAACGCGAAAAGCTGACAGCAGTTTCCCCTTTGTAGACGTATGGACAGTAGACAGCCTTGTCAATCACTTTTGGGCACTTTTGAAAGAGAATGCCCGTCAACGGAAATTAACCCCTTCTGATGCTATACCCTAGGTAAATAAAAGGTCTTTTTGCAAGTCAACCATAGATCCCACACGTATAAGCAAAGATGTGTTGATCTATTTGACATTGATGGGCGCAGCAGCTGTTAGATGCGCATTGCAACGGCTACTCTTGTTGCCATTCCCTGAAAGCGGGAATAGTGCAAAACTATTAGCTCAGCTGGAAACAAGCAAGTCGCCAAGATTTTGTGTCGCCTCTTGGGTAAAGTAGTTTGCAAGCTATCGGCGCGTCGGTGCACATATTCTACTTGGACATACGTCGTTTATACCCTATGGGGATTGATGTACTAAAACATTGGCCAAACAAATACGAAATGCAGTCGAATCAATGTTCGTCGTCATGTCGCAAAACCTGAATCTGTTGTGATTTAATTGGAAAGCTCCTCACATATTTGATGATATGTTCCCCCGAAACCCTTTATCCAAGAGAATATAAATTATTTGTACGTTGACATAATACAAAAGTAAAATCCACTATCCACTGTATATGCACTATGTTCTCGGAATGCATTTTTGTTTCTTTCCAGTTGCCAATTGTGAATTTTTCAACTGTGTCAAAAGTCAGGTCGTAGGGAACACAGGCAGTCATCCGAATCAAGAAAAAGAAGATCTATGTGCACTCGAGAGGGAGAGAGCGTACTTTATTTATTAACTTTTTGAACTCTAAAATTTTTATTGAATCTTTTTATGATAGCGTGTTGTCGGATGTTGTTGTCAGAAGTATCAGAAAGTCCTTAGCACGATGGCTATTTCAATCTCTGTCGTTTCTTTTTTTTTTTCACTGGACAGGTCCGTTACCGAGAAAATCAAACGGAAAAGGAAATAGCGATAAGACGGAGCCTCTTTGGTAAATGTTTAGTTTAACTGCAGCCACCATTACTTGACACGTGCATCAGTCGGATGCGCAATAGATAGAGGGAAACTCCAAGATCCCGACGTACGACAGCACCAGGTGAGAAATTGACACGAGATAAGATTCTCTTAGATCGCTTTTGAAGTGAAGCAAAGACATGAATCGATCAATGCAACCTCCCGCTTTGCTCGGAATCCTTGTGTATGTTATTCAGACGAATCCTTCCCACGCACGCATTACGTATTGGATTCCAAGAAGGTGTATAAACACGTTAGCGATACACCATGTAGTAATGCCGGCGTCATTATTTTTGAAGCTAAAAATGATTGACGTAAAAAATATGTATCTAAACTAGGTAAATCTAGTACCGAACGTTGGATAGGAATCCATTGCTCGTTTTACTGTGTGGCGTCTCATTTTCTATTCAACAAGAATCCGCGTTTCGTAGAATCGAAAATACTGAGACGGGATTTTAGGCGATTGGAATAGGCTGTTCCCGTATGGAAAACAAGTTGATCTTCAATCCAGGACACGTAGCACTTATATATATATGCGTAAATATGAAGAAGCGAGCCTCTGGTTCGAGTCCGTCGCTCCTGAGGGGTTATGAACTATTCTGGTTATAGTTGGTGGCCAGTCAGCTATACGAGACTTGTGCGTGACGGCTTTTTTATTACTGTTACATGTTCGTCATTAAAGATATGGCAGTCCTATATTGTTTTCCTAATAAGACCCAAAGAATACTTGAGATCCGATTGGTTTCTCCCAAAGTCTATCCTATAAGAAATCACGAAAATGCACTTAGTTCATCTCGTTTGCTCTATTGACACATCACTTGTGTTATGATTGGCAAATAGAAAATCTTTCATATACAAGTAATGTAGCTTATATGGAGCAATAAAAGCCTTCACTTTCGTTCCCCCCATGGCGCCCCACCCAATTGTACTTTCAAGTGGCTTTGTTCATCAGTTTCTCATCTGGCTCGTCTCTGTCACATTCACTTGTTTTTTTTTTCTTTCTAGTGTTTATTTGCTTGTTTTCCTGATGTTGTTGCCGTCGTTATTCTCCTCTTTCTTCTTTCTCATTCTATATGGATTTTTTCTTATTTCATCAGCTCCATCAATGCCAAGAATTCGCGGAGCCCATCACAGCAGATTTCCCTTTCATCCGTTAGACTGTCGTGTCTAGTTTTCCTTAAGGATCGTCAAGGGGAGAACCAAATGGCAAGACGAATAAGTATCCGTTGATGGGCTCCATCTGCGTGATGATACAACAGCATTTGCTAGCCGTTGCCTCCTGTACCATCGCCATAACACTAGTTCGTAGAATACTAAAAAATACCACCACCAAAACCACTTTGGCTTCTGTCATTCTGAATCCTTTTTTTGGTTGTTTTCGTCTTCGTTCCATTTTCACCCTCTGTGGTTGATTTATTACTTTTAAATAGCATTAACTGATGGCAGAAAAAGCTTGGCCTTGGTTAGATTTCGGATAGGATATAGAGATCATTAACGTTTCGTGTTGGGATCTTGTTTGCTGTGGCTATAATGTTGTGAAGTTGAGCTCTAAAATCCCACGAAATTCGTCTTTTCTGTTCAACACTTGGCGTTAGATATCAACCTATTAGATCGCCAATGTAAGGATTCATTCGCACTTAATCGCTGCCGTTTTGTATTCCATTCTACTGACTAGATGTCTTAGAATAACATATATATCTTCATTTCATCAAGAAAGAAATAATGAAATGCCACTCATTTCTATGCCCCTCCAAAAGGAGCTATTAGTTCCGAAATTGCGAATAAGGAAGGAAGGATGTTTAGTAGTACGGAAAGAAAAAAAAAATGCTTGGGAGAGCATCGTGGTACCATATTGTATACATCGTACGAAAAAGACAGAGACAAAATAAAAAAGAGAAACAAAGAATGAAAAAAACGACCAAATGAAACAAGAATACGTCAACAAAGAAAGTATGCGTTTAGTTCAGGAAACAGGATGGGTGGAGGAAAAAAGCAAGCTCACTTAGCACCAATGCCAAACGATCCCCTGTTTTTGTTTTTTTACGATTCGTTCCCGTTCTTAAACTTACGCGGCTGGCAGAGTAATTTAAAACAAAGAACAATAAAAGGCAACAGTAGCAAGAAACTAAATAGATAAGAATAGCGAGACCGACAACAGAATCACTTGATTAAACCAGCCGTTTTTTAAGTAAAAGAAAACAAAGTGCTGTTAGCGCACCATCTTCGATTTGTTTTTTTGTTTGTTTTTTTTGCATTTTATTCGAAAACTATAAGGCGAGTAAGAAAATGAACTTGATGTCCGTGATTTTCGTTCGTTTCTGAATCGATATCGTGTATTTGATGTGAACGAAAAGTGGGAAGGCCTTCCCACTTTTGACAAAATCTGCAAATTACGACATCTCTTCAAATTCGACAAAAACCACAAGTAATAATAAAAATTGAGCGCCGGTTTCGATTTAGTTATTGGTTTTCTCGTTTAACCAACCGTTTATTTTATATTTAAAAAAAAGTATTATTAGCGCATCAGCTTTGATTCTTTGTTTTTTACATTTAATTAAAAATCTATAAGCCCAATGAGAAAATGAACTTGATTTACATGATTTTCATTTAATTGGGAATCGAAACCATGTGTTTTATAGCTATATCTGGATATATTAAAAAAAAAAAAATACCTCTGCTCAAAATTAAGCCCGACAAAATAAGCCCAACAGAATAAGCTCGATTTTTTAATTTTTTTAAACTCCTAAGATACAGCAATACAAATACAACAATAAATTTTCGATTCGAAATTGAACGAGTATCACAAATAGGATATTTGTTTTGGCATAGGGCTTATAGTTTTTGAATAACTTGTAATAAACAACAAACCCAAATATGTGCGCTACCTGCTGGCGCACCAGCAGCGCGTTGTTTCCATATATTTCAAAAACGGCTAGCTTAACTAGAAAATAATTAATTTAAATGAACTCAGCGTTTTTTTTTTTAGGTAATGTTAAGATCCAAAGTTAGTATCTAAATTACAAGACAGAATTTCTGCCGTACTCAAAATTAAGCCCGACAAAATAAGCCCGACTTTTTCGCCCATAAAATTTTTTTTTTGAGACACCTACATATAACTATAAAAATACATGGGTTAGACTCTAAATTGAGCAAATATCACAAATATGACATTCGTTTTAACATAGGGATAATAGTTGTTTAATAAATCTTAATGAACAAGAAACCCAAATATGGGCGCTACCAGCAATTGCTGGCTTCCATTTAATTATTGTATTTCTCGTTAAACCAACCATTTTTTTCATAAAATAAAAGCAAAGTGCTTTTAGAACGCCAACATGGAATTTTTAAAGCGGCTCCATTTCAGTCTATATAGTATCCTAGATATTATATAGCATTCCCTGTAGAGAATATAGGCTTACATGATTTTGACTGGGCCCTTTAGCAACATCGATTATAAATGGTGAAGCAAAATTTTGTTTCAGGGAAAATCTCTTGGTGGGCGGGAATCGCATTACGCGACTGAGGAAAAGCGGAAGCGAAAAGTGTTTCAATTTGAATCGACAAGAAAGACGAAAAATCGAAGATGGAATTAGAAAAATAAAAATAAGCGTCAAGGCAACGATAATATGGAAGCAAAGTGAAACACCACGGGCTGTTTATTTACATAAAGCGATACCTTGTTTGTTTTTTTTCTTTAAAGAGGGATCTGTATCTAAGCATTTCTTTTTCATCCTTTTCGATCGCGTCAGCGCAGTTGATTTCCCTTTTTTTTTTATCTCTAGAGTCCTACATAATCATGCGCTACCTTTGAATTTTTTCTCCTTTTTTTTCTTGCCTTTTTGTGAACTCGTTTCTTTTGTTTTTCGTTACCCTGGAAAGGCTTACGAGGCTTTCGGCTGATACACGGCGTGACGAACAATAATTGATTGCGACAGCAACGTGGTAAGGGACGCGTCCTGACACGTCGCGGATCTAGCCGCAGTAGTAAAAGGGAAAAGCAAAAAATACATAAATAAAAATAGGAGTAAAAACATAAAAGGAAAAGTCAGAGTGCGGCAAGGCAGAAAGAGCCGATCCGCCAAAGGTTTTGTTTCAGACTTCAAAGAGCGCATTATTGTGCGTCGCAACCGAAAAAAAACGATGAGCATCAAATCAAGCAGACTTTAAAAGTATTCAAACGCGAAAAAAAAGGAGGAAAAACCAACAATTAAAAAAAATTTTATTAACCATAAATGCGCTAAAAACTTTGAAAAGGGAAAGCGTCGATGGCAGCGAGCAGTTTATTTATTTACATGTCGTCTAACTTTTCACATCATGCTGAGGACAGTGGGCGACGCCAACTGCTTCCTCACGTGCACATTAACTCGCTGCACAACGCCGTTCAGACAGTGATGCCGTAATCTGGTAAACTGACGAAACTCGGCGACTCTATGTTAATAGTTTGATTTTCTTATTTATTTGTTCATCCATTACTTCCGCAAATAGAACAGCCCCTATCGACCGGCCAGACTGTCTGTATAGACCATATCGATGTGTTTATAGGACGCCGGATATCGACCGCTGCTTCTTCTTAAATGCTGCCTTCCATTCGACCGAGTTATAAGCGACCCTATACACAATGATGAGTCTAACAATCGCGTTGGACGGTCTGCTGCAATAGAAAACAAGGGTAAAAAAAAAAAAAGAATCCGTGTGAGCACAATGTTTGGCGTGCCTTTTTCGAGATATTTTATCAATGTTACAAACTCTACAAAATAACGTAAGGATGTAGGATACGTGGGGAGAGATGAAACGCTGATGCTAAAGAAAACAGCGGAGGCCTTTGAGAACAGGCCGTTTGCGAGATTTGATGTATGGTTGTTGCAATGATTCTTCCCCTATAATTCTATCCGTTCGCACCCAATAATATCAGATTTTTGTGAAATGAAATAAAATAGAGCTTTACTGTTCTATGCGTTATGTCAGCAGGGGCGTTAGCTTATGGGTTGCAACGAAATCTCATGGAATTCTATAGCTCCCCCTTCCGTCGTTTCGTTCGGTTATTGTTCACACCACACCCTTTTCTCTCTCTCCTGCGACGCTTTTATCTCACACAAGTTCGATCGTTATCTTGTGCCAGCGGTTTGCCACCTCCTTTTTGGCCTCTGACTGCGAACTTCCTCCCGATTTTTTTATCAAAGCCAGAGATATGGTCTCTAACTCGACCGCGAAAGTTTGTGAAAACGCGCTAGAGATTCGCGGCCGCCACAGCCACACAAACATTTGGGGTGGGTAGAATATCAACTGGGATTTATTTGGCTCGTTTCCTCCTCCCTCCTTTTGTGGGTCGTTCTTTCCCTCTTCGCCTTTTGCTTGCCACGTACCTTCCTGCCTAAGAAGAATATAAAAAACACAAGTGACGTCAAAGACGCTACATACCCCATAATTCATGCATGTCATTTGCATAGCTGCTTCCCTATCTATGATTTTTCTAGTTTGTTTGTTTAGCTCTAAATCTGCGCGATGATGCAGCATCAAAGATACACATCTTTTGAATTTTTTTTATTGTACTTCTAGGAAAAATCATGAAACAAAATGATTGCAAAATCGATTTGCTTACGTACGACTTTCAAATATCGGTTTGCAAGGCAAGTGGATTACTCCTACACCTGCTCTTCTCATGAATAGTTGATGATGGTTCGGCAAAAAAGAAGAACAAAAGAAAAATTGTTGTCACAAACATGACATTCATCAACACAAGCCTTTATAAAATTCGTTCTCAAAATTATTAAAATTGAAAGTAACCCTTTTTTTTCATCCAGCCTTTTGCAGCATAACGTTTTCCCTACGGATGGCTGGTGGATTGCGTTGTGGAGAAACTAACCGACTACTTCTTGTGCGAACATTGTGTCAACGTACTGCTTTGAGCGTCGTGTTTTGTATGACGGTCCGGTATTACGGCGATGTAGTTGAATGTAGATGAGAACGTCAAGTTTGGAATGAGAGGTGTTGCTCTAAACCTCTATTCTTATGTGTAGTTTAAATCAACGTTGTGAATAACACAAACAGATCTATTGAGAACGGAGAGAGAGAGAGAGAGAGAGAGAGAGAGAGAGAGAGAGAGAGAGAGAGAGAGAGTATGATTCAGTAGCCACTTGACAAGCAGTTAATAAATAAGCATCATGTTTTTCGCTTAGGGATGCAATTATCATTAATCAAGTCCTCACCGAAATGTTTTATTTATCCGTGACATCTGTTCGGACAGATAAACGAATAAACGAATAATTGTTTTATCCATTACTATACATACCTTTTTCATTTTCCAATTTAACTGTAGACTTTTGCCAGCGCCAGGGCCATCCACGTAATCACCGTACACGTAAAAACTCGTTTATTTTCAGCGCACGCATGATATAGTAGGGCCAAATGATAAAGAGCACGTATGAAAAAATACGGCACGACGGGTTGTACGGCATAGATCATATGGTTGGTCAGCAAGGACTAGGCGGCTTGGGGATCTCGACTAACGTTCAAACGAAAAAAACGAAAACACTATCTCTTTCGATCTCTATCTCACTAATATAATGTACTCTCTCTCTCTTTATCTAAAGATTGAGAGCAAGACGGCGACAAAAAGTGAGAAAAAACGGAGAAAGCAATATAGAAGAGAAGAAGGAGAGGCCAAGAGGAAGAAGAAGGTGAAGAGCAACAAGATCAATACTCGCAGCCGGAGAAGCTTCGCCACCCAGCATCAGGGCACAACACAAATACATAGAATGTCTTATCTAATTCATTTTCAATGTTGCTTGCTTTTTCTTGTATGGTAACCCCATCGTTGATGATTACAGCGCACAACTTCTCACAACAAGAAATAAAATAAAGAAATTCCACACATCGTCTTCTACGTCTTCACAGATGTAATCCATCTAAATGCTTCATCCTTGTTTTGGTAAATTCTGTCTTTTTCTCGTTCTTTTCGAATGGTCTCTTCTTGTCTGTTACGATACAGAAGCTCTCATTTTTGCCGACATGCAACAACGCCCACGCGTTCACAATGTGTCGTCTTCAGAGAAAAACTGTTGACATTAAGCAGGCTTTTCTGTTTGTCGGCAGATCTGCAAACTTCATGACGGCCCTGCGCAAGATGCAAAACCAGTAATACGTGAAATAAACGAGGATGAAACGCGACAGATGTGTGAGGGACCCTTCGTCTTTCACATTGTCTCGTATCGGACCGAGCAATTCAAGCATATTGCATAAGTTGCTCGCTTTACTTGTCCATAATAGGCGCATGCAAATGGTTTTCCCTTGGTTTTGTTCTTTTCCCCTTGTTTTCGCAAGCTTTTTATCCGGGCTTCCTATTTCCGTATACTATAATACGTTGGGCTGTCCAAAATAAAATGAAAAAGACAAGGGCAAAATGTTTCAGTAGGAGGGCCTGTGCAGGAACTCGTGGTATTGCGGGATTCATTTCGCGGTATAGCTCGTTCTTATCCAGGCACTAGATGCTCGGCCATGTCTCTCCCTGATGCGATTTCGTTCAGCCGCCTAGAAAATCCTTTTGCCGCTTTTTCGATGGCTTATTTCCTTTACGAATTTTTTTTTCCTTCTGTGGTCGTATGGCGACTGGTTCAGCATTTATGAGATGGTGACAGTCTGTTTCTTTTGATAACAACTTTCCCACCGTTCGTGGTTTTCTTTTTCCTTTCATCTTTGATCGTTCCATACATGACAGGAAAATCAAGTGGAAACATTTTTAATAGCTGAAAACGTCGTAAATTGTTTTGCCGATCAAATCCGATGAAAAAACAGTTCACTGAATTCGTTGTGTTCGTGTTGAGAATTTAACAATTACTTTTATTCTCTTTTATAGGTTCCTCGAATTAATGAATCGTTACAAATAGAATATTTTTTTTTTCTTTCTCTACACAGTTAGTGTATCTCTTGATCAAACCAAACTTTCGTGGCGGATGCGCATTATAAGAAGAGAACGAGAAAATGTTTTGATATTATAAATTATCGTGAACGAAATGGGGAAAAATGGGACCGAGAATCGGGACTCTCTTTTGTAAGCCAAAAAAAAAAGAGTAGGGGTATGGAGGGGTAGAAATGGGTGGAGTTGGTACCCATGCGATATGTAGACGGTTGCAAATGGTGTGTCAAGCTATATCGTGCTGGTACGTATTCCCGTAAATATGACGACACGCAAAAGATCCGTTTTCAGTTGCAGTCGTCATTCTCACGCAACGTTTCTATAAAAATGATAAATCCTCCTCCGCCTTCTTTTTGGGGATGTGCATCACGCCGATTATAGTAGCCAACGCTCTTCCATCATCATTCGCCATTCCGATTCAATGACCAATGTTTTAGACAGCCAAGCATCGCACCGTCTCGTTTTGGATTGGGGTCGAATGAAACCGCGGGATCGGGACCAGAGAAAGAAGGGAACAAAAAAAAATATCGAGATGTCCCTATACATAAAAAAAACGAGAAAATTGAAGGGCGAAAGAAAAACAGAGGGATGAAAAGATGAGGCCACCAATGCGATCATATATCACTCAGAGGTCGACAGTGAACGACATAGAAATGTGACAAGAAGCATACGAGCCACTACGTTATAGCTGGTCTAGGTCACATACTGTGCGGCAAACGATCCTGTCTATCCATTTGCCTGCCTCTATTTATTCCCAAGTTCCGATAGATATATTCCCAATGGTACACGAAGCTGTTGTAGCTAACAATCTTCCATCGTTCATCTTTTTTTTCTAGTTTTTGCGGGTGCCCTTTTGACGTAGAGACATTTACACACACCCTTCCGGTGCTCTCGTACAGAAAAAGTGCTTGCTGCCTTTGCGTCTCGGTCGTACCATTCATCCCACAGAGAATCAATGGTTTAACCACAATAAGGGCGTTGGCTGCTTATTTGATATAGGCTCAGCCGCAGTCGACCCAATGCGGCCTCTTCAGTCACCACAACTCGGTCAGTTCAAATAGACAAGCCAATTTTCGTGGGAAAATGTCAAAAAAAGACGCGTGTCGTAAAAAAGAGCTGACCAGCTGTGCGAACTTGGAAGTTCGCCATGGTTGTTGGAGACCTCTAGCATACTAATAGGGTCTCGTCAGTTGAGTAGCAAACTGTCTAAAGAGCCTACTGTTTTGCTGCATCAGTAATGTTCTCTTTTTTTCTGAAGGCAAGTGAGGCCGTTTCAGTGACTAAAAAAGGCAGTTGAAAGTGCCTTAATCCACGTGAAATGCAACTTTGCACTCATCCGGTGGCATTTGCTGGAAATCTGCAATGGCTCATTCGTGCATGTTTATTAACGGTGCTTGAGAAAATTCTCAAATTCCAGTTAAGACAATCACATTTGTAGAGCTAATAAATTTGAAACTCCACAGGGCTATAGGGTGAGTCTGCAATCCTATACGACTGGATGACCGTCTGTCATTCATTACTCCAAATGCTCTGGGGCTGTGTATACATAACGAGTAAGATAGCGACACAATGCCTAGGGAGGAAAGGTTGACAGCGTAAGAATAGGAGAAGGAAAGAACAACAAAACCAACACTCGAATCAAGCAGCTGTTTTAACTATATATGTGTGTGTAGTGAAACTTACCACTTGCGACTAACGAGAAAGCGAAGACAACGTAACGCAGCCTGGCGATCATGATGATGAAGCCACTTCACACGAATCGCGTCACCAATTTCCCAAACGTATTTTAGCAAACACACAAGTCCTCGCTTATGTTTTTACTGTTCTTTTTTCGGGTTGTTTCAATAACGACACCAACGTGATACAACTACAATAAGCTCAGCTGATCCAGTTAATTTCTCTTTCACGATCTCCTTGCTTTTGTGACAAGGTATTTCATTTCTCATGTCATTTGGCCAAACTGAGGCCAAGACGAATCGCTGGTTAATTCGTCAAGCTCCCATTTTTCTTTTTTCTGGGTTTTCAGCGTTTTGCAAATAGTCCATCCGAAATAATGGCAGTTGAATGAGACAGCCGTCAACCTGACGAGCGCTTCCGTAGAACTAAGATAGGTTCAGCGTTCAACACGAACAGATTTGAAAAGACAACAAAACAAAAACAAGTGAAACGATGATGATCGAACAAGAATAGCCTGCGTCTTCAAATTTTAAGAAGACTTGCCGGTGCTGCAGCGTGAACGATTCAGTGTGTTAGAAAGTGTGAACTGCGAGTCTCAGTCACGACTGGTGCTGACGGTAGTCAGGGATCAACTGACGAGGGGTACTGGATCACTGGACTGGATCACTGACTGAAAAGAGGGAGGGTAGGAAAATAATAATAAAAAAAAGAAGTCGCGGTTTTGTGTGTCGCTGGCTTTTGTGCCTGGAACGCGGAGCGATCGCGTGCGTGAACCACCCGAGACGTGAAACCTTCTGTTTCCTTTGCCGCTTTATATCAGCGTGAGTTACCGACTGCTGCACGTATCCTATAAAAAGCGCTCAATTCCTGGGCTTGTGCTGGTCTTGCTGTCTGTGACATGCGCGACGCACCGATTCTTCTCTATACTGCTGCAAGCGCCATCACAACTGTGCAAGAAGTGAAGAGCTTTTGGCGCCGCGTCGCTTACAGAGTCAAACGACTCAACAGGGAATAAAGGATAAACTGAAAAAGATGCGATGATATACGATGGAAGCGATCTCCTTCTGGACTTGACTTCTTCCTTTTCACCAGCAATGTGTTCACGCTCGAACCAGTTCGGCGTTCGTTCACGTATTTACAATAATTTCATTATTGTTTTTTAATGACTGCTATCTTCAGACTCTCTGTTCATATCTACTACGCAATACAGCCATTATTCATTTAAAACCACATAAATATGAGAATTAGGTTCTAAAAGAATTGCTGCTCCATGATTCCTTTCGATAAGCCAAGAAAAATTAATATGCATCCACGTATTTTTTTCAGCTGTGTTTCCTTTTCCTCATCGATAGCTCAGTATTGTCGATTGACTTCAATCTTGTCCTATTTTTTTCTCTTGCAGCCGCATAGTTTTCTATTGTCTGCCTCAAAACTTTTCGGGAGTCCGGGCACCATCTTTTTGGAAGGTAACCGTTTCACAGCTGTTTTCTTTTGCGCGTTTTTGTTCACTTTTACGAGATCGGTTCACGTCTTACTGAGCTTAGTCGATTCCCTTGAAATGAACAATTCAGATAGTCTTTTACGAATGGATTATAAATTTTCTCGAAAACAGGGATTCGGGCGTAAAAAACAAGAACACGAGGAGGCAATAAGTGAAATGCATCAGACTCTTTTTCTCTTATCTGTGATATACATACTACTGTGTGACTATGAAAAACATTTTTAAGCAAACATTTCAAAAAATGTTCAGAGTGCATTAGACTTTTGTTTAATACCACGCACAATGAGATGCAACATCGACAGTAAAAAAAAAAGCGTTCCTTTTCGTTTTATTTCTGATTTTATCGTTGCAGCGATAAAATATCAAGCGGATCTACGTTTTCTTTACTTGTTAAAGACGAAAAAAAACAACATACTTTGGATTTTGACGTTGTATCACCAACACAACCCGTGCACTACAGCCAATCTTTTATATATGACTCCTCTGACATTCATCTATATTAAATAAAGATACGTTCGCAAAAACGGGACTCTCAAGTTGCGACTTTTGATTATCTTATTACTACTTTTTTCCCCATCTAGATATTGGTGTTGGATGTAAATAAAGAAATTGAATAAAAAATATATTTTTCCAGAAACTAGAGCTCTTGCTACGAAGGTGTTCTCAGTAAAACAGTTCGTGATTGCGATTTTTAAATGAAGAAGCCATCGTTGTGGAGTCGTTGCCTAGTCAGTTTAGTAAGCGACAGCAAGGAAGCCAAAGTGCAGGGCAACGTAAGAGCCTCTCATCGTAAATTGGGTGAAAAAAAGAAATATGGTCCAACAAAAATTATCTTCCTTTTTGGAATATATCGTTGTAGTTTTTTTTATTTAAATCGGGGACATCAACAGTTAGCCAACGGCCGGGAACAGTCCCGCTTAAATACGCGCAGAATGGCTTTTCGGTACTTAAAATTTTTCGATTTCCAGGAACTGTTATCATCACACGAAGGGAAAACCATGAGTGAAATGAAATTGAACACCTTGCAGGATACGAGGCATTCGTGTGGCTTTCCAATTCCAAATTTATTGACTTTCCAATAGGTTCTGAAATCACAAGTTCTTGCAGTTGTGAAAATAATTATACCTTATTAGCTGAAAATTCAAGATAGAATGCAAATGAAACTTGACAGCACAATCGGTAATGTCCACGCTTACACGTTATGAATCTCTTATACATATGTGTATACACGCAAGTCGTGGTATAGCAATGCACATTGCTTATAATCTAATTGAACATATTCAATGGTTATTACTATATATTTTAATTGAAAAAAATATCGCTGTTATCTTCTTATGTTATTACCGTAAGAGTATACAGCCATGATGGGGTTAAAATATGTTGTTGGATCCTAGAATCAAATTTAAAGAGTTGTACCTTGACCTCGGGAATGATGTGGCTTTCATCTTCGTTGCACGTAAAGCCTGCTTTGTTAGAATCAGGAAAAGGATACGTCTCAGGGCCCATTTCGTTTCACGAAAATATTCTTAGCCACTTTTCCTTATTACGGGATTTTCATTTTGTGTGGGCTTATTGTATAACATTTATACCACTTTCGTTATTAGACTATGTCGCAAAGTTTTTTTGTATCCTATAAAAAAAAACGGGGATAAGCCGGTTTTTACCGGAAATGGAAACAAGCCTAATTGAACGCTCCTTCCGCGTGATTGCAGATCGATAGAAGCTCTTGAACGCTGTTGGTTCTGATATTGGAAAGGAGAGAAAACAGAGAAAACGCATACAAAAGTGAGCTCTATTATATAGTGATATTTAGAGTGGATGTTGGTCTATATTTAGAAATCCGCATCAATCAACCAATCCTTTTGTGCACAAATACAGTACATACAAGAACTGAGATTGGCAATTAACGTCAAGGCGAAGTAGAAAGAAAAAAAACATAGAGGAACTTGTTGTCTCTTTATAGATCGAAATCATTTAGCTAGCACAGAACATGGATCTGTCAAGACTCTTCCCGAACACTCGACAGAGAGGGTTTATTGTTTGTCCTGTTTGAAAACTGGTCAAGTTGACGATATCGTTTCGGACAGTTCCTTCGAGCAACTTTCACGACGATGGTTACAAGTGAAAGCGTAGAGTTCTAATAAGACGGACGAGTGATTCACTAGTCTATAAAAACGATTAACAGAGAGATTGCATGTTGAAAGACAACTTGAAATGGTCAAAGAGGTGCAATAGACTATTTGCCCCTTCAATTGGATCAAACGATCTGCGTATAAGAGATCGAAAAGACGAAGAAAATGGCGATAGGGCAATAAGCAATGGCCAAGTCCCATGGACGACGATAAGACGACGGGCGGACAATTGCTACTGGCCCGCTGTTCTCAGCGGCAAGCAGTAATAGCAATGCTACTAAAGAGAAAAAAAAGACGACTGAAAATCGAGTGGAAAAAGGCAGACGCAATGGTTATAAGGAAACGGACGAATACAGAGAGACAAAAGAATAAATCGAAGGGGATGACAGAACAAAAAGACAATGAGGGCATTACAAACCATATAGTTTGTCCATCTAGATCACGAAACAAAACAAACCTTGTTAGAAGGGGAAAAAAATATGCATATATCAGCAAAGCAAAAAATAAGAAATAATTTGGGGAGACGGATAGAAAAGACAAAGTCAAGTTAAATAGGGTTCCAAACAAACACATTGCATTTTCTTTTTCATCGTTTGCATCCTACTTTTTTTGCGCTCGAATAACAGAGACACAAACTAAAAGCACTATTCACTGACAAATTAAACGTCTTCAGTTGGAAAGCACCATCGAACGTCAGATTTTGGCTATCACAGAAAATAGCTTTTTTTTATTCGCCTAACTTTTTGTTGAATCGCTATGCCTAAATAGGTAAAAGCATTCACTAATTAAAAACGAAAAATGAGTTATCGTGGAAAACTGCCTTCCGGTTGTAACTCTTAAAATAGGAGACACACCCAAAGTTGCTCATGATGTCAAGCCTTCCTCATCACTAACGAGGCTGACAGTCACAAACGCGTGGAGCGAACGTCTCACGACCCTCTTAGAGAGACCAAGTGAATTGACGAGGAACTGTTGGCAGCGTGTGTATTTGTTAATTAACTATGTCAATACTTTGATTAACAAGCCAATGACGGAGAAGAAGCAGTTCGAAACTCTTGCCGCGCTCAGTCACTCCTCTGATCGAGGGGATTTTCGATGACCTTAACGAAGAAAGAAGAACTCAAAAGGGAATTAGAGTGGCAGTCTAATTTGGTGAAAAAATGAAGCCTAATGACCGCATAGTACATGCGAGAATCTGAAAAGCCAGCGAAATTATCACGCTGCTAATTCGTATCCAGTCAATCATGAATAAACTCATTTTCCAGCTGACCACCGTTGCCCTAGATATCAAATTGTACAGCAACGATTACGCATTCATAATTTGGTCACAATTCTCGCTAACTAGTCAAACGTTGTGCACATAGATTGCATATACACGCGACCATCCTTTTTTTTAGATAATAAAGAGTTGGCGACTGCTGATGGACATAGCTTCCGCCTTGGTCAAACTTGCCAAGTAATCAGAGTGAATCGTGTGGATGTTGGCCAAACAAGAGCGGCAGAAGAACCCACAATGCATACTCTACATTGTCAGCAAACATTTCCGATACCACGGCCATCCTACCAGAGGGTGGAGGATAAAAAATAAATAACAGTTCCACCATATAAATCAAATCGAACTTGATGTCCATTAGTCTTGTTGTCTACAATGTATGACGTGACTTCTGTGCCGGGCAACTGCTGTTCATGCTTTTGTTTCAAAAAACAAAGCTAGACTGGTCCAATCGATTGGCAGTGCCCACGTGCAGTGGCCAGCATTGATTGTACTAAGTCCATAAATATGGGCGTTTATTTTGGATAATAACGGAACATTGTTCGGCCTTGTTTTGTGGTTGTATGCTGCCCTTTCTCATTACGTTCTCTGGAAAGGGACATGATTTATAAGTATCAAACAAACTAAGTTGAACAATGTAGACCAAATGGACAAAAAGACAGCGTAATTTTGTGTGATGGAATCGCATTGTCACCAAAAACCTTTATACCGCACAATCAAAGGCGAACGATAATTTTATGCCAAGTTCATCCATTTTACGATTGTTCAACTCGCCGTTCCCTTGCTACTAGTCTCATCGATTGGCGTAGAATTTCAATTGAAAAAAAAACGAAACCAACAATATTCCCGTGCGATGGACGCCTTTTGACCGGCGTGCCCGTTTGCCAATGTCAACAACACGTCAACGTACACAAACTATGACGTACAAGGCAAACATTCACGCAATCGTCTAGAATGCGGTTTCCCCTATGTACACACAAAGAAGTAGGCCAGTGTTATAGCCATATTGATCATGTGTATGGCATCTGTCGTCATTGCGCCTGTCAACTCGTTAAAAAAAATGAACATAAGCGGAAAACGAAACTTTTCGTGCACTTTTCTTTTGTTCATTTTTTAGACAAATGTATTTTTAACATGTTTCCCCTGATTTATTTCTGTTGAGTGAGCACGCAACTTGGTTTTCCTTGTCTCCAACAACATGTAGTGCACAACAAAACGTTGACTTACACTAACTATTTCTCGCATTATCGATTACAAGCGGAAGAATTTGGAAAAAGAATAATCGTGGGCACGGTGGATATTACCCTCTGCAGCCTACGGGTGGGAAAGAATGAGAAGTAGTCTAGAATATAAGATAATAATAATAATAATAAAGGCAAATAAATAAGCAGTTTGACGATGCATAAGAGTGATGCACATAAATTGACTCGTCGGGCGAAAACGGAACAACAATGCACGCATTTTGTGTGACAAAGATTTACTTCGCTATACAACGGTGAATAATATGGATATTTTGTTGCTGCCGTCTTTCGCTTGCCTTGCCATGAGAATGTTGTTCAATTTAGCCGAGTGGAAGGCAAAGGCGAACTCTTGCGACTATACATGTATGTTTTCACAGAAGTCATTTGATCTCGAACTACAACAAAACCTAACGAGCAAACAGCGAATGAATGAAGACAAAACCGTGAGACGCAACTGTTAAGGGCAGAATAGCTATGATGAAAATGGATCCGCAAAACCAGCGCAAACATATTCAGCTTAGATTTCTACAGTAGTGTTACCGAAGACATCGAAATCTGTCACGTTTTGCTTATTTACGCGTACTCAAAAACATTCGATGCTTTTTTGATTTACCATAGAGTTGATTGATCAAAGCACTTCCTTAAACCGACCAACTTTTCAGCAACAAATATACAGTTGATGTTCTTTCAGTTACTCAAGGCGTCTACATAATTTTGTACTTCATTTGGATGGGTGGAAGTGACGCTGACTGCCAGTGCGACCTTGATTTTCGTGTATACCGTGGATTACTGGGCTACTTAACAGTAAAGAAGTTGACGAAGAAAATAACTTTTCTCTCGTTAAAGTAGCTCGTTGTCGACTTCATTTTCCTTCGAATGCGTCGCGTTCGACGGAAATGTAATCTCCACGGAATCCCAGTTGAGGATAATGTACACTCGGGCCGTCATCGACTTTACAGCTCGTATAGTATATACGGTGCGTGATAGGTAAACACACACCGGTTCAGCAAGGAAATCCACTAGGGCGACGGCGTCCAAGTAAACAACAAGTAAAACTCTTGTGAGTATAAATACGCCAGTTTCCGTTGCCATTTCACGTAAACAATTTTTATTTTGCGTACCCAACGCCCACACTTGTTACTGCATCAAAGCTCTTCGTGTTACACAAGTAGCAACTAGAAATGCCACCTCTCGTGATGGATCCATCGTTACGCGGAAAAAAAAGGGTGGCACATAGGAAACGTTTGACGGGTGAAAAATTGTACCCGTCAATGCAGTAGATGTGCGATTCTATTAAAAGTTAGCCGGTTAATCCAGAATCTATTATACTTTACGAATCAAATCAATGGAGGTTGCATTAAAGTGTAGCGTCGAAAGGACGAAACAGAACTTACAAGCAAGTAGGCGGGTTATTGATCGGCCGTGAACCTCTCTTGTACGTTATTTTTTTCTTCTTCCTCCTCCTCCCCCTTTTCGTCTTCATTATTTATCAAACGCATCGGCAAAAAATAAAAAAGAGAGAACCAAAAATCCGGGTAGGGGAAAGGTTGAGCTAGATTATGGCAACTCGGTGAGTCTGCTGCCAAGTTACCCTCAATAGATGAAAATCCATCAGACCTAATGGAAGCCCCCTCCTCTTTGCCTCCCAATCTTCACGTTCAAACTGCGGGGTGAGTGAAAGACGCCCGAAAGAAAAAGACGGTCAAGAGAGCGGGTGGCAAAAAAGGAAAACATTGAATCTGTGATGCACCGTCGCAGCCGCCCCCATCGTTGAGCGTGGGTCGTCGAAACACTCACGATGATCATGGCCCCCCCAATTTCTGGTGATCTTTCGTGGTTTCATCATGAAGACGATGCGGAGACTGCTGGATTATACTGGTGGACCTTGAGCCGTGGCCAGTCAACTCACTTGGCATCTGTCCAATACACAACAACAGTTGTGTAAATAGGCGGACGTCTAGCTTCTGTGCGATTCGAAAATTCGGCCATTGTCTAGACTACTTTTGTTTCTGATCATATGTCTCTCGATAACAGATCAACGAGCATCGCAATCTTTTAGATCCAGTCTACCGTAAACAAAAGGAATCTTTTAAAAAGAAAAGAGTTTGCCAAGTTGACGGATGCAGTTCTAGTTGTAGATGTCCGTCAACATATACCAGCTGGCTGCTGGTTGAGTCGAAGCTATAAACGAAAGACGTCCATCAGCATATTACTTACGGACAAGATTTAGCACATAATGTTTAGGGCAATGTTAAAATACATGACTTGTCATCAGTACGACAGCTTCATCATTTCCTTGTTCGTTCATTAGCAGGACCATCGTTAGGACATGTTGCCAAACTCGCCTAGTTAGATTTTTTCGTCGTGAGCTCGTGAGCTCGTCTCCCGCACTTCAGGTTTCACTCGACATTGATCATCACACTGCAGATGTTGGAGAATAGTTTCGCGTAGTCCAGGCTCTTTTCCTTGTATTTTTGGTTACAGCGCTCGTTTTTCTTTTAAACAATTATCAAATTCTACCTTACGAACGCAATGCTCCTAAAGATTAAATATTTAAGAACAATGACCGTGTCCAACGTCGATAGACTGTCTATGCATATATTCGACTGACCTGTATGCAAATCTAGGCGTCTAGACGAGAACTTTTGCGATTGTACGACATGAAACAAAAGGCTTTTTCGTGAGTTAATAGGCAGCATAGTTATAACTAGACGTATACAAAGTGTTGCATAACGTTCCACATATAGGAAAAAGGAGTCTAATGAAATTTGGGGTCTAAATTGTTTGGCTATAGCGGTTCATTTAAATCGAGCTAGAGGGGTGTTTGGTTAATGAAAATGGTCTTCGCACTGGTCAATAATAATTCGGGATTACTTTAGTCTGTATAGAAGAATGACAAGGGTAACTAATGGATTACTTAGACGCTCTGCAAGATTTGAGAGTCGTGGATGGACAGCCAGTTTCTCTATAACTATAAAGCACGAGGACACTCGTTTACAGTTTACTCGGCATAAATAATCCCTTCTTAATGACGAAGTACAACAACACCCATCTTACTGACGAGACACTTTCAAAATTGGTGAGGATTCAGCTTATTTGCTACGCAATCAAGTTTTGTGTTCTATTCGCTGGTCATAAAATGACAACTATCAGTTTGAGTAATTAACGCGTGTGGACGTTGTGCGAAGACATTTCCGTAAATAAATGCTTCGTGCCACTTGAGCTCAATTGTCCTCATCATTGGAAAATAGATTACGAGTAAACTGAGAAAGTTATAAGAACAAGTGGCTTGCTGCTCTTCACTATTCTTCACATATATGAAAATCTCTTATTACCAAGTTGTGTGCTTTTAAGACACATTCTTTCTCTTTTAGTATTTTCCATATTCAACGAACTAATGAAAAATGTAAACAGCAAAAAAAAAAAAAAAAAAAGAAAACTTGGGGAAGTAAAACTTTCCATTCAACCAATGGCGAAGCCGAATAGGAAACAAATTAAGAGGAGTGTGCGAATAGGCCCAATAGGAAGATAAAATTTGATGCATTCCTGATTTATGTCCAACTCATCAGTTTGACAGTTACGGATTGGCACGCCCAGCCAAACAATTTCGAGGGTGTCATCACTTAAAACGTGTGGTGGGATGAAATGGCAAACGAAAACGACACGCAAAGACGATCTGCAACATCGTGTTTAGCACGCTGTGGCACGTCTGTACCATTCCCTTCTTGAAAGCCATCTACGAATCCACTTGTGATTCCCCAGTCTTCGACTGGCTCCACCATAGATCTGATTATTCGGAACGAGGGAAGCTGAAACACACATTCATCGTATCGTTTCTGCTGTACATACGTGAACGAACTTTACCACTTTGCCCGAATCATTTCGAATGCTGCTTGTGTTTTGCTATGTAATTCCATGTGTTTGATTCGATGGACGATTGCTGTAACGGTACCAAGTTTCGTATAACGACACGAAAGGTATACGTGTTTCTCGAAGAAGTCTTTAGTATCACGTATATAAGCTACGTGTGCGAACATATTCGTACGGGCTTTTGAAGGTCCTTTTTAAGGAAAACGATACTAAAAGGAAAATAAGCGTGAAGCAATTTGCTATTTTTGCTCACGATTCGGGCCCGTCTGTTTTCTAGGGGTCGTCGGGCTGAACGCCTGTGCCAGTCGAAAGCAGTCGCATTACGGTGTTTCTTTCATGATATCCAATCTATCCCTATTTGTGCACTGTAAGTTGTTTGGCTTACTTGTATACCTATACTTTTTGCTGCGTTTCGGCTGCATCGTATTTGTTGTAATGGTGCAAATGAATCTGTTTTATGCGGATGGAGAGAGGAAATCCGCACGAAGAAAAAAACGAATGGCGATCCATGGCAACGCGGCTGCACAAAATGAACCAAAGTATCCGATTGGTTTTGTTCTTTTCCTTTATGAACGAAAAAAAAAAGCAAGCTGATTGCGGCCATTTGCTTGGACTTGCTGATGTCATTCGATTTCCTTTCTTTTTTTCATCCTTTCCTCGCTGAATGGTGATAGTCATTAACACACTCCATTTCCAGCAGCTTATGTATATTTCGTAGAAATACATCCTCGTATCTTGATAGAAAGATAACTAGATTCAGTATCAACGTGCATTATTTAATATAGCCCCATATATTCACGCATATATCAAAAAGTACTATTGATTCTATGGAATTCCTTTTTTTATTTCTTATGGAGCGCTCGTTATGTACCATCACCGACTGCTTTTGAAAGATAGATTCAAAGGAACAGCGCCAACCCGGAAGGATCAACTTTTAGGAGAACTTTAGTCTGCGAATCGCCGATGAAGACGGAAAAAAAGGAAGAAAAATGGAAAACTAAAGTGAAAAGTAGAAAACGGTATGGTTCTTCCTGTTACAGTTGATAAGCTACTGTACTGTGTATCAAGACACAGCAATAAAGTATGGCATTCCATTTTTGTTTCTTCATATTTTCTCCTTCACGGCTCTATATAGACTGCTGGGCATTTTCAGGGTTGGATCGACATCATTATTTGTACTGGTTTATTTTCCTGTTCAACTAAAAAATGGCCCGTGGATACACGTTAGCAGTAATATTTGAAAGCCAACTTTCTCCGGTTTTCTGTGCTAGAGCTTTGTACATTTCTCGGTAGCACTGCTTCAAGGACTTCGACTTCCAAGAAATCTTGGCCAACTGACGGTGCTCGACATTTTGACCGTCGTGTTGAATGGATCGATATTTTACAAACGCTGAAGACGACAGTGATTCGCAATCAAGTTTGATAATATATGTATATATAAAACGATGAACGTATATATATAAGTCGATGAATAATGGCTTAACGAAAGTTGAAACTCGAGGATAGGAGGCAGAAAGGGTTGAATCTCTATCACCACCTTACGACCACCATAGACTAGGAGCTTTAAGCACTGTGAAAGTTGTATACGTTAGGCTGGCAAATGGGATCAGTTGAAAGTCATTGTCCCTGATGCTCAGCCCCACGTCACACCATTTTTATTGGTCGCAGTAAATGGCCACATCTGGGGTTCTCGCTTTAAAAAAAATATAGTTTATGCTTTTCTTATATCAGGCGACACTCATAACTTAAGACTGTGTATAGTAAATACAGTTTATCGTGCCATATTGGCCGCCATACGTACAGACGCATATGTGGGTTGCCCTACTGAGCCTGTTTGAACTATCCAATGCCAGTTGCTACGTGACTTCAGGTTCTCTCAAAAAATCTAGTTCCATAAATCGCAATATGTTGTCGGAAAAATAAACAAGTCCTATCTATCCTATCTACATAATGGGGTTCAGTCAAAACCAAACGAGTTCAATTGCCTGAGCCTATACTTGATGAATGACGGCGGTATCAGGTAATCGTTGCTTTGGAATTGGGCACAAAAGGAATCTCAGGTGTTCTCGTTTTATCAGATCAAATTTGAACCTGACTCATTGTTCTTCGGGATTAGGTATATATAAGTTTTATTGTCATGGTACGAATCCGATTACGCGATGAACAAACCACTTATGACAACAGCGACATCACAAGCGACTTATGATAAAAGCCTTCGTTTGCGTAGAGAATCCAGCTATATCTTTCTATTCAACGAAAAAGATGGAGGAATATATTGTTTTATTACATGGTGTATTGTTTCATTGTATTATTGTTGTTATGAGTGAACACGCACACAGTACATATCAGTGAGCACAAGTGCACCGATCACAAATGGAAACAAGAAAAACCGTCTGTTTACTGACGGTCTTCTGTGGAAATGTGAACTTTCAATGAACTGTGAAGCATCTATTATTCTTACATTTACACACAGAAGGTTGGGTAGTGGAACATCTACTAACCTTCTACCACAAACGCGAAGCTTTAAAGTTGGCCCAGCTAAGACAGGGACGGAGGCGAGCAGCTTGCATCGAGATATCATCATTCAGTAAGTGGCGAGCGCCGAAGGGTCAACAACTACAACTAAATAGTTATAGCTGTCCATCGACCGTTTGTCACGATTCCAAGTTGCAACTTATGATTTCGAACGGGATACAAAAGCGCGTCGTTTATACCCAACGGGCGGAACCTTCTAACGTCCAGTACAGGTTCTGCGAAAACTTTACATTGTGAGCAATAAATAAATAATATTTTATCCATGTCCGTTGCGATATTCTGCACGTTTGTGGTTTACCACTGTTTTTGGCAAAACACTGTGGGAATACAATTTTTCTATGAGGAGGGAAAAACGCCATAAGGTGGTCGTCCAACATTTGCAAAACAGACATGACAACATGATGAGTGTTTGGTATACTAAACAGCCTGCTCTTCTTGCTGCATTTGGCAAGGGCCGTAATAGTTGGGGCCACTATCATACACTTTACAAAGGAAAGGACGTCGCCCCAGTTTCGGATGAGCGCCGGTGCCCAAGTAATCAAACCGGACTTAGCAATCAACCATGTTCTGTTAAATGCAGGCAAACGAGGACGGCCGGCAGAACAAGGCAAGCGGAGAAAGTACCGCAAAAAACAGCCGAGGCGCACCCGACGTCCAGGATGCCAGTAAAACAAAAACACCGTTGGCGCACCTAAAAAAAGAAAGGAACGATTAAAAGAAAAGGGTAACAGTAGATGTAGAGCAACGCCCGAGAAGATACGCATTTCTTTTTTTCTATCGAAAATCCAATCGATTTTCTTCTTTTTCTTGGGGGATCTTTTCTCTTTTTGCTGTTGTCTATTTTCATGCAATTTTGTGTTGCATACCGCGCGCATATCTATAGCTCCTCCACTTTCTGGCAGTCTCTTGACGCTTTATCTTTAATAGAAAAACGGCTGATTTATTCTTGCAACGAGCGACAACAGCAAAGAAAAGAGGCTCGCAGAGAAAGAAATATTTTTCACCAGCTTGACGACGACTACATATATTTTTTTTTTTTAACCAGTTCAGCGGCGGTCGATAGTTTTATATTCTATGCCATTTCGTTGTTCTTGCAGTCATGAAGAAACAAAAGAAAATAAACAAAAAAAACTATGAATCATTCAGCTGGAAACTACACGAAATGGTTTGTGTGCGTTTTCTCAAGTTCCAACCACCGACTTCATGTCTCTTTTTTCTTATTTTTTGTTTCTCTCTCTCCTTCCACTTTGACCAAACAATTGGATTTCGTACAAGAGAAGAGGAAGCAAAAAAACAAAAAACAAAAAAAAAAACAGGCAGTAGCTTTTATTGTTATTTTTTGTGGGTCCGTTTCATCAGGATAAAAACAAGGGCCACGCACGCGTATAAAATGGTCGTAAAAATGGACCATAGTAGAAATTTACAACCAAGCTATAGTTACCAATTCGATCAAGATAGATAACGAAAGCTGTTGGAACGAGTTTTGAAGCCTAAATGGCTGCTGCCAAGTACCGATCGATCGTAATGGTGTCGCCGGTGGAGCAGTTGCAGTAGAGATTTCTCAAAGTGGCGATGGGAGAAGAGTTTTTTTGCAATTGCCCATGTCCCAACGGTGAACAATTGCCTGAAGTTTGATTGGATCAAAGTAAATACTCCATTTACAATATCCTCTATAACGCATCCGCATTGTACGTATAGAGATATGCAAATGCTTCCGTACTATAACGTCCCTACCGGATTGCCCCCTACTGCTACTATGTGGGGACGGGAGGACGTGAATTCGGCTCCAGACTAGAATAATGTTGCAAGAAACTCCCGAAGGTGCCGTTTGGAATCTAGCAGTCACTAGAGCATTTGCATTAGCCACTGCGACACTTATCTAACGCTAATAATTCAACTGCTAATAACTCCACCCTCTACGTTTCCATCCGTTCGTTCTAGCTTTGAATGACGAGAAATCAACAACCATTTCACGAAACTAATTAAGACCCCGCCATTTGAAAATTAACATTTTGCAAAGCCATTCATCTATGAAAATGTGACGAACATTGATTGATTCGTTATTACGCTCTTGCTGGTTAGTTTACGTATAGTAGCTTCTGTTATGTAACGCACAATGTAAGTTCGTAACATGGCAGCGTTTACCATCCCTTGTTCAAGGACAATAACGTGAAAGACGAGATCAAGGCAATACTACAGAACGGCGATAAAATCTTTCATCCCAAGGTTAGAGATGCCTAATTTGTTTCAAAACATCTAAGCTTGAACATACTGCTGTTTTTATGCAAATGAAAATTTAATAATTTCGAATAATCTTACCAAACACCATTAGCTTCTTACGAATCTTTTAATGATTCAAAAATAATGGTGTTCTGACAATTTCCTAAATGTTCAGAAGATGAGCTCGTGATGTGAAAAGGGAGCGTGAAGGAATAGTTAATCTTATTTGAGAACAACAAAATTTAATTGACTGGAAATTTGGCATTGGCATTTAAATGCCTCGGGGACACCACGGCGAGCGATTCAGCTTAAAGCAATATTCCGCAATAATTATAAGTGGATAGTAAAAGACTTGAAATATCATCGTTAAATTTCCTTGGATAATGAAAATATGTTTAGTACAGAAAAGAAAAACTTTACCGTATGTTTCTTTAAAGACGATAGCGAGATAACGTAATCAGGTGTTATTGTTCAAAAGCAGCCGAATTTCCGTGGGGGGCGTTTATTTTTAAATAATAACAAAGTGAAAGGCAGGGTGGGATCGATCTTGAGCGAGGCCCATCATTTAAAACTGATTTCCCCTTGTCGTAGGAAGCATTCTACTGTATATTAAGAAAATTCTGTGGTAATAAGCACCAGTAATAGTTGGCCTGAAATTCTGTGATTAAATTGCTAGTGGCTCTTTGTATTAAGTTATGCAACACCAATGAAGAAAACACCCATTTTTCAGGGACATATTTGATTTCCGCTCTCTTTCAGTCAGTCGTCGTACGCCACAAGTTAGAAGAAGCCAGGAAACTTGCTCTCCACTCAAGACAACATGTTGTTTGGTTTCTGTACATAGTGTCAATGCAAAATTTATTCAGCAATCCATACTGTGTATGCCAGATAATAGCTTATTAGCAAAATGAGTATGAACACCACAACGTCTCATGTTGCTCATGGAGGAGAAGGAAACATTCAAAATGATTCGCCAGCAACCATGTGTAAGCCTGATACAGAGTTCAGGTCTAAACTTTCGTGGAGAACTCGGATTTCTTTCAGTGTTGGGCATGTCTTGAACGATCTATGTGCTTCCATGTGGTTTACATACCTCCTCGTCTTCTTCCACCTGGTGCTTCGATTTGATAATTCCCTATCAGGAATTGTTTTGTTAATTGGTCAAATTGCTGATGGCATTGCTACGCCGTTTGTTGGCCTTCAAGTTGGTGAAGCATACTCCAATCCAGCAGGTAAATGCTACGATTTATGTTTGTTTGCTGAAGACTTTAATATTTTTTTTTTATTGTTAGGCCAAAGAAGGCATCAAGGTTCAAAATGCTATAATGGACTTTTAGCGAATTTTGGACCAAGAAAAACATGGCATTTCTTTGGTATGATATTTCATCAAGCTAACTTTAGTTTCAATCCAGGTTTAATATTTCAATTTGTTTACATCAAGGAACAATGTGCATCCTGGCAAGTTTCCCATTCATTTTTATGCCGTGCGTTGGTTGTTCAACTTCGTCGCAATGGGCTCAAGTCATTTATTTCGCCGGCTTTATCGTCATCTTCCAATTTGGTTGGGCAGCCGTTCAAGTGTCTCATTTGTCACTTATACCAGTGCTAGCCAACGATGAACGTTCAAGAACTGAGCTTACGGCACTAAGGTACTTTCTTTACTGAATTAGTTGGCTTTGTTACTTGTGGCATTCGACAGTAGCGTTAGAAAACATACCCATGAAGGAAAAACCTTATTGTGTTTTTTTCATTCATGAAGGTAATTTGATCAAAAGCAACACTAACTCGAATTTAAGGATAATTATGAGGCCACAAGGAAAGAACGTGTAGCATTTGATACTAGGAACAGAATCATCTAAATTCCCCCCCCCCTCCCAGTAATTTAATGCTAGCAGGTCCAAAAAGCATACACTATCAGTTGCTGAGTTTCTTTCATCTTCTCTGTTATAGTGCTTCGTATCTGTGACTCCTCTTGTAGCTTTACATCGTTATAGAGCAATTAAAAGATCATTATTTTGGCTTTTACTGAATCTGGTTTCTTTGTTGATGGTTTCTAAAAATATCTAGCCTTCGCTTTGATCTTGATTTAGGTATGCATTTACGGTTGCCTCTAATATTACCATCTACGCTATGACGTGGGTAACACTGGGTGTTACCGGAGCTTCACAACAAGTAGTTGGACCGGAAGATACAACGGATTTTCGGGTTAATATTTCTTTAATTATTATTTTGTTTTTCGTTGATAATTCCATAGCAAGTTAAATAAGATAACGTTATGAATTCTTTCATAATAGGATGTCGTATTGGTTGCGGTTGGCATTGGCGCCCTTTTCTCAATCTTTTTCCACTGCGGCGTGGATGAGGTTAAGCACAACCAGGTGTACTATTCCAGTATGAACCAGCCGAATAGCCCTTCCGCAATGAAAGCGTTGGATTGGCTGAAAGAAAAACAATTCTATCAGGTAAAGCTCAACGTCACGTCTTTCTATAAATGCCACATCGATGCTGAACGAACACGAAACAATTCTCACGAGCATAAACCTTCTGTGTGACGACATTCCAATGAAAAGTTTGTTTGAATTCTGGGGTCGTCAACAAGTCGGACTCGACGTGACGTTCTCGATAAAGTGCTTCGATCTCGTCATGTTTTCAAATTTTCGGGACATCTTGCAGTAGGACTCCTAGTTATTTTAGAGAGGTCAACGTAAGTTATGACTGATTTTCAGAAAGATTGTGGGGCATCTGGACGCATTTCATTTTGAATCCCACTGCTGCTGACATAATTTTGACTTTCATGGTATGCCAGTCACGTCTTGAATAGATTGAAATTCCACTTCAATCAAGCTCCTCCCTGGCATTGGGCTGTCAACATGCGCGAAGGATTTTCCCCCGCATCCATTTTAGCGAATATAGTTGTTTTCGTGGTTCTACTTTCAGTATAGCTAATTGATTAATTTCACATGTTTTCTATCTTTTATTCCCTAGGTTGCCGTTCTGTATATGGCGACACGTCTGTTTGTCAACCTATCGCAGGTGTATTTGCCACTATGGCTCCAGGACACGTTGCAACTTGGCGCAACCTCTGTCGCCACCACTCCTCTGGCTCTTTTCGTCTCCGGATTCCTTACCTCTCTGGCCATGGGATCTTTGACTCAAGTTGTCGGCAGAAAGGTCGGATTTTCTTTGTTTCTCGCTAGATGGCGTTTGATGTAATCTTCATATAATTTTCATCCCCCATCCTTGACTTTTTTGTGTGGATCTTTTTTTTTTCTAGGTAGTTTACCTGATGGGCGCTCTAATCGGAATGGGAGCATGCGCTTATGTCTGGTTTGGCAATGGTGAATTTTTTGAAACGTATGGTGTTTACGGCGTTGCTGCACTATACGGTAAGAACGAGAAAGTTTTAGCATTCTGGTTGCCATTACCAGAAACCTGAACATTTTTCTCTGCGCTTTCTTTTTTTTTTTTCTATCTGCATTAAGGTGCCGGTGGCTCCACTATGCTAATCACTTCATTAGCCGTTACGGCCGACCTGATAGGACCCCACGTTGAATCTGGAGCTTTTGTCTACGGCGCGATGAGCTTCACGGATAAAGTCTCGAACGGGCTCACCGTCTTCCTCATCCAATACCTGCACCCCTGCCAGTAAATCAGATGCAACAAGCTAATCATCTTGAGCACGATTGAAACCGCCCCCTTTTTCTCTGTTTCTTTTTTTTTTTAATCTCTCTTTCCCCTTTTTTTTTACGGTGGTGGTTTGTTTTCCATCTCGCTCGCCCCCCTGTAGATCCTGCTGCCCCGAGTGCAAGCCTTACTACGTCATGATTCTAGCGTTGGTTTGCGGCAGTGCCGCGTTGTTAGCCTTAATGAGCCTTGCCACGATGATCCCACTCGACATCGGTGTCCTACCGAAAGGTAATATAATCTAACTTTATTTGGAATTTCGGGGCCTGATTGTTTGGTGAAAGAATTTTTTCTTTTTATTTTTTAACATTTTTTTTTCTGTTTCTGTTTTTTGTTGGTGTGTTGCTAGGCTACCAACGGATCGCCAGCGACACGGAAGACGACGTCACCCCGGAAACGAATCGAAATATTTCTGTAATGGCATGATGAGAGAATCGCTCATTTTAACCTGCAGCATATTTCTACATCGTCTGGGAGTTGGTCTGATAAACCTGTTTGTTTTTGTTTTTTTGTTCTTTTTATTTTTTTTTTCAATCAACTGAAACGGCAAAGCAAACACACCGGTCTTGTTCTTTTGAATTTTAATTTCGCGCAAAAGGACGACGATGTCTATATTTCTATGAAAATGAATGCAAATTCCTTCGTGTCTTTTGTTTTCGGTTTGGGTTTTTGTCTCGAAATGACGCACTAGCATTCCAAATCGATGCCGTAAATTCTGTTTGTGAAGTCGCTGTGATAGGGATCGTCACCGATCAAATCATACGGCAACCTCGTCGGTCTATATTGTAACCGTGTTTATATAGCAAAGATTTCGCCAAGTATCCAACAAAAACAATGCCTTGATGGTCTTTTGTTATCAATTACTCTCTGATACGACGCCAATAAACGAATTCATTCAAAAATTACTCTTCGAAAGAGGCGCTTGAAAATCATTGAGTTGGCACCGACTAACAGTCCATCCAACAATGAACGAACTGCTTTTCAAGTTTTCCCTTGAACGTTCTCTTCGTTTTCTGATGAACTCCTGGAATGCTAGAAGACTCTTGACGCAGCGTTGGATATTTTAAAAAAAAAAATCGTGAATTCCACTAGCCATTGTGTCAACTTGGTGTATACACCATGTTCATCTCCGTTTTCCGTTTGTATAAGACGGCCAAGGCCAGCAAATACTAGGCTGTTTCCTATTATATGATAGCTTTTGTTGAGCTGTTGAAACTTAGCTGCGGCTATTCCCTCCTTCGTCAACATAATTGGCATTTTCAAGCTTTACTGGCTGACGTGTTCATGGAAGCGGCTGGGCCTGGACAATGACAAAGGATTTGCTAGTCCGTGACTTGTTGCCTTCCCGTTTCGCTTGGCGGAGGCTCTTTGCTGTTGTTGTATTTTTCTGCCTTCTTCGGTAACGTCCTCTCGCTTTGATTGTTTCCATCATTCGAGGCATTGAAACAATATGATATCCGACAGTCTGTTTGTATTCAAACATTTTGAGAACGAAGCAAGCCTCTTCGAGATTACACACCATTTCTTAACCACCCAATCTTCAACAAAGTTTTGATTTAAGGGTTTCGTTGTGATCCTTTGTGAATTAAATTCTTCGTCATTTTTCCGCTGTTGCACCTCTCTTGGTCTCTTTGTCCTGCCGTCTCTTCGTTCAACCTTCGCCACGACCGGAACAATGAATTGAAAAAGGGGGATAGAAATCTGATCATAGTCTTCGCTTAGAAAAATATTTTTTCTTACTCGGTGTTGCGTTCATTGGAATCGGCTCGAAAATTACCATCGACGTACACTTATACTGCATACATACGCCCATGGAAGATTAGATCTGAACGACTCTTTTGGATTTCCACGAATCGTTCGATTGAAATTTCAAACAAAATAGTCCTGTCGCCTTTTTTTTTTCGGGTGGTAGAAGGACGAATGGACCGACAAGAGTTAAGAGACCGCAGATGGAGAACGGCAGCAGCAAGGCAACGAGAAAGAGAGAAAGATAGAATAATAGACCAACCAAAGAGAAGTAGAGAAGCCGGAGGGAAGGCGATTGCTGGAATTGTTTGTTATTCCGCCAGCGTCTCTCGTCTATTATAATGGACATCGTCAATGCGTTTCTATTTCTATTACATTACGCTACGTCTTTATATATATATATATATATTTTAAATAAAAGAAGGATTGGCTTAGCTGTTGTTTGTGTGTGTGTGTTCCACTTTGATTGTGTTTCGCTTTGATATGGATGTTGCTGCTTTTGTTGCCGCCTCTTGTCTCTCCCTTTTTAAATGTCTTACTTATTACGAGGTGGAATTCTTGCCAAAGGCTCTTTAGCTCTCAACTTGCCATTCTTCGCACAACGTTAACTATATCCCTTTCTCTCTCTCTCTCTCTCTCTCTCTCACTGCGTTGTCTTTATTCATTGATGGAGTTGTCGTCTTGTTCGCACACCAACGTGCATACAGATTACCTGGACCCAAGTGAATGCCGAAGGACTTTGATAATAACGTGCTTCTCCTTCCACTAATGGGCTGTCGGTCATGTGTACAACGGCCAAGAGTTCGTGCGTAAGGACGGATAGCTCCGAGAAACGGAACCCGATATCATTTTTATTTCTACATATTTTTAAAATTGTGCCATCTTTAAACGTTTTTATCTGTTTTAGTTTTTTTCTTTTTTTAGTTTTCTATTTGTTTTTGTGGGTTATACAACGTCTTCGTCGTTCGTCTGCCGGTTGTGGTTCGTTCCATCCATCTCGCAGCGCGAGCTCCGTCTTCCGTTTTTTTTTTCCTACTTCCACGGATGGATACAGACGCGTATAATATTCAGTTTTTTTTTTCGGGGTTCCTCAGTCAATCGCTGTTTTACCATCAACAGCTCTCTCTTTTTCTATTGTTTCGCTTATCGATATATCTATTTTCTGTTGCCTTTCTTTTCTCTGTCTTGTGCCCGTAGTTTGCCTATCGATTATTCTTTTAGCTCTCACTCAGTCATCTCCCGAAAGAGATTTCTATTGCTTACTACTGGCTTATGCAGCGGCTCCACCCATGTGCGTTGATCTCCCGACACAGGTGAGCCCAGCTAGTTAAATCTACACATACAGTACGTCTAAACATCCCGTCCCACAATAGCTAGAAAAGAGCGTTCACCCGGGGAATATTTTGATTTATGTCTGATATTACAGGCGGCCTGCCCTCCCCATTATAGAAAGAAAAAAAAAAAAAAAAAGAGTTCCAACAGTTTTTACTGTATAGCATAGATTGTTCGAGCGTTCCAAGGCACTCCAGCAAAGAATACAAAAAAAAAAAACAAAAAAAAACGACCAAACGAAAAAGGCAGCCTGCGTTCAGCAATAACCACGAGCGGGATAGCGCTGCGCGCGGATCTGGTTACATAAATGGTCAATTTCGATTTGCATAAACAACTAGCTGTCAGAAGTCTCGAGCCGGGAATAAATGTTTTATTGCATTATATTCTCTTTTCTCCATGTCTTTTTAGCCAGAGCGCTTCTAGCTGTAGCCAAAAGGCAGCCGGCCCCTGATGCTGGCCGCCTTTGAATAGGCGCGCGCCCTAACCTTTGCCTTGCGTGCAGCCCTTTCTTTTCTTTCTTTGAAGCGCGAGTTTTGGACAGGTCGGCTATATAGATACATTTGGAAAACTATAAAAACAACAACATCAACAACGACAGCGACGAGATTCGACGATGCATCAGACAAGAGGAGGAGAGAGACGGTCCGGCATAGTTTGTAGCTGCCAGCGAAATTCGTTTGGATCATACAGCAGCTTCGTTCTTATATAAGCAACAACAACAACAACAACAAAAAAAACAAATGTAAAATTCAAAAAGGAAAGGAAATGTTTTTTTGGGTTGGACGGACACACACACAGATGGCGTAAAAACATGACAACAAAATGAGATGCGGACAAAGTTTAATGTCGTCGCCATCCGCTAAAGAATTATTGTTATTTCCTTTCTTCGTGTTGATGGTCTACCTGCGTGCGTTTGGCATGCAGAATTTTGAAAAGAAGGGAAGAAAAACACCTTCCGGCTGATTGGTCATTGAATGTGTACAAAATACACACACAGAGAAGAAGAAGAAGGAAAGCGGGAAGAGGAGGAGGTCACCTGTCACAATGACGGATGAACGTTTTTATGCGTGCCATCTTCGCCTCCAACCTTCTACTATTAAAAAAAAAAGTTGGGAAAAGAATAATAACGAACAGCTAAATCCACGGGAAATATCTAACGCCATTTTTTGAGGGTGTGCGTCACTCCTTTTGGCTAGCGCTTTTCTTGATTTCATCAAATACAGTCTAATCGGAAGCCCATTTTTCGTTTTACTTGGAAGACACGCAACTTGAACGCAATTAAAAAACTCGGTTCTTTTACGCAGCGTTTCTCATGCCATCCGCACCGTATTGTTTCATTTGTCTGTTTAGTTATTTTCCTTATCGGCGAGAAACAAACAAACAAAATGACAACGTTCTAGGATAATACAAAAACAAAGCGAGAAGGAGGAAAAGAACTATACAGAAATTACGACACAATTTCTGTGGACCTTGTCCGTGCGCCTTCAGTCGCGAACAGCAGTGGGTCTTTTTTCTCATTTCAAGCGGGTAGAAACGTGAACATACACTCACAAGAACCAACGGCACAATGATAATAAAAAAATATAAAATAAAAGATAATAAAACGAACGGAGAAGTAAACCAGAAAAGAACAAAAAAAACAAAAACGATAATAGTTAAACTTTTCTCAGCCGGAACGTGTCAACAGTTCCCATAGCGTCCAACCTTTTTCTTTTGAAACAACTTTAATATATTAAATTCTACCCTGGAGCCATCAATGCATTTCAATTCTTTCGCTTCCTCTTCTTATAAATGTTTTCGTGTCGTTCTCACCTTCCTTTTCTATCCTTAGCTCTTCCGCGATTGGCCAATCTCCAGCAACCACCAAGCTGGGCCGTTTCGCATTGTATAGTCAATATTTGGCCAGCAATTCACACCCGGGTTTCTCAAGCAGGACAGGCAACATCTATGATGATTAAGGAGACTCCTTCAATTCAAAGAAGGAATAGAAAAAAAAGAAGGGCCAAATAGAATCATCACCTACATCGAGCAACAACAAAACGACAGAAGCGTAGCACAGAAGGGGGGGGGGGACTTGTTTACCTTTTTGACGGTGGATCTCTCCATCATTTCCAGCAACTGCTGCTACTGCCTCATGCTCAATCTTTTCATTGAAAATATGCGCGTATGAGAGGGGCACCTACAATTCAATTCCCCCCTCTTGTATTTTCAGTTGGCGCATTTTTGGAAACATCCGTCCTGCGTCCAAAAGAAATGCATATCATGCGCTTCGACTTGTCAAACGATGAGCGAGTGAGGATTCTTTCTCAGGTGTACAACAGTTGCTCCGTATTGGTGGGAAAAAAAGAAAAAAACAGTTCATCATCGTCGGACAGCATTTTTGGTGGGATTTGACCCCATGATATTCCATAGGCCTAAACACGGTGCGTAGTGGGCTGCTAATATGCTGGACGAATAGTATGGAAATTTCATTTTTGGCCAGTTAATTGGCGGGCGGTTCAACCATTTTTGTTTTTCCAGTTTGGCCGTTGTCCTTTTTTTTTTCTCTTAGTGTCTTGTTTCTCTGGGTGTGCATCATAGCAAAGAAGGTAAGAAAAATGTTTTAGAACAATTATTCTGGGCGGCCCACAGTCTGTCATTTGGCCACGTGAAATGTGCCGGCCTCAACGCCTCCGGGATTCCTTCTCTCTTTCTTGGCTTATTGCTGTGCTTTTCATTTGAATTTTTTTCCACTGCAAGCAAAACACCAGACACCAAGACAGTAAACGAAAAATTGTTGAAAGAAATTTGGGCGAGACGTTGCTGCATCCGTAGCATTTCATAATAGTCTTACCGTCCACTTTTCCCGAGCGTTTAGCATCTCGTTGTTGAGTTGCCTGTATTCTTTTTTTCAATTTTTTTTTTTTTTTTGGGGGGGGGGGGGGGGGGTACGTGCAGCCGCTACTAGAAGAGAACAAATCAGAGACGGACGCCTCTAGTTCATGTACACAAGCCCCGTCTTTATTTATTTTTTTGGGGAATTATCACTCTTAAAATTCTCTCTCATTAACGTGTCTCTCATCTTTCACTTTTCTCCAGCTATTTTGGCTTCCACTTTATATACACCCCACAGTCGTCGGCCATTTACATACATATTTGCTGCCTTATGAATGATCCTACCATTTTCTTTCTTGAATAATGCAGACTTTTGACAGCAGAGAAAAAAGGTTGTGAAAATTGCCAGTGCTTTTTTTTCTCTCTCTCTCTCTCTCTTTCTCTCCCAGTCCCTCCGCGTATGTATATTTGCTGATGATAGTCGTGGCTAATTACTGTGTCCGTCTCCTCCTTAAAAAATTTTTTGTTTCTCTTTCTCGCTTTTTGCTGTTAATTGTTTTTTTTTTGTCTCTGCCTCTGGTTTTTTTTTTTTCTTTTTGAGAAAAGGATTAGAAAGACACGGAAACAACAGTTAGAAAAATCGCCAAACCACTAATAAAGAAGTTTTTTTTCTGTGTGTGTTGTGTTTTGCGTGAAAGGTGGCACTGGATCGATTCCGGAGGCGGAAGAAGCGAAAAGGAAAAAAAAAAAAATAATAATAATTTCTCTGGTTCATTAAGAATTTTCCGATGAAATATTTCGATATTTCCGATTGACTGACTGTGCACACCTTTAACGCATTTATGTCTTTCACACAACACAACGTAAGAGGCGAGAATCGTCTTTCCCCTTGTCCCCGCTACTATTTCACCCAATTAGTTCTGTCTGCCTTATTTTTATTCGTTTCCCGCAAACGCTTGCCGACGCCGCTCTTGGCTCACATTGAACAAATAAAATATATGCGTCATCCCCTGTACGCTCTTTTTTTCTTTTTCTTTGTGAGTTCCAATCGCTAATTATCAAAGTGTTTTAAAGCGAAACCTCCGTTTTTTTTTTTTTTTATTTCCTCACTTTCTGGTTTGCAGCAGCGTCCGTTCGTGAGCGACGCCGCGCATCGTGAAGGTGAGATAAAGACCGTTGGGAAACGCTTGCACTTGCACTCGGCGTGGAAAAAAAATGAATTTAGTCGGTAAGATACTTGCTTTTCCCTTTTTTTTTTTTTTCTTTGTCTTTTTTTTTTCTTCCCCGACCGCAAACGACGGAGATTAAGGACGCGCACAAATTAACCGCGTTGAGTACATTGGAAAAGAACATAACCCATTGTATGTGCGCATAGTTGATGATCTCAAGTATGAACGTTATCTCTTTCTTTGAAGCGAATTTCCGGAGCCATTTTTTTTTTATAGCCAAGTCTTTGATCGCGGTTCATTTGCTCCTTCTTTTTTTTTCGGGTTTTTTTTTTTCTTTCGTTGTGTTCCCTTTTTTTTTTTTTCTCAATCGGCTTAAACTTTACTGTATAGGAGCTCCGTTTAATACCTTCTTGTGGGAGGGGATTTTGCTGTTGACGCGATTCTCTTTTTCCTTGTACGTCTCTGTCGTCTTCATTCTCTTCGCCATTCGATTTGCTTCTCTTCGGTGTGCTCAAACGCATTGTCACACCAATTTCATTCATTTCGACCTCCCCCCCCCCTCAGTTTTTCTTCTGCACGGCTGCTAATGGCCGTTTGACATTCTTCCTTTTTTTTTTCCCCTTTGCTTTTCTTCCACGCTGCTTATTTTTTTTTTCTTTCTTTCCAAACTACAATGTACCGTACGATTTAATCATCTGTTGAAAGTTTTCCGTCCGCAGTTGTCGATGTTTCCAGGTTTTTCTGATGCCTGCCCGATTCTCCTTGCAACTCTGCCTTTCGTTCCGCACTTTTTGTGCTCCGCAAATCCATTCGAGTGCAGCCGACAAAAGATAACTGTATCAATTATCCCCCATTTTTCTTTCTTTGCTTGATGGACATTTTCTCTTTTGTACTCGAAGAGCGTGTAACATACAACACAAGCGGATTATGATTTCCTCCATTCAAGGTGTGCACAAAAAGGGGTAATCATAACGGACTTGTTTGTGTTTCTAATACTTTAATCCTGTCGGAATCATCCAGATTGGAGGAAAAACAAACAACTTGTTATTGACCAGCTTGAGAAAATGTCTTAGAAATGCATACGTTTTCTTTTAAATAAAGAATGGGCCTACCGTTTAGTGTTGCTTGATTAAAGGTTATGACACTTCCTGATTCGTTCCACAATTGTAGACCCTATGAACGGGCTTATGTAACAGGAACTTGGACCGTACTTCTGAGGTAACGTGTTACGTCAGCAAACCCATAAAAAAAGAAAAGAAAGCCAGTTAGATGTGTACGGTATATTTGTCACTGGCAACTGAACAGTCGCTAGGAAATGTAACTGTTTCCTGATCGGAAGTAATTTTCAATGACCAGTTTCTCTGAGCTAGACGATCGTAAAATAAACATATTGAACACCGTTGCTATAGTCGCGAAAAGAGGAAACGCTTCGATTGTTCGGAGGCATTCAAGAAAAATGGGCATCCCTTTTTTGTCCTTTACATCGTTATGATGGCCTTTTCCTTCCTTGGTTCATCATCGCCATTCGACCCACTTTTGCTCACCTTATTCAAAGTAGTTTTAGCGCAACTTTGAATCTGAATAACTCGTAAACTATAAATCTCACAATGGGACGATGGACTAATTACGAGGAGCTAGATTGTCACACACAGAAAATGTTCCAAATGGCTTTACCTGGCCACTATCGACCCAAGTTCTCATTGCCTTTTCTCGTTTCTCCGTGTGTGTCGCTTTTTTATCTTGACACTATGATGTTTGCGCCTTTGAAGGGCTTCGCTTTAAAGAATGCCATCGGAATAAAAGCAATACGGATATCCCTACACACACACACACACACACAAAAAAAAAGAAAAATCTTTTCCTTTGCCATTCATCGATGCGACGCAAAATGTTAACCCCCTGGCCTCAGATGGTTTTTTTTTTCTGCTTCTTTTCAGGATGTTGTCCAGTCGAACAAAAGTGAATTCATTTGTCGGGAACAAATACGACGCTGTGAGGGCAAGAATAAACCTTATGGTTTGAGTTTATATGTACACAAAAAAAAAAAAAGATGGAACACTGGAATGGCTCCGACTCTTTGATGACCCTTAAGAAGAAAATGCACTCCCCTTCCAAAAAAAAAAAAAAATAGGAGGATTGAAAAATAGAGAAAAGGTACAGCAGCAAAAGGAAATGCTTCCTTTTGCGACCCATAGTGTTTCCTTTTTGAATGGTGAATGACTAGCTGACCGGTGTCGAAGAAGACATTTCTCCACTTTACCTTGCGATGGTATATAGATATTCTCTAATATAGATCCACAGCGGGGCCTTTTTTTTTTGTGTGTGTGTGCTGCTCCTAGATTGTCTCACTTCCAGAACCCCCCCACGCTCACACCGATCCCTCCCACTCAAAACTTTCTTTTCCATCGGAAACTATAGCGCCCGCTATGCGGATAACTCCTCCTCTTCTAACGTTTCTTCTTCCTTTGGTGAGGGGCTGTTGGACAGACTTGATGAATTCGTCAGGAATCTACAGGAGGGCCAGCGACATTAGCCGCTCGCTACAAATTTTCAATAGAAAGGACTTCTCAACACAAGGTCCCTGTAGGTTTCCTACCGACCTTTGCTGTTGTCCAGCTTTAAAAAGAAAAAAAAACGGACCTCATAAGTTTAAATTGTGAAAAGAAAAGGGAAGAAGAAGCCATCAGGATAGGACCACCTTTTCTTTCTTTTTTCGGAAAGAAAATTTTTTTTTTTTTTCACAGGTTTTGGCCCTTACACCCGGGATCTTTATTTTTAAGGGCCCCAATCGGATTTGATGATGATGCAACAACTCCCACGCACCGGGCCCCACCGATAGTATAAATTAACCGCCCTCAAAGTCCGTCTGCCTGATTCTTATGGGGGGGTTGTTGAAATGCTTCTTCGTTTTGAAAATTTTCTTATATTTCTATATCCTCCTCCCCCCGTTCTTTTTCTACCCTCGTTCGTATAACATTGTAACTTTTGAACTGAATAATCTGACCGCCATTTTCTGAATTCCTGACTTTAATGTCTTTATCTTTGTTAGCCTCGTTTTTTATACTCCCATCTCGTTTTCTTTGGCTTTTGTTGCCCATTTTCTTTTCTGCCTTTTTTTTGTTTTATCTCCACGTTTCACGGAAACTAAGAAAACAAAAATAAGGCAGAGAAAATTTTCTTGAGAATTTTTTTTTTTTTTGTTCTTCCATCGGTTTCGTTGCGTTTGGGACATTCCATGTCTTCGGCAAACGTGACACACACGCCATTCTTTCATACGAAAACACGATAGAAAAGGCCAGCCGGGCTTGGATATGTCAGAGTGCTAGAGGAATGCTTTATGATGGAACATTAATTTTCTTGTTGTTGTTATTGTTGTGTTATTCTTGGAAAATGGGAAAAGCAAGTTTCTTTTTACCTTTTCTTAGGGAATTCAACTTAAATAAAAAGAAAGGGGGGGGGGGGGATCAGAATGACCGGTCACAACAAATGCTCCGAATACGATTTCTACCCGATTCCATTTCTTTTTTTTTTTTTTTTTTTTTTTTTTTACTCAACGTCCGATCGTCTTCGAGAGATTAGATACGAATAACTAATTACACCCAAATGTCCGTCATGCATAGGGTCGGGATAAATATAAACATGTGGGCGATATCATGTAGGTCGAGGTCTTTGATTCATGCACATACACTGAACGAGGTTAGATACATTTAGGCTAAGAAGCAACCAACAGATTCAGAGATTTCTCGTTTCACCATGGAAAATGAATATTCATTTTGAATTACATTTTCGGCAGAGTGCGCTGTCTATAAGTTCTCGTATTTGGTTTATTGAGACACCAAATAAAACTGAACGAGAGGCGAAACTATTGGAACGGGAGTTTTTTGCTTTGTCTGCTGGTTCTTTCGGATCTTTTTTTTTTTTGGATTGGCTCTAGGTGATGGTTTTATCGGACAGGTGCATCAGCTAACGTCACGGCCGTGAACGGACATTTCTACTCTCCCTTCTCTGACTGTCTGTCTTTCTTTTTAAAACATTGATTGTTTCGTTTTGTCTTTTATGTAAAAACCCTTTCCGCTTGGCCGTCCATATCATTAGATTGCCAGGCAACACTCGACAATACGCAGATGCATTTGAAAAAAAAAAAAAGTTAGAAGCGTGAATAGAATTCCGTACGAACGCGGATAAATAGGTGGCACTCTGCTTGGCTGATATGCTCGAATTTATTTGGTTTCGTTAAAAACAATTGGCTTGCGTTTCTTTTTTGAAACTCGTCGTCAAAGAAAGGCCACGGCAACGCACGGCTCTTTTCAAATGATTCAGGTTTTCTTTTCTTTTATTTCAACTCGAGAAATTCTTCCGACTCGTTTTGTTTGTCCGCTGCTCTTGTTAAATGTGTTTCTCCAAGGGAAATTTTCCTTGTTTGGGATTTCTTCTTCTTTCAAAACGTCCGTAGCTGGGCGTTCAATTTAGAAAAATAAAATAAAAAAAAGAAGTGGAAAAATAGGAGAAGATAATAGACAGGGGAGATGATGAAGGCCTTTTTATTTTATTTTATTTTATTTATTTATTTTTTTTTTGCTTGTTGTGTTAGATTCTCTGGCCATCTGCTGTCCCGCCAAGACCGACACCACAGCACCGATAATAAGCACGTTGGCAACCTGTAAATCATCAGGTGTGTGTGTGTGTGCTCGCGCCCCCTCTGAGTGTATAGACATGTAACACACACAGAATTTATATACACACGTCGAGCACAGAACGAGAAAAAAAAAAAAAATAATAAAGAAAAAGAGAGTTCTTTTCGACCACGGACGGCTACGTCTAACAGCAGTCGGGGAGAGTGGCTTCATCATTCAAACAACGTTAAAAACTTCTTCTTTTCCATTTATGCATTTTTATGTTGTTCTTTGCTTGGCGAGAAGAATTTTTTCTTTTTTTCGGGGCTTTTCTTGGTCTTCAACCGGGGCGGTCACGGCCCATGATGATGATGATGATGATGTAGATCGTGAAGAAGAAGAAAAAATAAAAACGGAGGGTCTCGGCTAAAGGGAGAAGTGAATGGATGAAAGAGAGAAGTTGGGCAAAAACTAACCCAACTTTTTTTTTTTGTTTTTTCTTTTTTGTTTTCATCGTTATAAAAAGTGGAGATGGACGACGACGTTGCCAAGTCACGAACGACCAATCTCTCTCTCTCCGGGTGTCTAAAAAAAAAAAAAAAAAATCTTTGACGCAACCCACACCCAATTGTTCCAATAAGAGACGCATGCGCAATGACTGGAAAATGAAAACCAGCAAATCTCATTGCCAACGAATGAACGTGTTGGCCAGTTTGTGGCGTATGGCCAATTTAAAGCCACTCGTTGTCGTCAAATCTACTAGAGAAATTGAAGTAAAAAAAAAAAATAAAAAATGACAGCCATGTGGGAAAGAAGAAAAAAAAGGTTGTCCTGGAGTGTCGTGGTGGCTTCAGGGTGGTGGCTAGTGTCGGTGAGGGGACACGAAAGAAAAAAACAAAAAAACAAGCCATCCATCTCTCCATCCGTCTTCATATCATCCGCTGAGATCTGCAAGTCAGAAGCAGCCACGACAGTGACGGCACGCGTTGATAATCGGGGACGCGGCCTTATTTGCGCCCGCACCAATGCACAGGCCAGCGCACTATCGGTTCGATCGGCAGGCGACACCTAGACATTCTAAAATGGCGTTAGGTCATTGCGGCTGCATGCCAAAATATTACTGGCCAACCAAAAAAAAAAAATAAAGGAGAAATGGAGGACGGACTGGATGGGATCGATGGGCCCAGCAACAAGCTCCAACGTCCCGCTGTTTGGGCCGCGCCTGACAAGCGAGCGGTGACTAATTGGAGGCCAACACATAAATGGCAATCGTCTTGACAGCCGTGTGAATATGGCCGGTGAAACAGAGAAAAGATGTTTCTTTTTCTTTTTCTTTTTTTTCTCCTGGGTACTGCATTTTACAACGAGCGTGATCTCCCCACCATCGGATTCTTTGATTTATTGACCCATTTTCTTTCTCCTTTTTTTTTTCTCGCCTCTTTTGCTACGCTTCCCTCGCATTTGAATCGCCCACTTTTTCAATTACATTTGGGCGGAACCCGCCAACGACCGAGGAAAAGGAGACACACTGAACAAACAAGATCCATTTCTTTTTAACAAACAAAACATATTTGCATATGTAATAAGAAAGAAACATTTATTTTTCTTTTACCTGATCTTCTCGTTTTCAGTATGATACAAAAAAAAAAAAAAAAAAAAACAACTATAATCTATGAAACAACTTTTGATTGTAAACAAGGTCGACATCAGTCGCATTTTTTAATCAGACGGGCATGCCATCGTGCGCGATCATTAGTGACGGCCGGCATTGTCTGTCTTGTGCATCAACAGTTAGGGACGATTCCAAAATGAAACAAGATGTCAAAGACAATCACGTGGCTCTGTAGTTTAAAAACTAGTCAACCGTGTCCTCGAACGCTTGCTATGTCTCCTTTCATTTCATTTTTTTTTTTTCTTGCTACTAGAGAAATTTGACCAAGCGAAAAGGTGGGAGGTTAGGCATAATATAGAAGCACACGAGCGCACAAAAGTGTCCTGCGTGGAAGAAGAAAGTTGCAGGCACAGAACGGAAAATAGAAATGTAAAGGGGGTTGGGTCCAAAAAAAAAAAAAAACGAGGGGGTGTATAGGTAAAAAAAAAAAAAAAAAACGAAGAAGGGGAGAGAAAACGAACCGATGGAGTAATTTCGAAAAAAAAAAAAAAAAAAAAAAATCTATACAAGTCTAGAATCATGGTGCCGAAATTCCAGAGCCAGCACGACACCTGAAGTCTTCTTCTCTTTCCTTTTTTTTTTTTTTTTTTTATGGTGGCAACCAAAAGCAACCAGCGAAAAGAGATACGAAGAGAAGAAAGAGATATTTTGTTTGAGTTTTGAGCCCTGTTGCGACGACCAAGGGAACGCTATGCGGTCCTCCATCTTTTTTCTTTTCCCCCTTTTTTTTAAAACTTTATCCTCTTCAATTTCCACCTGCATCTCTTTTTTCACTCACCTAAAAATAAAGAAAAAAAAAATCCAAGGTCGGAAATATGTTGCCTGTAGTCTTCATTTGTACGTAGAGTTTTTTTTTTTTTAAGCGTGCATTGATTCTTTGTTGACTACGTTAACGATTCCTACTCAGAATTTCACGACTAGCTGAGCGTTACAGGTACAGAAGGAACGGTAAAAAAAAAAAAGGATTCAACTCGTAGAGTTTGATATTTATTTACACAGCTTCGACATCAGAGGTATTGGCTCCAGCCGGACGCCGGAGCCAACGGGGGGAGGAGATGGCACCAAACATCCGGCCAATCCTTTCTGTCGATGAAATCCTATAGCAGCGGTGATACAGAGGCCGATTCAAACAACAACAACAAGACGCAGTTGGGGGAAATTCTTGACGTCATTTCGATTGGACAATGCCGTTCATTTTCTCCGAAATATCTAGACAGTTTCTCTCTCTTCTTGCGCTCAAGTTGTCTACTAGTTAAACCCACATCATCTTTCATCATCCAAAGATGTGTCTAAATATATATACACATACTGCGTAGACACAAGAATCGATGCGTGATGATGCTGGGAATCCTGGAGGGAAAAAAACAAACAAAACAATGCCTTCAAGACACGGCAACAACAATGACAAGACGAACTATTCATAGTACATCGTTGATGCCATACCCACTGATATGACGTAATGTACTACATAGAAAAACCTATCGGTTCGCAGCGGCGTTTTATTTAAAAAAAAAAAAAAAAAAAAAAAGAGCTTCCTTCATACGGATCGATCTGTCTTTTGATCCTCTTTTTGTTGGGAATCTGTTTGTTACTTTTTTTTTCTATTGATCTACTCCTGGAAAAAGAAAGAAAAAAAAGCCGATGCGTTCAACTTGTTTCATCGTGGCTTGTTTCCTTCTTACTATTCACTTCATCGGAATCGATTCAAAATGCCAATGGAGATGGAAAACCTATTCATTATACATTTGAACGTCTTTGTTATTAATCCAAAAGACTGCGTGGCTATGGCTTTATTCGATGCGTACACTAGTAGTAAAAATACAGGTCCTCTATTTATTCATCCGCGATCATCTTCTGAGAGTGTGGCAGGGTCATCGGACAGCCGCCAACGCACGAAGGATTTCGTTTCCACATTTTCCCACACGGCTGTTCGAGTGTACAGAAGAAAATACTTATTTCCAAGGATCTACACAGCCAAGTGATAATCCGCTTCTTTACTTTAGCTTTACAACTGTAGACTATTGTCATCGTAATAAATAAAACATGTTCGGCATATAAACCTGCTGTGGGACACAATTCGAGAAGAATGTGGAATAATCACTCGAAATGCCGGCCTTTTTTTTTTTTTAAATGTGGGATGGACTGTTCGTGTAAGCCGAATTGTCACTTTTTACGGTGAAAGAAAGAGGATTGACATCTAATTCCAAGAAAAAAGGACATTTCTTTCGTTCTTCTTAATTTCTTTTCAATTTCTCGAATTCGACTGAACGTTCTTGGTGCTGTTTGTCGATGTTGGCTGTCAATGACCGTGAGATTATGTTGTACATTTCTTATAGACATCTCTCTATTCCTCCGCCTCAAAATGCGCTCTGGCCGTGTACACCGATGCAACTTTAGATCGTAAATAAAAAACGAAAATGTTTTCTGGAGTTTCACGCGAGAACCAATCGTAGCCGGTAAAAGAGGCGCAGTGGCCGTATAGTGCAACGTAACGCAACTATGATTTCGGATGGTTCCCGGGCCCCCCTCCCTTAGTCCTCGTTCAGCCTCTTTTGGTTTCCAAGTGGATTGGCCCACTCACAGCGAAAAAAAAAAAAAAAAAAAAAAAAAAGATAAGTTATTAATAAATTAGAGAAATAACTGCCTATCCGCTTGTCGAAGAGGGGTCTGGAACTCCGAGGAGAGAAGAAAAAAAAAAAGGAAAAAAAAAATGAAGAGATATCAACATATCATGAATAATGAATGAACAGAATTTCGGATGGGAGAGTTGCGCTAAGGGAACACACAGCGCACACATGTAGACAACACACACAAGAAGAAAAAATGTTATATAAAGAAGAAGAAGAAGAAGAAGAAGAAGAAGAAAAAAAAAAGTATAGACAAAATAGGTGGAATGAGGAATGAAGAAGAACAAGCCAACAAAGAAGAAGAAGAAGAAGGGAGAAAAAGAGGAAAAAATTTATCGATGTTGATTTCAGATTATCTCTCATTTGAGCACGAGCGTGTCTGGCCCGTGTGTGAGTTAAGGTCGAGAGCTGACGGGCAAGAGGAGGCGGAGGAGCTCGATGGAGAAGAAGAAGAAGAAGAAAGTGGAAAAATAGAAGAGAAAAAAAGCCGCTCGAACTGTTTGGTTCACAACTAGTCAAAAAAGAAAGAAGAAGCGAGTTGCCTGCTCCGCCTCCTTATGGTGTATATACCTACCTCTTTTTACAGGGCCCACGTTATATTATTAGGCTGTTGTGGGCTTCGCTTATTCCCATTTCGGATGTGTACGGCATCTATATGTTTAGATAAAGGTACGATAGATACATCCCTTATATTCTTTCTTATACCCATTTCTTTCTTTTCTTTCCGACAGTCAAAAACATCTGAAAGATTTCCCGTCTCTTAAATTTTTCTCTCCCCATCTTTTTGTGTGTGGAGAGGGGGCTCTCTTTTTTCTCCAGGTCAAAGAAAACATCCCCCTCGGTCTTCAAATCTTATCGTCGAGTTTCATCGTAAAGGTTCCTTCGTCTTCATCTCCGCCTCTTTTCCCCAATTCTATTTTCCCTTCTAGTTGAATGCATCACTAGTTCGTGCTGGTTACTAGTTTGTATACATACATATATATATATATACATATATATATGTGGCATGTGTAGATGTTTGTGTGCCCATCGCCCGGCCAGCCAACTGAGGGGTGGCAATGCTGGACGGCCCGGGTGGCTACGTTGCCACCCTACGTGCTGCCTTGGGTGGCGAACCAGCCACCCAACGCTCTAGCGTCCAGGGCGGCAGGACCGCCGCGGCGCGTCTTCTTTTTCTTTCCTCCTTCTCTGCTTAACAGGAATATTCTTCAATCAGTTGTGATCTCAATTTTTTGGATGACGTCTTCTTAAACTACAGCGTTTCATCCATATCTTTTACGAATAAAGCGACAATGAATCGCAAATCAGATCAATACAGGAAAACGTGAATCCTATTGGCGATACTTTTTGAACGTACGAAGATCACGAACGGTACAGCTGACCTGCTTTTTGGTGAAATTATCTGCATATGGATGTGTGCTGTCGTCGAGCGCTAAAAAAGGGCACGCATTCCATCGACGACGCGCCACATTCAAATAGTGCGAATATACACAACAACCCACAACCTTCTCTCTCTCTCTTTCTGCCATTTCAGATTATATGTGTCGTTTACTAATAATGTACATAGACATTCCTATTTCACGCGCCTCATTCCATAAAGAAAAGAAAATAAAAAGGTGTCATCCAACAGGTAAAAGTTGGTTACCATTCGTCCTCGTTCCCGTCCCCTTCTTTTCTCACAAACAATCACAACCATCAGGCACACATATTACCTGTCTTGCTCGTCGTGTTGTTAGTAATGTCCCACTACGAAAGCAAAAAAAAAAAAAAAAAAAAATAAAATACTCCCCCCCGTCCGGTGTTGCTCATTTGCCTTCATCAGTCAGCCCATTGGTATGTATACTGGCCCTTACGTCCCGATGGTTGAAATTATCATTTTTTTAAACAGAATTCATTTCAGTTTGTTTATATACGCACATGCTGATGTCAAAGAAGATGGACAAATTTATTAGATAGGCATAAGACCTTAATAAAACACGGCAGACAGCGAGGGTGCGATGCCCGGATATGTATATATATATACAGACACTCTGAGAAGATTCAAGTCAACGTGTCTCTCGAAGACCAAATCGTAAATTTTCTAAAGTACCGCCAGGGTCTCGCCGTCCCTTGTCGCGACCATCTGATCCAAGAGGAAACGGGCCAAAAAGTTTTGGGAGATGAAAGAGAAAACTTTCCCCGAGTCGCAGTATAAACAGCAGTGAATGACAGGCCAAACTGTACGCCACGAATGTAACAGTGCATATATACACATGACAAGAGAGTAGAGGGACGACACTATGTGGGAGATGACGGCCGAATGTTTATCCCCCTTTTTTTTTTTCCTTGATTTTTATCGAATGGATCACGAGATACGATCCTGTCTGAAAAGATGTCGGGGTTGAAGAGGAAACGATGGAGATAGACAATTTGAAAGGTGATGGAAGACAAAAGAATTAAGTCTAAATGCCGTGAGAAAAACAAAAGAAGGCAGACCTGGGGGTAGGGGGAGTGATATGTAATATCAACATCTCCAATTGATGTTGAACGTTTCTATTCCATAAGAGAAGGTTTACAACATTTTCCTTCTTTTTTTTTTTTTTTTAATACTAACATCATCAACGCTCCGCATCGTTCCCAAAAGGCCTGTGTAATTATCACGTGACGATACATCAGGTGTGGACTGGCTGAAAATGAAAAAAAAAAAAAAAAAAGAAACAAGACGGCGTGAGTTACGGAGAAGAAGATAAACCCCCCTCTTTTTTTTGTTGTTTTCTCTCCTGTTATTTTCCTCTCACTCACTCACTCCCCTCACTCATTTCTCCTTGTAAAAATGAGAAACATTCTCTTCATGTTTGGTTTCACATTCCGACTTTTTTTTTTTACGTTTTCCCCTCACTTTTTTTTTTTTTTTTTTTTTTTTTTTAATCCTCCGCCGCGTGATGACTGCACATACGATCCGTTATCTTCTCTAGAACTACATCCAACATTTGGTGTATACTGGTGGGTACATCTTCCACCCCAGAAACGACGTGCATTTCGGTGCTGACGTTAGCCACACATCCCCCTCGTGAGTTTTGTAAATCACAAAAGTACTTTCAAAGTTTCTTTTCTTTCCTTTATTATTTGAGAGAGATAGAAAAAGACGGTGTGTTTATTGTTTAAACTACACGAGAAACAGTTTATTCTCGCTTGTCGATTTATAAAAGACAAAAGTCAAACTATGCCCTCCACGCACAGCTGAAGAGTCGTTGGACCTTATAAGAGGAAAAGTCCAGCATTTTTTTTTTATGATGTGTACCAGGATGTGCGCACACGGCTACGGCTTCTCCTGCAACTCCTGTGTGTACACTGGAACATATCTCGCCGTATAGCTTGCGTGGCTCTCAAATAAACAAAAAAGCCAACGGTCGTACGTGAGAAGAGGAAAAAAGAAAACCTATTATAACTATTATGAAAAGACCAGAAGCCATACCGCAGGCTTGAAAACGGAAAGCAGGCAACCTTTCTGCTATACATACGCAGCGTGTAATATATACAGTTTGGAGCTATATACAATTTTTTTTTTTTTTTTTCAATCGCCATGGATACATATCCAGTCGCCAGAAGCTTTTCATTCCGTTCTTCTTCCAACTCCCGTGGTGTTTTCCTTTCCCTCAAATTCTAATCTGGAAAAAGAAATAGATGAATCTCTCGCAGTAGATGAAAAGAGTGTCAAGTGCATAATGAATCACCTCTTCGAGTCCAAATGTTTTTTCGTTGAACCTCGGGGAAGATGGAAGATATTTTGTGAAGAAGGGAGCGATTTTTCGAGGAACTTCTCTACATGATTAGAGATTGTTGGAAGTAGGACAACATTTAGAAAAGGTCTGTAACACATGTCCTGCCTCAATGAAGAGCTACAAGACTTCAAAGGAAATCGTCCAATAACTGAAATATTTCGCACGAAAAACCTTGTGCGTGTTCGTTCATCTATGCAAGAGCCACACTTCAAGGAACAGATCGAAGTTAGCCATTATGTTCGATTGCCCGAAAATGCTGTGGACCCCCCTAAGACCAGAACATGATGTAACATAACCTCATGTAAAGGAATCAAATTTTTCTTTCTTGTGCTCGTTTACTTAATGAGTTTTTGTTTGTCATTAGGCCTATAGGCTAAATGATGGAACACAAGATATTAGAAAGACTTGAAAACATTCGTGTAAACGCTCCTGATTGGAAACGAGCCGAGACGTGGTAGGCGGAATTGTTTCCGTAGAAGATGAAGACAAGAGGATTGTACCAAACACTCTCCTTCTATTATACACAACAGTCTTTTTTTTTTCCTTTAAATAATGAACCGTCTATTGCCTCGGAGCTGGCAAGTCTTGATTAAGATGTGTCTGACGTTTCATTATGAACATCTCTTGATGTGTTTTGTCTTTGCCTGTCTGCACGGTGGCTTTGATTAAAGGCCTGATGTTGATTACACCGACGGAATTAGCCCTATCGAATCACGTTTGATCAAACAACAGCCCAAAACCATATGTATACGGTATAATATGAAAAGCCTACAGTAGAGCCTTGGAGTACAGGCTACCGCGTTTGGCTAGAGGCTCTTTGCGCTCAGATTTATTCCCTCCTTCACCAGAAGCAACAAAGTTTTTCTTCTGATTTTATTTTAGTTTCCGATGTAATTGGTACGAAGGAGAGGAAAAACAAAAATCTGCTTATTCATTGTATTTATTGGAATTTGTTCCAGGAAATACGTTGCATATGTAAAAAGCATAATCATTTGTCTGGCAAAACTTGCGATTATTGTAACGTGGCATTCAATCTGGCCCCCTTTTTTTTTTTTACTGCGTAGGTCCCATTTCATCATTGCCGTTCTGTTTCTCCTCCCTCTGCTCAATCCCGAAGGTGAATTATAACACACCGATGGATTTGGTGAGGAGAATTGATTGAGACGCCATATTTTTCATTTTCTTCTTTTCCTGGATGAGTGTCCATTTACATTCAACAATAACTGACTCTGGGTCCTCCTATTTTCTTTTTCTTATCAACACATCAAAAGTCAAAACAAGGCAAGAACTTTCTATCACGCGTCAAGGAAGAAGTTGATCGCTTTCGATATTTATTTTATTGACAGTCTAGCATCGGCCTTGCTCTTTTCTATCAAAAGTCAACACACAAAACTCATTGGGCTCTGGATCGCTTCTCCAATCCGGCTATCGTTTCTTATTACTCATCTCTTTCTTGTTTTCTTTTTCTCTGTTATATCGGCCCGTCTCTGGCCAACGATTTGTTTAACGGGCAAACAATATATAGATGTTGGGGTCCGTGCCTGCCGCTGCCGTAAGCTCTCTCTTCAATGACCTACAGTTTATGCGTGACGTTCAAGTATCCACACACGCACGTTGTTGGCTATCTGGAAAAACAACAAAAACTATCAGCTGCGGGATGAGGGACCAAGGCGAGCGCCCATCATCAGTCCAGCTCGTCTCCTCGCTGGTCTGGCCGATTGACCTCGATAAATACCGCCCATTCGTCTATATCCAAAGGGGAAAAAGGAGAGACAAAGAGTCATCAAAGATGTTAATAACACCAGCTATTTTTTTTTTTTGTGTTTTTCTTTATTTATCTTTATTTTTGATTTTTCTTCTTTTATGTTCTTTTTTTTTTCTTTTTCTTTAACGCTTTGTCTGACCGTTTGGATGGCCTTCATCGTCCCTATCATAGCAAGGCTTTCTCATCCGAAGGAAATGCGCTAGGTATCTCGAGTCCGCCGTGATTATGGAGATGTTAAAAGAAAAGGGGGGAAAAAAACAGCGAGCGGTTGATGAAGACATCAAGGATGGACGAAAGTAATTATCGAATCTCTTGAGGTGCAACTAAAAAAAAAAAAAGAAAGAAGAACAGCGGGCACAGGTATCACGCCACCTAGTATATAAATGCACGTTGAGGTTTTGCCACGCAAGGCCGACATTTTCCGTCTGTGTCAATGATCTTCTTCTTGTGAAACACTTTCAAATGACGATTCTCTGCGGGATGCTGGCGACCACCATCGTCATGTCGGTAATTATTCGGCCACGTCGATACATTGACGGATGCAAACCCCATTTATCGTCAGTTGGGGCACACTCACGCTAGAGTCGAATGAGCGAGGAACAAAGTGTGTCTGTATCTATCAGGTCGGATATTAAGATGTTCACATCAGCATTCGTTGCGCTCTGATTTGTGTCATTTGCCGCATCATCTTCTGTCTGATTGTTTCCCACAGAAAATTGTTTGTTGTTTTTTTAAGTCGAGACGAGCTTGTAATTGTTTCCAAAAGAATAGGGCAAACAGTGTCGAGAGGGGTGGTGGCTGGACGAGCAAAAATTGGAGGTACTGTACGTACACGGTTAGGTCTATAAGATGATGCAGCTAAAAGGTGGGAAAACAACTCAAGTCTCTCTCTTGTGTGGTGCTGGAGGCCACGAGGCCACGGCTCAGCAGGTGACCAATAAGAGAAGGTTCACTTCACATGGTGAATTCCCCCCTCAGCGGGAACCGAATGTAATTTACAACTGACATGGAAAAGGTCTTCCAACTTGGCACTGCGGGCGTCTGCGTTGACGGTCCCGAAAGAAAAAAAAAAAAAAAAAAGTCTCATCTCTAACCCTCCCCAAAAACTTCCAGCTCCTCCGCACAAGACACACACACCAAAAACACAACTCTCCTTTCCCGAAAGAGAGGGGGGAAGAAGAACCCCAAACTGACGGGGTTAAGGGAAAAAAAAAAAAAGAATCTATCCAAGTTGGGAGGGTCAATAGGGGAAACAAGGAGAAAATAAAGACTCTTTTAGAGGCTCGGATAAAAGATTCTCTCCCGTTTTTTTTTTTTTTCTCAAAAAGATCTTGCGGCTGAAATAAAGCAGTAGGGGATATCATCGAGCTCTTAGGTAAAGAAAGAGAGAGAGAGAGAGAAAACGATAGAAAAAAAAAAGTTGAATAAGGGGGGGAAAATGTATATAAATGTTTCTCTTCGACTGTGCGCACTTAAATGTTTTTCTACATGTCCAACTGGAAAAAAATAAATGGATTGCCTCCATCCCAGTGTCCGACAGCTCCACGTCTACCGTGACTCTCAGCATTTTCTTTCTGTTTGATGAAATTTTTTTTATTTCTCTGACCGTGTAGGATTGTGTTTTATTATTCTTTCTGTCTTTTTTTTTTCTTTCTTATTAATGTCTGTACATATTTTTTGTCCCCTTTCTATTAGAAGGGGGAGGTATTACCTGGACAAGATTTTCCTTAAATCCTCGCTACGTTCTTCACACCAACAGCGAGGACTTTATTTCTTTGATGATCTTGTCAACATTTTGAGAATGAACGTTTCAGTACTTTCTTTTGTGATATTTCTGTCTTTCGAGTTTGTTTGTTTTCTTCAAAGATGTCACGAAACACGAGTGTGTTTCACTCGTCTGCATTGAGGATGGCCTGGGCAATGCGTTCGTCCTCAGGTGTGTTGTATTTGCTGTCCAAACAAACAAAACCCGAACAATAGGGAAACAACCGTGTCCGCAAGTTCGACTATGTGGGCACCTATTGTTCCCTTTATTTCACTACCCCCCATACGTCTTACTATCCCCTCTCTACACCGTAACAGCCACCTGTTTAGGGAATTGATTGCGGCCAAGAGCAAAACATCTACCGAGTAATTTCAGAACGCGCAATTAAGGAAAATAGAGACGGTTGTCATTCCAAATGACATTAACAGCCCCCCCCAAAAAAAAAAAATCACATCAAAAGGTCAAATTTCTTCATTTGTTTTTTTTTTTTTGTCGTCTGATGAAATCGAGCTAATGATAGAGCAGTCCCCAACTTGTTTACCTTTCACATTTCCTTTATTTTTCTGTTCGCAACGAAACAAGAATTGACTTTGCTGTTTGTTCCAAGATGGACGTGTCGGATATGTCACTGCCCTCTGTCCAACGTGTACGACAGAGGCTACGAAAAGGGCGACCTCTTTAACAGCAGTGGTCCGTCAAGCTCCAATTAGATCTCTCTCTCTTTCGCTTGACAGGTTCTCCAGCGAGAAAAATCCCCCGCTGCTTTTGGTGGACCCATCGTGCACCACATTTTACAGGAAGGAAAGAGTTCTGATAACCGCTTCACTTCACTCGCCACTTTTTCAAAGTTATTTTTGTACTTTGACGAGGTCTCCTTGACATTTGAAGTGGCCGCGTCGTTGTTATTCTTCTCTCCCCTCTGTTTTTCTAAGTTGAAAAAAAAAAAAAAAAAAAAATGAAAATTCTCTTTGTTGTTATTTTTGACGTTTACCGATAGTCATTTCAACTTTTGACGACCACATTCATATTCCCCCTTTTTTTTTTTCTTTCTAACTTGTCTCGAACGGCGGGTATGTCCAGTACAGTTAGATAGACTGGGCATTAGCAAGCGCACCACCTGATGTGTCGGTCGCGATTTGCTACGCTCATATAATTCCACATGAAGAAACACATTCCTGTTTGAATCGGGCCCTTGTTGCCGCTCCCTGGCCCTTTCTCCCCCTTCGACGCCCACCTGTTGGGATCCATCCGCAGAGCCAACGAGAAAACAAAACGATGTAAATAACACAAGGAGGTTCTCTCAATCATGTTGGCCAAAAAAACAAAAAAAACAAAAAAAAAAAAACACAACAACAACGAAGGAGGAAAAATATATTCATAGGAAGAGAGGTGGTGAAGTGGTGGAGAGGGGGAATCCGTCAGCCAGCACAGAAAAGACTTTTTTGATGGCCATCGTTTGCTGCGCCGCCTCAAAACCAATACGAATTCGTAATCAGCAGGTTGAAGGATGGCCGCGTCGGTGAGGCCCGTAAGGCCGCGCGTAAAAAAAATGTTTACCATGGGTCCGTTGCCGGATGAAACTCATTTGCCAAAACGATTTGTTGCTGATAGGTGGCAGGCCTCCGTACTTGTGTACGCCCTTATTCTCTTTTTGTATGTTGCCCTCCTCTTGTTTTCTTTTTTTTTTTTTTTTTTTTCAATATGTTTTAAATCCATGGAACACATCCATTTGCTAGTGGAAAATGTTTCTCGCCCAAGACACACAAATCTCCAGGTAGTTTATTATATACCGTTGATAATCGCTCAAGTTCTTTTTGCCCTGCCAAGTCCGCCCTTCTTGCTGAGAAATGGCCACGAAATATACTGGAACATTAGCCGACCGAATCGCGTAGATACTGCTTCTCTGGAACGATAAAAATATACGGGCATACCTTTTTCTTTTTTCTTTTTTCTTTTCTTTGATGGTGTAGATAGAGATATCACACACCCAGCCAAAGCCACGTGAGTGAGGAGAAGAGGGGGGATTTCTAATAATAACGTAAATAACGAGCTTGAAGCGGCAGCTTGGCGGACTCGTTGGAGGAGGTGCTGAAATGTTTTTACAGGACGGGACGGGCCGTGAAAATTGACGAGCGGAGCGGATTTCTTCCGCCGCGAAACAGTTTCACGGTCAATTTGTAATTTTTTTTTTCTTTTGGGATGCACTCTCCTTTATACGAACAGCACACGCCACGGACGTTCCTTTCTTTTTTCGCGCCTTTTAGTCGAATGTGTTTGGCTGTTTGTGATACGATGAACCACTGGGCCGGTTAATTCAACACGTGATGAAACGAAAATTTAAAAAAAAAAAAAAAAAAAAAAAAAGAAAAAGTTGAGCTTTTTCAATTGAAAAGGCGTTACATCATAATAAAAAGATGGCCGTGTCCTGATCGGACAACACAACCCACCAACAAGAAAAGGCGGGTGCGATAGAGACCGACAGAAGAGATTGCGTCTTTTTCCGTTTGTTGCCGTTGCCGTGTTGTACAACAGACGCCACAACAGGTTTTCTTTTCATTTTTTTTTTTTCATGAATATTATTCCTGTTTGTGTAGAAGGTTTCGGCGATGATGGCACAGACGATCCGTCATCTTTTTTTTTTTATACAGAGAAAAGCCTACGCCTTCATCTCACATTTCGTTTCGAGGCAATGTTTGGCAGATGCAGACAAACTGGAGGCATCCTCACCGCCGCCCTGTTTCTTTTTTTTTTGTTTTGTTTTTTCTTTGTGCTAATTCTTGTAGAGTGGCTGTGTAACGAGCTGTGATGAACGCGGATCTTATCTGCATACAAGTTAAAATACTAAAGAAAGACGTTCGTCTTTTTTTCCCCTCCGTTTTCCAATGGGCCGTGACGAGGCGGGAGTATTCACGAAAGATCGCGGCAGACTAAGAAATCATGATCATAAATTCAGTTCCATGCAACGATAAATTTTGTGAGAAAAAAAAAAGGGGGGGGAAAGATAAATAATAAAAAAAAATAAAATAAAGAGCCAGCGAGATTTTTTTTTTTTTTTTTAGTTAGGAGAAATAATAAAAAATAAAAGATACCCTCGGCCCCTTTTTTTTTTTCTCCCTTCTTTGTGTCTCTACGTATACGTGTGTGTGTTGTTCCGCCACTGAATATATCATTGGGATGGGATTTTAACGCTTTGGCGTTGCTTTCTCGCCGACTTGGTTTTTTTTTTTCTATTTCTCTAGGCGGCTATATCTTTCACAGACGCCCCGAACTTTAACGCACGGCTCTATCAAACACTCTGGCCCGTCATTGTCGTTATGCAACGGCATTCGCTTAGATTCCTTCTTTTTTTTTTTTTTTTTTTTGCTGTTTGATACGTTCCTTAAAAAAATATAAGAAAAAGAAGGGAAATACAAATCTGAGGTGCTGCTGGCGGCGCTGACACTATGTCGTCATGAGCGTTCAACCGTGTCGTTCTAGCGCGACAATATCAACACAATCAACATCTATTAGCCATCAGCGTCATCCCGATAGTTTATTTCTCTCTTTTTTGATATCCCGAATTGTTTTTTGTTTTTTTTTGTCTGTATCTAGGGATTCGTCGAGTATCATTTTAACGTTGCACCATCATCATTCGAATCTCTTATTCCTGCGTCTACACGTCATTTCACGAGAAAATGGCAATCGACGAGAAATGCCGCGCTTTTCGGTGAAGTTTATTACGACCACTTTGGCCGCTATTATCGCATCTCACACTACTACAAGGCTGCCATTAGCTTTGCCTCGCAGTAGTAAAATACAACAGCTCGAATACCGTCTTCGCTGAAGTTCTTAAACTTCGTAATTGAACTCTCGCTAAAGAAGCAAACAATTAGTTTCTCAGGAATTGATCTGGAGAACTGAGCCGTCTTCATTGCAGCATTTTTACACGCCGGATTCACGCTGATCGTATCACGTGAAAGCCTTTGTCGTTACAAGAACTCGGAGTCATGGCCACAATAGACTTGAGCAATCCGATTAACTATATATATTTTTTATTCCCTATGTTCCTTTTTTCCACCTTTTCTTTTTTTTTTTTTTTTTAATATCAGACTCAAAAACCTCACGGCAGGGGGTAGTCCTTCTTTTTTTTTTTTTTATTTCTTTTTCTTATTCTCAGTAGCAAAGCGGCGTTTCATCTAACGATTTTTCATACCTTTCCCGCTTCATTCAACCTATATGGTTATTAAAGAACCTATGAGACCTAATGCCCGAAACCGGTTGTCAATGTCAACCATTTCCTCTTTCCTTTTCTCTTTTTCCCTTCTCTTTGTGGAATCCATATTTAATGGGCCGCAGTATAAAGTCGCTTGGGAGAAAATCTCACCCTACAATGTATACGGCGCTCTGTGAATGGCTTCCGATGGCACATCAGTTGCGTTTTTATTCTTGTACGTGCTGGACAGTTGCGTTTCCCAAACAGGGCACCGAATAGCAACAAAAGATGGTGGTAATCCGGGGCAATAAAAACGTCCGCTTTTGGACCCCACGTAACGCTGATAAATAGACCAACCACAGTAGATAGACGGCGATTGGTTTCTTTTCCACCGTCTTGCAAAGACTCGGCAAGAAAAGGTCGTAAAGTGTGACATTAGCAGACACACACCCATCGACCATATCGAGTCTTTAATACGTGGAAATGAAGAAGAATGGCGTGTTGTCCCTTTTAGTTGCGGTAGTTGGGCCTATAAACGGTAGCGGACGTGACGAAGAGTTCACCAATTCACAATGGACTCGACGAACGTGGTGTGCGTACACACACACGCAGTAGAAAAGAAAAAGAAGCACAGAGAAGGAAAACTGGTCGAAATAGACGATGGATGATGCTGAGAATTTTGTTCGTATCTTACACAAGACAGCGCCCATTTAATCGAAAGCCTCCTCCTTATTCCTGGAACATCTGCTGTAAATAACGTAACTGGTTAGTAAGGCGCCGACCTCGATGTCTCAATCAACGAGTTATTAGTTCTCTCCCACCCATCCCTGGCCATAATAACACACACCAATCGTCAGCTCCCCAACTTCCCTCCAATGTGGTAGTCGTTTGAAAAGGGGAATTGAAACGTCAGTCCCGCAACTAATTTTCCAGGTAAACACTATCTCTTTTTTTTTTTCTTCTTCTTCTTCTTCGCCTGTTGTTTTGTCAGGGGAAAATAAAAAAGGAGGGTCCTTTTTCATGTTGTTTTCCTGTTCCACAACAACCCCCTTGCCGTAAAAGGTAAACGAAAAAAAAAAAACAGTCGTCGAGTGGATGAAGTAATGGGCGGAGTGGGCAGAGTTGAGAGGCCTACACCAGCAAGAATGACTTTTCTATAGACTCTAGTACCATCAGTTGTTTCCCATATATACAACTCGAAAGTCCGAATAGACCTTTTCGTGTTTGTCTATTTCTTTTGTTTTTTTTTGTGTGCTCATTTTGACGCATAAATCACAAGTTACGTATCGTATTACGACTCTGTTCTATTTATCCTTCTTAAAATCTCTCAACTATCTTTGATTTGAACTCGTTTATAGAAATCAAAAAGGTATCGGAGAGGGTCACATAGCTCGATGATTAGCTGCCAGCATCCATGAACCTAGTGGCCATGGGGAGGCTTACGAACAACCTACAAACTACGATCACCTCTTCTCTACCTGTGTGGATCGATCTTCAACATGTAGTGAACTGTACTACAGATCGATTTGAAACGTCTGTATTCGTGTCATGTGTGTTGTGTGTTTTTTTTTAATTCTGCCATTTTAGCCCCTTTATAGTAGACATGGCTCTTCACCTTCATCTTCCTTCTTGCTTCTTCTTTCTTGATTGCTCTTCATCTTCTCATCTTCCTTCTTGTTTCTTCTTTCTTGAAGGCATCTTCATGATGTGTAGATGATGTCAGAAGCGATGAAGATGTAGAATGTTGCGAATCCGTTTTGAAGAATCTTGAATGAATTGAATTGGAGGGAGTGGAAGTTGGAGGTGGCGGGAATCGAACCCGGGTCTTCTTGATTACAAGGGAGTGGCGCTAACCACTGTGCCAGGACCGCACATCCAAATCAAAACAATCTTTGTTGGTCATATGTTCACGTATATATAGCTCCTATAATGCATGTTGGTTACATAAAGTATAGCGCAGTGGTATAGCTTGGGGCTACCATTCATTTTTACTCGGGTTCGATTCTTTTAGATTTTATTTTTTTTACGTGGTAATTAATGTAAATGCTTAACCTAGCTAATGTGATCTCGAATTATTGTTGTTTTTGCATTATCCCATCGATATTTATTTGTTTTTTAAATATATGTTTTTTATTTCACAATTTGGAGAAGTTGCAAATTTTCAAGATAATAAATAAAACAGCGCATTCAAACAAGGAGGGAAGTATAATAATACGCAACTTTGGAAAAGTAGATGGAAGAGAGAGTAGAAAAACAGCCAGAAAAAACGTTTTTGAAAAAAAATGGAAGCTCTAAAAGGGAATTAATACAATATAAGGTACAAAAAAAAAGAGGGGGCAAGGTATGTGGTGGTATATGCCCGGCAATCAGTCGCAGCAGCAGGTCCAGCACGTTTCCAAAACACTAGAAACAACACAACAACCACACAAAGCAAAAAAGAAAAAAAAAAAAAGGCTGACTGCTTATCTTTATGGACATGAAAGAAGAAGAAGAGATAAGAACGACATCTTTTAAGAGAAAAAGCATTTCTTTTAATAATATATACTTCCTGCTCCTATATGCCAGTCCAGCAACATTTATAGGCTACGCTGAACGTATACGTCTCTTTACGTAAGTTTATGGCCTCTTTGGCATCACTAGCATTTTCTACCCCCCTCTCGTTTTTGTCTTGTCAACTTGTTTGCCCCGCTTCTTCTTTTGATTTTATTTGTTCAGAAGAGAACGGCTCAAGTTTTTCTTTTTACTCTTCAAACGGTTTCAATAAGAGATTGCATCAACGAGAAAAGGGGAATCTTCAAAGGAAAGAAGAGTCAACAAAACGACGAAAGACGAAGAGGAAAATGGTTAAACTCTTTTTTTTTTAATTTTTCGTGTCGTCTTATTTCATTCGAACGTCGTCTATTCACTACCGCGGTGGGAACACAAGAAGACGCTTGGACTACGTTTGTTTTTATTTTTATATTCACCAATTTGTTCAAGAGAAAAACAACACCACAATGTTCTGCTATTACGTCATCAATCAAAGGCGAAGTGTTGGTTAATTGATTGTCGTAAATCTCTCCGTACCTGTACCGACTTTTGCGGTCGGCTTTTCAGCCGTGTAGATTCGGGATCGATACATGCAATAATCACACACCAGCCGACAACAACATCAATTACATTACACGGGTTTTATTTTTTGGGATGTAAACTTCTCTTTCCCACAATTCATTACTTGTTTTTTCTTTACCAAATTCTGAAAAAAATGGCGTCGTTGTATTCTTTTTGTATCGACGACCGTGCCCCAATCAAATGAAATCCAGTGGAGCGACGCGACGTATGAAAAACTGGGAGACGGACAGGTTGGTATTTGCGCGATCCGATGGAGCGCATCGTGATTCAAGAATTTGATACGACCGGGTGCATAAAACCAATCATTATATTAATTGCGTGCTGTATAATCCATTAAAAAACAGCTCTCTTCCCTATTCGTTTTTTTGAAATCATTCCAATTCATTTTTTTTTATAGTTTTATGCAATCAACCGACCCCCGAAAGCAAATGCATAGAGGAATGAGGACATTAAACAGGGCAGAAAACAAGCAAACAAATGATTTCGAAACGCCCTTCCAGATTGCGATTCATCGTGACATGGTCGCTCATCGATGCGTGAAGCAAAAATAATAAACTCATAGCAAAAAAGAAAGGAAAACAAAGAAACAGTACAATAAACTGCATCTGATTATCTTGTCACATTTTTGTTTTCTTCGATCAACATACCCATTAAACTATTTGAAAAACAAATAAAGAACCGTAAAGACATAAGTAGAACATTAAGGCACACCTCGATAGACAGGTCTATTCAATACAACACACATAAACTCAACCATGCGGAATCCTACACGATCTCAAGAATTTTATTTTTTTTTTGTGTGAATGTCTACCCCTTTTTTTTTTCTTTTCCGTGTTACTTCCCGTTCCAACCTGAAACGTATACAACTCCGTGTGTGTATGTGTACAGTGTATTAGTAGACAGTCTGCCTCGATTCTTTTGTTTTCCTGGTTAGTAGACATTGTACACACACACACACACACACACACACACGGGGCATGGAAAGAATAGACAAGAAAACGGGTATTATATGTGTGCTGGAGCGCGTCCACAAAGTCTACACAAAATGGGCCAGCACCTGGTACAATCCGTTTATGTACAGACGCGCGGTACAAATAGAATAAGAGGTATTCCTTTAGCAATGGTCGACTGCTTCCTTCCTTAGATTCCTGAACTCCATGGCCCTATGTACACGTTGGCTTGTATAGTTTTCAAATACAAGAAGGGCGGTTCATGCGCTTCAGGTTCCTCCACCCGCCCAAGGGTTTCCAGGTGGGCGATTCCCTTATGGTACCCTTTGGCCCCGATCCTTCTTGTCTGCATCTTAATTGACCTTTTAGCCTCTCAATTCAGGCCCTTAGACAGCTTCATTATACACTTTGTTGTGCTCTGTCTGAGTACTGCGTGTGAGCGTCGGCTCACGGCCGAATGAAACAATGCCACACCTCCGGCTCTATGCCGATTTTTATCCCTATATGTATGTAGGCTATACAATAGGTATTCTATATGTACTGTGGGATCGCCACATGCGGCTGGTCATAACAGCCGCATCACGCGCGATCTTAGACGAAGAGGAACATTTCTTTTTTCGGCGTGGGTCGCTCGCTACGGTTTTTGTTTTTGAACAAAAACTTCTTCCAACTTTCCGTTTAGCCACAAATTTAAAATCATCAAGGACGAGGCGCGTAATTCTGTACTTCTATTACGTACTATATATGACAAGGAGAAGGGAAAGAATTTAATAGGAGAACGATAAAGAAGTTGTTGAGGATAGCAAGAGGCGATGAAATACGAGGTAGAAAAGGCTCTCATAGATAACTGAGGCTCTACACGATACACCTGAAATAAAAGTTGCTACTCTTTTAGAAAAAAAAAAAAAAGAAGAATTCGATTCAGTTCCTTTTACGCTTCTTCTCCGAATTTTGTATTTTTTCGGTGGAAAATAAAGAAACACTGTCTGATGTACACGCTTAGAAGAAACGCAGAGAGGGGGGGGAGGGGGTCGAGCTTGTTATATTGTGTACGACCAGATTGCATGACTAAACACAAGGCACGAACAGTTTTTTCATTTCTATTCCCCCCCCCCCCTCCGCTCAACTCAAGCGGATCAACACCACCAGCCTCTTATGCCTCTCTTTATTCTGTTCTTTCTCGACATTTTCTTGCTGCTTCTACAACACTAGGTGATTCACGTCGCTTTGTTTTCCATCTATTTTTGCTGTTGCACAACACGAATCGAGACACAATGTCCACCCAAAAGTTCAATCCTCGTTGCGCGAAATTAGATGCAAAAAGAGTAGCGGAATAGTGGCAGTATAGTTACACAGGTTTTAAAGTGACTGGCTAAAGAAACAGACTAGGAAATGACGTCAATGTTCGCTCGTCATCTGATTTTTCTTGACCGTTGAATGGGAGGGGGGAGGAGGGCCTTTTCTCGCGTGTTTTTTTAAGACAGCACCGAACTGTTCTTCCTTTTGAATCTCTCCGACACCTGTTTTCCTTTTTTTTTTCCTCCTCGTGCCAAAACTGTCAAGTTGTATCGGTTTCGGACGTTTGAATCCCCAACTGCCGTTACACGGTCCGACAGAATCACGCACGCGACCCGCCGTACAACTTAATTTTTCATTCGCGTTTCAATCGACTTGTTTTTATTCTCTCATATTTGCACGACATTATTCTCAAATCAGTTAATGATTTATTTCTTTGTTTATCTAAGCTTTCATCAACTTGCCAATGGTGCCGTCGTCCTTCTGGTTCACCTGCTTGTTTCGAAACCAATAAAAGAAATCAGAAGACAGGTGGTTTCATTAAGCTGCTCATGCCATTTTGAAATCTCATTATGCGTCTTTCTGGTGTTTGTCTTTCGTCTTCTTTGTCTTGTGTTTGCTTTATTTGGAACGTGAATGAAAATCAACAGCAGGTACATGTAAACAAAGGGCAAAAAGCAACGTTGCATCTTGCGTTCGGTCCGCGTTCATATAGCGTGCGACTCTCCGCGCCGAGTAAACGCACCGAGCAATGACTGCGTTCTGAAGTGAGAAATGCGAGAGATGAACCGAGAAGAAAGAAGAAAAGAAAAAAGTATATAATCACAGAGGAAATGATGAATGTGATTAGGTAAATGGAGCTTTGCGTGCCAAAGGGTTGGTCTCGTCTTGCCGGCAGAGAATAACACAACTGTGAGGAATAAACAATTTTTTATTTTATTTCATGGAGGAAAAGCCTTTTATTTATTTCATCCTCATTGACTATAGATTTTCATTTGTTGCTTCCAATCCCCCGCTTGACTTGTTTTTGTTTTTTTTCAACCTTAAAAAGGAGCAGCGGTGGCAGCAACGGTTCGATTTTCAAATGTTGTCGGCGTATGTACAAGTGCCAGTGTCGTTGAGGCTAACAACCAAACATCGCCTTTAATACAGAGAAGAAAAAGAGAACCGTGAAAGATTGCTGTTGCTGCCGAAGCGGCAGCCTTTTGTCGAAATGAATGGCCCGTATCCAATAGCCGAGAAAACTGAAATGGGGAAAAAGGTAAGTCGTGGTCGGTCGCGGATGATGACAATCCAGTGGCTTATACCATCCGCTTCGTTCACACAGGACCATTAAAAAAAAAAAAAAAAGAGAATTTACCCTTCGTTTTCATACCCAATTGTAATCAACATTACAAGGACAGAGGTCTTAGAGTAAATTTTTAATTGCTCGGTGATTACCGACATCTTTGAACGCTGTTTGAATTGAAAGCATCTCACGATAGCTGATGAATAACTAAGTCGATGCGAGAGATGCTCACGTAGATGTTTTAACATGTCTCCACCCACACGATCACGATTGTAGCTCTAAGGTCTATACCTACCGGTCGATGACGACACCCGCAAAAGACCACCATCATTTTCGAATTTGGAATAATCACTTTGGCAAGATTTCTTTTGCGTGATTTTTCAATTTTGTTACGAAAAAAAAAAGAATCGTGCTGAATGGGAAAAAAAGAAAAGAAATAGTTCTAAATAAATAACAATCCTGTGTGTGGGGAAATCGTGAATGTCTTATCGACATCTGCCCCATTCAATTAAAAGCAAACTGGCAGCAACAATTTTCTTACCTTTCTTCGTTCGGCCAACCCGCGTGACGCACGAAAATCAATCGTGCCGTCTGCAGAGCCGACCGTGTATTTCTATATTTGACGTACGCGTCTGTAAATGTTCTTTTGTCTTTTGATATTATCTCCACTCTTTCTTCGACATCTCACGGGTTACTGACTTTCGATTCTTTCTTTTCCCTTCGTTTACATAAGAAGATGATGAAAATTGAGACAATATAGGGGTGAACGAAAATAGGGGCAAGAATAAGAGAAGCCGAATGTCTTCACGAACTGATGGAAAATCGTGCGTGATCGACTGGCGGCTACAAAAATCAATCCATCAATTTTGTTTTTATTCCCCCCTCATCTTCGCCTTCTTATTTCTTTCGTATTCTAACCCCCTCTGTTTCTTTTTTTATATTCCACCGTCCCGTTTTTTTTTGTATTGTTTGTTTTTCTTCAAGGTAAAAAGAAAGATAAAAAAAAAAATAAAGAGTCGTAGTTCTTTTTCTTGTTCTATCGCCCAAAGAAAAAAAATAAAATAAAGGAAAAGTCGGGACAAAACAATAGGGTCTGGTAAAACGTAAAATCTTTTCAAGTCAATCTCTTACACTCTCTTGGTGTTGGCTAGCAGCGAGAGACCTGCGAGATTGAGGCGAAGAAAGATACTGTCTAGCGTGTGTGAGGCTCTGATAGGAAGAGCTCGCGCCGGATCGTTTGTTCGCCCGCCCGCTCCGTCTCTCCTGTGTGTGGCTGTTATTGTGTGGGCCGGCGCATCTTTAATCTTTTATCAAACACACACGGGAAAAGGCAATCGTTTTTCTTTTTTTTTTTTTTTTTTAATTTAATATTGCATCGAAAAATCCTTCAAATAAAAGAAGTGTGTGAATCGCTTTTCTGCTGACGTAATGCAATGTCTTTTCATCCCGATGGTATAGGGAAATGATTTCCAATTTTCTTCTTTCTTTTGAGGGCACAGAACAAACTGAACCCCACACTGGTGATTGGACGTGTGTTGCCTTACATTCGGGTAGACGACGTCTTTGTTCTTTTCTTTTTATTTAGCCTGCCAAAGTCCGCAAACGAGACAACCGAGACTCAACACGCACGCACACACACATTGTTGTGTGTCGAGTGTTGTCGGGTGTTTAGTTCTGATCGACTTACGGTTCAATTTTCTTGCTGACAATTCGAGAAACTGTTTGACCGCGTCGATATTCCGTAGTTGGTATTGAATTAAAAGAGTCAGAAGAGAACAAAACAACGAAATCTTTTGACACAACTTACACGGACACACAAAAACGCAACAAGAAGCGGCGACTGAATTTGGTGTCATCTTATCTTAAATCCTTTTTATTTTTCTTTTGACTGAAGAAAACAAAACAAGATTTTGTAATTTTTTTCCATAAAAAAAAAAAAATAAATAACACGCACAAGTGTACATGGACGCAGGGGGCTCCTCGTCGGCGCCATAAGAAACCGCGTTCGTTTGCTGTCTGTTTGCTGTCTGCGCGTATTATGCGCGCAGTGATTATAATATATCCGAAATGCAATCGAGTCATTATTATTGCAGCAGTGGCGACGGTTTCACTTAACGACAGACCAGCCAACTCGGCGGTAATCAAATACCTCGCCCGCTGGTTAGTTCGGCATTCACGCCCATCGCTGATCTCTCCAATCCATTTCTCTTTTGCTATCCCCCCTCCGCTACTTGTTGTTGATGACGTGATCCTCTTGGAGTAGAAAAAAAAAAAAATAATAAGAGTTCAAAAAGAACTGGAGCTGCTGACACAACGAACAGGAGAAAATGAAATAAAAGAACTCGATCAAAACAACTGGCCCGGGCTTCCCTACGCCACAAGTCGATTGTTCAGCGTTTAAACAATAGTGTTTTAAAATCTGACCAAAATTCAGTTGATGATTGGGAATAGCTGCGATGCTGCACGAGTAAAGGATTTCATTTAAAGCCCTAAAACTATTAGGATAAAGAAAAAAGAAAAAAGCAATCGGAAGGTGAGGGTAAAGGCCGTGGTTGATTTGTCCTCGGATAGAAAACAAATAAGGATGCCTAGCGCTGAATATCAGCAGGAGGAATCAGAGAATCAAGACGTCCTTAAGATAACCGGTCGAGTCGATGACTCGTTCGTTCGTGCCGCCAAACACCAAAAAGGGTCTTCCATCAGTGGCCCGTTTGCGGAAGGCCAACTAACAAGGCAAACACAAAATATGCATTACAACAAAAACCAAATGAAATAGAAAAAAAAAAAGAAGACAAACGAGTCAATAGAAATGAAAGAACGTACAAAAAAAAAAAAAAAAAGAAGAGGAAGGGTGCTGTTTTTACGTAAGAGAAAAAAAAAGAAACAGGGAGAAAAAACAAGTGGCAACGTCGGAATTTTGCGCCACCACAACTCTTTCTTTTTTTTTTTTTTTTTTTTTCCTTTAATTTTATTTCTTTTCTCCTTTTTTAATCGGCAAGACAGCACGACTGTAGCTGCTGGGTGCTGCTGCCGCCGCCGCCGCAGCAGTTGGATGTTATACGGGGGCCGTTGCTGAAAGAAAACAACAAACCTTTCTACCCTGTCGGGCCGAGTGGAAGGTAACCAACGTGATTACGTCTCTCTGCCTCTCTCTCCGACGTTGTGCTCTCACATCTCGCAAAATCATTTGCATCCGATTCGTTTGATTTTCACGTTTCCAATCGTTTTCGAAAGTGACGCGTTTTTTTTGCTTGATTTATTTGTCTGCGTCGTTCGAGTTCTGCCAGATCGTGTCGAACCCGAGAACTCGACCTCAACGAAAGCAGACCCACACTCTCTCCTTTTTATTTGTCGCTTTTCAATTTGACATCCGTCGCGTCTCGTTCGTTTGCCACGCCGAATCGTTTAACGGCTTATAATGTCCCTGCGTTCCCTAGTGTCGTGCAAAGTGTCACCCGAATCACGTTGAACGCCAGAAAGTCCAGATCAGAACGACGATTCGATCAGTACAGTCATTCGAATCTTATTGCCCTCAACAAGTTGTGGAACCTGATCGTGTTACGGCCGAGAATGGCTCACCCGACGCTTGTTAAGCAATCCCCTATTGGAAATAAAGCCTTGATTTTGCATTGAGAGGATTTGTTTGGGATTCGTGTTTGCCTCGGTGAATGAACATTCAGTGCATCTGCTAAACGTTAGTGTGCCTACAATCAAATGTTAGTGTGGACATCAGATACGTCAGGTGGATTACGACATATCTGAGCTACAAACCATCAGCGTTGACATTGGTAAGTTGATTCATTTCAAAAACCTTTTACTCGAGCCTTTATCACCATTCAGCTGTTAGGCAAATTGATTGAATGCTAGGGTTTGTATTGTTTTTTACACTAGTCTCGAATCTATAACTTGATCTTCAGGGGGGCGTTTTCTTTTTAGAAAACCCAATTCAATTTTAAGTGTTTCAATCGAATGGCGTCGCAATAGAGTTGTCCCATCATTTATCCTTTAACGGTACAGGATCCTCCCCCCCTTTAATTTCCTCTCTGTTTCAGCCTGTCTGCGCTCTCTCGTCAGCTGCGACTATAAGACGCCCTCGTAGCACCTGTTAAAAAAAAAACTGCCGTAATTAATATATACTTTTGTTCCTAATGGCGCTAGTACCTATAGATATGGTAACAGGGGTCTGATGCGGTCATAACGTTGACCGCAAACTTCTGTACATGAACGACGGTTTTGAACAAGAAAAAAAAAAGGGGGAAAAACCACGACGAAACAAAATGATTATGAAGTGACAAGGCCATACCGCAGTTGCTTCCGGCCCTGCCTTAACGTTAGTCCATGTGGTGGCGACAATGGCCATTTCTTTCAGCAATTGGTCAATGGAAATAAAAAAAAAAAACTATATGTAGTTGTTCCGGCTTTATTTTTTTTTTTTTTAGATGCAAGCCTTTTCACTAATTGTTTGGAGAGAAAGAATCTCGAATGAATCTAATTTGAGTTCGGATTGGGTGGAACGAGTACGCAAGTTACCAAAAATGATTCTATGCGTTTTGTTTTTTTTAGTGTATACCTGTGTCGTATATTGTCATGGGAAAAAATGCACCAAGCTAGCGGTAAATAACGAAATACGAGCCAATGATATCGTGACGCGCTCAGCACTTGATTTTAAATTAGCAGAAAAGAAATAAAAAAAAATCACTGGTTAGTTGGTCAACTGTTTTGTTTTTTTTGTTTTTTTTCGATTGTTTTCTCAAGTATACCTTTTCCTTCCCACCTCTTCTGTTCAGAGCCACGTCGATTCGCTCCCATCCCAACGAAAACCGCAATTTTCTTATAGCAGTGACGAAAGCTTTCCGTTGTCTCTTTGGTGTCATTCTTAGTTCTTTTTTTTCTCTATCCCCGTTTTTCTTTTAATATTTTACAACCCGTGGAATGATGCGTATACTACATCAGACAATCGACGCACCTTCTTCTATTTACTTAAATACATTACGGTATTATTTATATGCGCAGTATCCTTTTCCTTATGTCTTGAAATTCGCTTGATTAACGACATTGTAGCACTCTTTTTTTTTTCTTTTTCATTTTTACTTAGTCCACTTTTCTTCAATGGCTTTTTGCTTAATGTCTTTCTTTTTCGGAGAGGGGGGGGGGTTAATTCCACTCAGGAACAAAAAGGTGAAAGACTTAAGGCCATTTGAAAAGTCCAAATGGATTGAAAAAAAAAAAAAAGTGCCACTATGTTCTCCGCCCTTCACTTATTTTTTTGCAACCCCTTTCTTCTCTTGACCCGACTGCATATCAAACGTTCTTTCATTTTCGTCTTTGGCAGTTCATTTATCAAAGAGTGAGAAAGACTTGTGTGTCCTTTTTGCTGACTTGACTAGCCTCTTCCGCTTCCATTCTGCTTGCCAAAAAAAGAAACACACCGGATTAAGGAATAGAAAAAGAGGAGGAGGTTAAACACAGGAACATCTTAAGGGAAAAAAAAATGCAAAGTACTACATGTCTAGTACGCACGCAGTCACAAGTGGTCTTAATAATACGAGCGGTGAGTGTCTAACTGAAGATTCTGCTGCCAAGAGTTCCAAGATGGCGAGAAAATGAATGTCTTGTCAGTGTCAAAAAAATCAGCTCGGCCAACAGGAAAGTGGGAGGGACAGATGGACGATATATATATTTGATTTCCTAAAATGTTTCACCCTTTTTCCGGCGTGGCTTATAGGGGGAATTTGGCCTTGCCGGACGCACATTCGCAGATTTCCTAAAAGCAACACATTTTTTGGCGACTTAACAAATGTTTTTTAGCGTATCCGGTTACGAATGCCAATAGTAAAAAGATTTCATTGCAAATTTTAACACGAGTGGTAGTAGCCTTAAACAGTAAAAGTTAGCGAAAGAAACGAATCGAATTGAAGGTGGACCAACAGGAAAACGTACTGAAGTCTATTAGGCAAGGAATCATAAAGGCACTTTCATGTGTTTGATAAAGATCGACAATCTTCGAAGGTGCAGCGCTTATCGACATTTTCTTTTCTTTTTTTTTTTTTTTTTTTTTTTTTTATCTTTCTCGTTTTTTAGAAGCCAAATCATTTGTTCGCCTATAAGTCATAGAGCGTTCCAAAAAAACTAAAAGGGAAAACCATTTATGCAATTGGTTATTACATAGACTGCGGTGTATAATGGCGCAGATTTGCTGCGTAGCGTTTGACTTCGTACAGCATGTCAATTTTTTATTTCTCTCTCTCTCTCTCTCTCTCTCTCTCGTTTTTCATAATAAATTTATTCCTCTCTCTACGACCATTCCCCTTTCCACAAAAGAAAAAGTTGTTGAACACGTCTCATCCTTTTTTTTTTGTTCGTGCATCTTCAATTTTTTTTTTTTTTTCTGGGCAGGTATCGCCTGTTCGTGCGCAAAGAGAAAGACAGCACAAACCCGAACAGATCTTGGATTACGTTTGGGGGCCCATCAGAGTGGCATCGTTTGCGTTTACCCTTCGCCGCGTGAGAATCTACGGAAAAGGAGGTGGATACCATGCCGACATAAGCAACTAGCAGCAACGTTGATTTCATCAAGCCGCTAGAAAAAGTCTCGGTTTTCTACCACACTGCCAGATCTTTCATCATGGATCACAATGCGGGTAAGTCACCTTTTATTTAAAAGAATTGGATTATATCCTGTCGCCGGATTTGTTTTTGTCGCAATGCTTTTTTTTTTTCTTTTCTAAAAAGGAATATGAGAGGAAAAAGTCAGTCGCGAGTTTCTTTTTTTTTTTTTTTTTTTTGCTGTACATAATTTTTGTTTTGATTGATTGATGCGCGTCTGTTGCGCGTCGTGATTCGTTGGTGCGGCCGTGATGCCGCCGCCGGTGACGTCCTACCCCCATAGACCGACTAGTTGCCTGTTGTTTTGTATGACTTTCACACATGCGGTGAACCATCGTTACAGTCCCTTAGCTACCCACTCATCACGCGATAGACGGCAATTGTTGCCTTCTTTGAACAATTCTTTCGAAATGGCTTTATACACACGATGCTCTATGGTTTCACCGACTCGTCTGCTTTGATCTATAGGTTGTTCATCATCACAAGACCCCTTTCATTATCATATTTATACACAACACCCCCAAGAAGACCGAGAACAATGAAGAGAAACCCCCTGTATGTATCCCTCAAGGTTAAAACAAAAACTTGTTGCATGTGGAAGACAATGACGTGTAGTTTGACGGCACTCGCACGTTGAACCTTTTCCTAGTCTCACATGTGGTTGTCACATGGTAGTGTGTTATGCTTTAAGAGCGCACACGCGATATGATTAGACATTGCAATCGCTCGACAAGGGTGAGAGCAGACAATCGTGTGGAAATTTCAACTGTTTGATTAAGCGTCCAGTCGATGCGCTCGTCGTTTCTTTGCACAGTTGCAGTTTGTTTTCCTTCCCATATCCAAGAACAAGCAAAAGGTACTGACGGCTTCATTTGTAGGTGTTTGACGTGGCAACCTCATAGGGTTTTTGTGCTTTCATAAGACTGCCCTGGATAACTTTAAACAAATCACATTGCATACGATCTTTCTTGCGAACATCTCTTCGCCAAGTCTCTCCTTTTCTTTTGCAAATTGTTGCGCATGCGTCTAGTATTTATTTTGTTTTCGCATAGAATAACAAAATTTGTGTTTTGTATGTGCCATAAGCTCAACGGGTCGCGACCGACTGTATGGAAAGCTGAGGGCGATGACTGATGAATGGGCCCTCCTCTTTTCGTCTCGCTTCCATCGTGTACATGTGCGTGTGTTTTGTCTGCCATGATCTCATCTAACGGCATCACGAGCGTCTTCCTGTGTGTCTACAACCAGTAGGTTAGATGTGCTCTTTCGTTTGCTACCGACACAAAGACACAATCCTCTTTTTTCTTTTTTTCTTTTCTCGCAATTTTTTTGTCAGTTTCCAGTGGCATTCAGGGCGGGATAGAAAAGAAGCCCAACGTGCAAGCACCTGGGCTAATCACGTCGAGAATGTCAAGTGGCCGATAGAAAATAAGCTGTCGCTCACACACACAGAAGCAAACACAAAAAGTTGGCGTGACAATCACTCGCTCAAAAGAAAAAAAAAAGCCTTTTTTTTTTTTCTTTCAGCCACGCTGTTGCTACCCTTTAACAGTTTTTTTTTTTTTTCCCCTTTTATTTTACCTGCCAAATTGAAATACTGTTGCTGTAGCAACGAAGGCACCTGTCAATGGCACTGTCCTCCGCTAGCGCGGTCGCATAATGACAAAACCGTGTCTCTTTTTTTCTTGTTTCGTAGTTGTCTCCTTCATACCACCGGTTTCCGTCCGAGAGTGTATGCTAAATAATCGTGTTCTTTCTTTTGTTTGCTCGTTGTCGTCCTCTGCCGCCTTAGAACGTTAGCGAAAAAAGAATAAAAAAGATAGCCAGATATAAACACATTGCTACCAACCATTAGTTTGTTGTTATATTGTACAACAACTCGGATCGTATACTTGTTTTTGCCATAATGGAATTATTTATTTTCCTTTTTTTTTTTTTTTACAAACCAAAGAAGAAGAATTGAAATGAAATAGTCGGCTTCCTTTTTATTCTTTCAAACTGTCACTTGAAGAAACGGCTGTCTCTTTCTATGGTGAATCTCTTTTTTCAAAAGTGTAACGATGGCCGATGCGCGTATTACATGTCTAATGTAATTGCTCCGCATAAAAGCAGTGCCGCTAAAATTAAAAAAAAAAATACGTCAAATCAGCCAAATGGAACTATTCGGCATTGCATTTCACTTGTATGATTCTGGACTAAAGAATCATTCGATACTGTACCCCGCCGACCATTTCCCACATTTATTAAGCCGCTATCAACAAAAACTTTTTTGTTATTGTCATCTTCATCTGATGATGATGGCACTTTTTTATTTTTTTCAAAACTATCGCAAGGTGAACAAAACAGCAACAAAAGTACAATAGGGGGGCGGTAATAGACATACAGCAAAGAGAAAGAAAACCATGTTTTGTTGTTTTTCGGCATTTGTTTTATTTTTTTTTTTTTCGGTGGGGTCGTTGTGTACCCTCCCATTCCATGCTAAGAAGCATGATATGAAAACAAAAAGAGATTTTTTTTTTTTTTTTTGTTGTTGTTGCTCTTGATCGAGACTTGATTGCCGACGACGGATGACATCAGACAGACGAGAAGACACTTGATTCTATGACGGACGCATAAATGATAAGAAAAATATACACTAGAAAAAAGCAAACGAAAGAAACCCCTCGGAAAGATAGTTGTCTTCAGGGGTGGGGGAGGATGAAAATGAGAAGAGACAGAAAAAAAAAGATGATTATAAAGAAAAAAAAGCCATCATCATGACGTCTCCTCCTACCTGACGGTTCTTTTTTTTTTTCGACCTACTTTTCTTTCGTATTCTGACCGAAAGAGAGGGGAGAAGGCAGATGGCGCGATGCGTTGACTCAAGAGATTTTGTGTTTGACGGATCCCTAATTTTCATTTTTCGCTTGTTTATTTTCTTTTTTTTTCTCTCTCTCTATCCATCAGAGAGATTCTCCGAAATTGATGCAGAAGGTGTATACACCTCTACATGTCGCCACAGGGGGGAGGGGGGGGGGAGCGCTGAAAAGACATCGTCCCACCCGTAAACACAAACGCAGATTGCGACGAAAACAGAAAATTGGGAGCAGGAAACAGTCGGTAGTTGTCTGTTTAAATGAAATCCAAAACGAAAAATGATTGAAATAAGAATAGAGGCAAAGCAAAGCTCGGTCAAAATGTGCGTGTAACGCGAAAGCGAAAGACACATGAGGTCGTCGTCGATGAAGGTGATGGACGACGTGAGCCGTCACTCGCAGAAGACGTCATTGTTGCTTAACAATTTCATTCTCTGCTTCTCCAGAGGGGGAGGGGGGGGGAGGGGAGTTAATCAAAACACGTCTCAGTAGACACACACACACACACACACACACACACAAAAAGCGGTTGAAAAAGTAGGAAGCCGGTCGTAATAAATATTACCTGTCTCTCCAGCTTGATGGAACTTGAATATGATGCAATAAAAACGAAAAACAAAAACAAAAAAAAATAAATAAAAATAAAAATTTGAGTATGTATATCAGAGTCTACTTGAGATGTAGAAGAAAATTGCGTGTCGCCGTTGGATGAAGCGCGCTCGTAAATCGGACAGCGGGATCCTGGAAAAATGGAACAACATCGCCATCGGCTCCTACCTGTTTACCTTGCGATGGCGCAGTGCGCGTGTATTTTAAGTCGTTTGCATAGTGTAGGCTTCCTCAATGAGCCGCATGAACGGGGAAGCGAAAAAACTGCGGGAGTCAATTGCGTCTCGTGCATACACATGTGCGTTAGTTAAGTGGATCCTCTTGCTGCGCTCGGCCACATTCCCTTCAATTTAAGGCGAGCGTGCGAGAGAGCGGCTCTTCTTCGTCCCTCCTTTTTTAATTCCTCCAAACTTGCGGCTGTTTGGTTGGTCAGTCATCTTTATCCACCTGTCCGCTTTTCTTTAAATTTTTTCTTAAAAGAAAAAAGAAAAAAAAAGGAGACCTCCTTGCATTTTGTTTTGTTTCATTTTATTTTAAATAGAAACTATAACTATGGTAACCCCCCTCCGGATGATAATAATGAGGAGTCTATATATTTGAGAATTTATGTTTATATCTATATATATACAGTGCACGTGGCGGAGAAGGAAAAAGAACTTTATGAATAACGACATCAACCGTCAGAAGGAAATATAGCGAGGTCGGGGTGTGTGTAGAGAAAGAAAAAGGATCTCGCCGCTCAGGTCCGCATCGCGATGCGAACACACCGAAGAATGCAACAAGAACGGCGGCAACAACAACATCGCCTTGGCTCTCTCTTCAAGAAAAAAAAAAAAAAAAAAAAAATCTTTTTCTCATTAAAAATTTGGTGGTAGAGAGAAGGAGGGAGTTTTCGAGTCCGGTCCGAAAAGAAAAAAAAAAGAACCTGTTCTCTTTTTCATTTCTTTTTTTTTTTTTTTTCTCTCCGTTGGCAACGCTCGGTTATTCTGTCGAGTGAGCGGGCAGCAACAGCAGCGCTCATTTATTATAGTTTATGTTCAGTCGAGTCGTGAAAATGCAAGAACAAGAAGAAGGAGGGAAAGACAACACGCGCAAGACACCGATGAAGAGGGGGAAAAAAAAAAAAGAAAGAAAACTTGCATGTTTCTTTTTTGTTTGTTAAATTTTTCAAATCGAGAACTTTGGGGGGGCGATGGCTACAGGAGTTTATACAAGACGAAGAACGCGGTCGCAATTGAGTTGTTCCAGCCACACAGATTTTAATAGGGCCCGCTGATACCCGCTCCCTAACGAAAACAAAAATTTGCATGACGATTGAGATGCAACTACTTGCTTCTCACATTTTGATTATTGTTTTTTTTGGTTTTGTTTTTTTTATAGTGGGATTGGAAGGGTGCCGCAAAGACGGGATGGTCTAAACCAAAATCATAAGTAGAAAGAGATAGATGGGATAAGGATTGAGTCATTGAAGAAGGTCGGGTGTGATTGGAAGGCCACCGCTTGAGCATCCTCAAGGAGAGCGCTTCCCTTTGTGTTATTTTTAATGCGCATTCGGTGTCTGACGGATAATCGGACCCAGGCGACTCTGTTGATTTGGCCCACCGCAGGGACAAGGCACGAATTCTGAATAATCAAAAATTGATATGTAACGAGTTCGTGAAAATATAAGAAAGAACACATCCTCAGCTGAGCTGTACGCACATGGCAAGCGATTCGCGCATTTTGACGTAACAACACAACAACCTATTGCTGATTAAAGGGCACGGAGGACTTCAGTTTCAGTTAGTGCGACGGGATAATTTTCTACCTGGCGGTCATCACGTAGTGCGGTCGCTAGCTTTGCATGCAAATCAGGCACCGCTTGTATTATGCGTCCTCGCTCAGTGGGGGAGGCGCATCGACTCTTTTTCTTTTCGAGCTGCTGTTGCGGTACCCGCTGACCTTCTCTTTTCGACGCTCGCTTCTCATGGCTCTTGTAACAGATATAGTATATAAACTGGAGAGCGCAACTGCTTTCTCTCCGACCTTACAATGTCTACACATTATGGTAGAAATGCTGTGTTTTTTGCGAACAAAACACTGCGAATACGATTTCGAAAGATTATTTCTTGCGGGTTAAAAAAAAAAAAAAAAAAAAAAAGGAAAATCACGTCCCGACTTTTGTTATGCTTCTGTATGTGTTGAAGTTGTTTTACTCGACCTTTTTATTTGCTGGTGAATTGGAAGGGGGGGGGGGGGAAAGCATCACCATGACGCAATCAATTTGTGTCGCCACTCCTGCGTACCGAGGTGGATTGAAAGGAATAAAAGAAAGAAAAAAAATAAAACAAGCGGTCAGTGGATAATTTCCCATTTGAAAATTGCTCTCAGTGTAGATGCGGAAAAACTCTTTTTCTTTTTTTTTGTAGGCATTTTTAATCATTGTGTCTGTACATTTTTCTTTGTGAGACACTCATGTTTCGAATGTAACTTCTTTTTCTTTTTTCTCTCACCCCATTTTTAAAAGAAAGCTCTTTCTCACTTTGGCAATGGATTAATGATCTTGTCTGCACCTCTCGACTTCACCCCTCTCTATTACCGCCAACAACTTAACAACTTTTCTTTTCTTTTTTTTTTTTGCTGCTGCTGCTGACTTCTTACTATAACAAAGTCGGCAATCCCCGTCAGCTGGTTGCCTTATTTTGTTCCTTAAAAGCTCATCAACTGCTCTACCCCGGACGGGATTTCTCTCCATGTTTGTTTTGTTTGTTTTTTTTTTGCCCCAAAAAAGTCAAATGAGTTTAATTTTTTTTTTTGAAAGTCTTCTGACGACAAAATGACGCATAATTGTGGAAGGGACTAGTTTGGGATGCGTGTTCCAGCGCGCAGCACGAAGGGGTCGAATAACAAAACATGTCCCTTTAAAAAAAACAAAAAAAAAAACAAAAAAAAAACATTATGGGCTTTTTTCTTCCCTGATTTTGGTCACCGTCGATATGTCGTCTCTCTTTTCTGTCCCCTCTCTCGTTTAAGCTCTTTTTAAACACACACACACACACACACACACACGCACAACTAGCTCTTGATTGTGTAAGTTTGTCCCAGATATGCCAAATGCGGTTGGACACCGTGTGACCTTTTGCTGAACTGGACCCGACGCAGAGTTTGGCATGTTTGGAGAGCTGTAAGGCAAACGAGCTCAATCAAAGCTCAACAACAATAACAAACAGAGAAAATACGAATGGCCACAAAGTGAGGCATGTTTTTCTTGAGGGAGCATTTCAGGTCGCAAGATGTTGGAACAATTTATTTTATTTTCCATTTTTTTTTTTTTTTTCGGAGGGGGGAGCTCATGTCATTTGACTATGCCGCCTTTGAGAGACTTAAAAACTCGGTGGCATATGCAAAGCATACGTAGAGCAACAAAGTGCTATTCACCATGGAGGAATGAAAATCTTTTTTTGTGTGTGTGCGTGTGTGTGTGTATGTTCATCTTTTGGCTTTTGTTCGCTTCAGTTCCAAACAGTGCCACTTATTACAAGACGAGAGCCAGGGAAAGATGAAGGGCCTCATCTGAGGACGGGTGCGCTAGTTGTTCATCTCGAATTTCACGATCCCCAGAAAAAAAAGAAGCTGAAAAAGAAGCTGCTTTCATCTCTGTAATGTTTTGTCTTGAATGTCTGCCTGCCCAAACAAAAGACAAGAACATGTCGACTTTTGTTGGTTGTCTTTGAGAGAGAGGTCTTGTTAGCGCAGCTCATCTTGCATGCGTGATCCACTTCTTGGTGAAATGCACCATTGACCGCATGTACACCAACGACAGATATATGTAGGTAACATATCCATGTGTTTATCCCGTGTCTAGTTTACTCCAACGACCTTGCCTTATTCCCATCAAAAAAGAAAAAGCTTTCGTCTTTGATTCGTTCGTTATTTTGCCTGATTTGTTGCTAGACACACACACAATTTCAGGGCATTCAGTACCGCCACTTGCGCGTTATTTGAAAGAGTTGATTAACACACAAAGACGTAGGTCTAACATTCGTTAATAAAAAAAAAAAAAAAGAAACAAGTTCGGGTCTATACCTGTGCGCTTGTTTGCCTGCCGGTCATCGGGCACTTGAATAAGACGTGCCACAATCCTTATACGTATTTGATGACCATCACCATTACGAGGAGGGTTGAAGAATAATGGAGTCATCACGTCCCGAAAAAAAAAAACCATATAAGAGGAGGCGGTCGATTGCTTTGCACCGTTTTCAAATTGGTGGCTAGTTGTTGTTTTTATTTTTTTAGTTTGCCGACTACAGTCTGCATTAAATGGAGGTTGCGGCGCGCCAAGCTGCGCACCTCCAACAGCCGGCCGTAGAATGAAAATGTTCTAACCGAGGCGCAGATTGTAGAGAGCGGCTGGGCAGCAGCGGCTCCCCATAGGAGCTAATTGCCGTTGTTCTGGGAAATAATGGAGATGGTCTCGGTACACGCGGACACGGCAGTCTCTTGAGGTGATGGACTACTTATTGGATCTGTTACCTGTCTGTGGTGTAATTACGTTCGCATGATGCTTTGTCTTCCCTCATTATCGCACCACCAAGGCAATAACCCGTCGTAACGTTCGTTTTCCATTTCTTTTTTTCTTTTTTTACCTTGTTCTTTATCGTTTTGCATTTTTCATGATCTTTCTCTCTGCACGATCAGAGTCGGAACGTCAAAAAAAAAACGCCATAAAAGGAACTTTTTTTTTTTTTTTTTTTTTATTTATCTCTGGAAACGATGAGGAATGGTCTTTTTGTTCATCTTTTCACGCAATTGTGCGTCTTTTTGCCCTTTTTTTTCTTTTTTTTTTTGGTTTTTAAAAAACTGTTTCACGTCAGATTGAGATAATCTGGTGTATAAAAGGAGCTGCACTATTACAGATGGCGGTGAGACAGAGATGGTGGCGGTGCCTTTCTTTTGTTTGTGTATTCAGCCAATGTATCACACACACACACACACACACACACACGTACACACAAAAAAAAACTGTTTTAATTCCTATATTGGCGTAGATGGCTATTTTGCCTTGGATTTTTTTTTTTTTTTTCTGCAGTTGATCGTGATTTCAGAACAGTGTGTTGTTGTGCGTGCGTCGTGTGTATGGACACGCCGGAGCCGGGATATGTTGGCGGCATATCGGCGCTGTTTGCTTTTCTTTCAGGTTTTTTTTTTTTTTTTTGTCTTTTCAGTTGGGAAAGAAAAAACCTGGATAGGTAGACCCGAGAGAAACAGTTTCTTTTGTTTGCGTGCGCTTATCAAGTGGACAAATCAGAACTGATGTGTGCGCGCGCGACGAGAAAAACTGGTTCAACTCGATCGACTCGTTCTTTTCCCCATCCGCAGCAACACACCCCATTAAGATAGACAAAAATAGTACACACGCAACATTTGTGACTACACACACAAAAAAATGCGAGATGGTTGCGACAGAGCCGAGCAGAAAACCGATAAAGAAGAACTTGATGGCGAGTCATTTAATCCTTGAGAAAAAAAAAAAATACATTTATTGTAAATTGAGTGATTAAAAATAAAAAAAAAGAAGGTTTTCCTTTCCGTTCGTTATATGTCGCAAGACGAAGAAATCCCCATGTCATCGTGGAGCTCGTGACAAAAGCTCGAACTTGCGCTTGCCGAATCCTCGTCGCGGCTATTGTTGTCCCGAGTGCTGATCAGGTTATTTAAAAATGTCCAAATTGTAGCACTTGCTGGACTGGTTTAGAACGTCCTTTCTCTCCTCTTATGGACGGACTGAGATGACGGAACAAAAAAAAAGAGAGAAGGTTCTTGTATATGTACGATATAGAATAAGGATAATACGTGTTTTGCTGCTGTCGCTCGCGTCCTTCACAACAAGTCTCCGACCGGGACCCGACACAGCGAATATGCCCTAAATTTCTATCGAAAAACAAAAAAGAATTGATCCTTTAAAAAACGGTTGCTGGCCAGTTTGTACGGCTTCAACTACTTACGCTTTAATGGCCCTTTTTTTTTTTTTCTCCTTCTCATTTTTCTTTGTATAAAAAAAAGAAAAAAAGAATATGACGGCTAACTATAGCTACTTGCTGCAAGACGTTTTCTGGAGATCGCACCATTTCATTTTTTGATGATAGGTGCCGAGTGTGATGGACAACAGATAGGATGCCACTAGTGAATGTGTTCCTCTTTCAGGTGCTTCCACCATTCTCCCTATACAATTTCGTCTTTTCTCCACCACTCGAAGCGTAGAGACACACCATTGACGTGTGTATGTGCCTAGTAATAGACGGACTAGCGCAAATGTACCAGCAACAAAAGGTGGTAGCTTCTTTTCTTTTGCTTCTGCGTGCCTTCCCCTCGAGCGGAGCCACAAGGCCGAGCAAGGTGAACGTTAACTCGACAAGACATCTCTCTCTATCTCTCTTTTCTTTTTTTTTTTTTTTTTGCCTCGTTTCTCATAAGAAAAAAAGGTTGAGAAGGGAGGAAAAAAAAAATATCAAACAACTTATAGTTCCTTTTTTTTCCCCAACTTTTTCTGATTTCTATGAGCAAAGGCCCATTTTTGGATAAGAAAAACTCACAAAAGATATTCGACGAAGAATAGATACGAGGGGATATGCAGAAAAGAACAAACAAGAGAAAAATATTGAAGACCAGCTTTGCTTTCTTCTTTTTTTTTTTTTTTTTTTTTTGAAGCTGAGGATGTTGAAGTTCAATAGATTAATGTAGTAGTTCAGCTGGAATGATCCCACGTTCTGTTTATTGATCCGAGATCAAGAAAGTGGTAAGAGGAGATTATACAACGTTCATCCCAATCGAAATCCGCTTTGCATCGACAAATACGAAAATCCGAAACAATTGAAAACTTCTTTAGAGATTTGAGTCTCAATATCTTAAAAAAAAACAAAAAACGTTCCTTTAATTTGTCTTTCTTTTGATTACGTATCCTTTGTTTCATCATCATTTCGTCATTTGAAATTCATTATTGGAAGAAAAAAACGAGCCTGCCTCTAGGGGTTGCTCTTCAGGTTTTCTCTTCTTTTGACTTTCAGGGAAACCAAATGATTTATTCTTCAGCTGCTGATTGGGTCTAACACGAGCGCGAGGACCTATATAGTCGTTACGGTACGACTTTAGTTTGGGGAGGTTTTTTTTTCTCAGATATGATTTAGTTTTTTTTTTTTTTTTTTCGTGTTCTCCTTTAAAATATTCCTTTTTTTTTTTTAATTTTATTTTGTTCGGTTGTTTCGGCTTTTCTTCTTGGTACAAGATATCTATTCTTATGTTTCGTTTATTTTATGGCGCACGCGCGGCCCTCTCTCTTTTTCCATTCGCTTACATTAAAAGTGAAACGAGTTGAGAGCGCGCGCGTAGCTCCAACCAGATTGTGTTGTTTAAACCGGAGGTGCGCATAGGCATTGACGTTGTTCCTACAGATTTTTCATGTTAACGATAAGGAACCTCACCGACGATGGAGAGGGATGATGAGGTCGTTCGTTTTTCTGCGAAAAAAAAGCAAGACAACAAAACAGAAACGTGTTTGGCTTAAACAGCGCTCTTTTTCCCGACCGACTGGCCTCGCACCGTGGGCGGGATTCAAATTGCTACACGTAAGAGATGCGGGGCAAATCTCTTGCGTGAAATTTGGCCAACACGACTCTACGCAAATAGCTCTACATAATTTGCTGCGCACAATTTCACATCCACCGCCTTCGTAATGGCCGATCGTCAAAAGCAAACCAAAAAAAAAAAAAAAGGCTCTCCACACACACCAACAGCTCCTAGGTATATCGTTCCATCTTGGACGAACGTTCGTGAAACTAATAGATCTAGGTAGATGCCCCAGCAGTGGATGGCTTGATTCTTTTGGCGGTATATCAGGCGAATATTAAAAATCGGGTCATGGGCTCGTTTTCTTTTTCTTTTTTCGTGGCTGTACGAAATCAGTTATTTCTTTTTTCCGAATCCATTTCGCTTGCGATATGATTTCATAAACAACTGCCTATCCCGTTCTTCTCCGAGTGTTTGAATTCCTACGTATAGGAGGGCATCTTTGCCTATTTTCTACTGGAACAAGAAAAAATCATTTTGGTTTTTTTTTGTTTTTTTTTTTCCTTTTTACCTCTGCTGGATATGATGACGTCTGCCAGATTGTCTTGTCATTACGTGGCATTCCTGTGGTACCTTCTTTCATTGCATACTATTCTAGCTGCTCTTTTTTTGTTCCTCCTTTCTCCGTGCGTGCATATACATCTCCACAGTCGATTGAATATTCTCTTTTTTCATAGTCTTCAATCGATCTCTTGTTCTTTTTTAGCGCTCAAGTCATCGATTCCACCTTTCCAGATGGTCGTTATCATTGGGTGAAATCTTAAAAGGAAAAATTGAAACCTTTGAACAGAAAAAAAAAAACAAAAAAACTTTGTGTTTGAAAAAAAAAAAAATATTTTACGAGTGTTGCAAAGACTTTGAAAAGATTGCTACGTTATTGTTTCATAAAAATGGAATGTCAAATTAGCTAGAATGACTGCAGTACGTCGTTCGTGTCGTAATAACATGCAGTTACAATTTACACAACATCCGGATGGCAGCAAAAAGCTTTGGCTGGCCGTTAGACGGGCACGTTCCAACATTTGATTCTTCTAGCGGGAGTAGGCTATGTGTGTCTGTATACACAGTACACACGTGCTGCTCTTTGCTGACTCGGGCCAAAGAGGAGGAGGCCGATAGAAAGGAGAAGATTTAAAAGAAAAAGGTACAAAAGATGATGACGTTGACTTGGAAAACTAAAAATCACGACTTTCTTCTTTTTGCGCGCCAGTTGATATATGCATAGAAAAAAAAAGGCAAAGTTTTCTGCATTGTCACGTCACAACAGACGTCTATAGTTGCATCATAAGCTAATATAAGAACAGGATCTAGGTAAAAATGTGCGTCAATGTTGTGCACGACTTGGGTAAGATGGACGCAGGTGTTGTTCATACCCATTGAACTTTATTGTTGTCTGATGTTGTTATTATTCATCCGAAAACAATACAGACGTTGGGCATCGTTTTAAATCATCAAAGGCCAATCAAGACGAGTCAATGCTCGCATGGAACGAGGCAGGTTCCTTAATAAGCCTAAATATGGAGATTGAGTCATTTGGAGCGTTTGCCGGAAGGATTTTTTTTTTTTTTTTTTTTTTTTTTCTTAAACGGCAATAATGTTCTCAAACAGGATCGTAATAGATTGGAAGTTCCAGGAAGTTTTCGTATTTACAGATATCCCTTTTTTTTTTTTTTTTTTAGTGGAAAAAGAAAGAGATAGAAAATAGTGCAACAAGTAGACGTGTAGTGCTCGGTCGGAGAGAGAGGTCTCGTGTGAGTGAGTGAATGTGTTTCTGTGGAGGAATGTATCGCCTCTGGCATACACACCAAAGCACGGAGTTGTTCCATCGGTGCAGAAGAGAATTCTGACCTTCCTTTTTTCTTCTTCTTCTTCCACTTCTTCTTCCTCCACTTCTTCGTCTCCTTCTTCTTGGATAGAGAGCAGCTACGAGCAAAGGAAGATGTAGACACAAAAGAGTGGAGCTGATGGAGAGAATGAGCCGAGTGCAGTAAAAAAAAAAAAAAAGAAAAAAAAAAGATGGAATAAGGTGGGTGCTAGGGGGGTGGAGACGGGACTCCCACTGAGCAGTAAAAGAGAGAGAGAGAAAAAAAACACATCGTACTCGACAGTGTGGCGGAGGAGGAAGATGACCGAAGAAATGAAGAGGTTAAAGAAGAAGAAGAAGAAGAAGAAGAAGGAGAAGAAGAAGAAGAAGAAGAAGGAGAAACCCAAACCAAAGTATAATAATATAAAAGAGTAGAGGAGCAGTAAAGGCAAAGAAGGGGGAGGGGAGAGGAGGATTTTTGAAGGAGGAAGAAAAAAAGAGAGTCGCACACAAGTTGAGTTGTAAGTCGAAGGGAAGTCCGGCCTGTCATTGCCCAGCCAGCAGCTCTCGAATTAGAGGCACATGCCCTTCGGGCACACTAGCGCGCTTTTTTTTTTCTTGGGGGCCCCCCTGTTCCATCCTGCGCCACCACCGCCGTTTTCTGTACGTGTGTTCCAGTGCGGGACAAAAGAGAGAGAAAAAAAAAAAAAAAAAAGAATCTACCACCCTCCGCAGTTGTGCCCACCCGCTATCCTCCTCCTCCTCCTCCAATAGAGAGTGGCGGAGGGAGGGTGTAGTGTGTAGGAGAACGTGAGAGAAGTCGGAGCGTGGCCGCGCCAGTCTCTACTCCGCTGTGACACGGTGAACATCGTATCGTTCTCGCGTCGCTCTTTTATTTTTCTGTTGTTGTTGTCGTTCGGTTCCGTTTTCAAATCGCCGACGTACGAACAAACATTTTTACTTTTGTTTTTTTTTTTATTTTTTCGGGACTTGAACGCGATTTTTCGTTTCGTGTTTTGTGTGCGACGATGTGAGTTTTTGTTGGCATTTCAAAAACAAAACTGACAGCAGTGGCCAACGTGATTTCAGACTGTTGTTGATGAGTCTACGTTGTTTACCGTACATGATTGGATTACTTGTGACGGATCAACTTCCCTGATTTAGTTTTTTTTTTTCTTTTCTTTGGTTTTTATTTTCGATGATATCGCGCTTGATTAACGCAACAAAATCTGGTGTAAATTGAAGAGATTGTTCATCCCCCGGCAGTGTTTTTGTGTGGTTCTTTTTCTTTTTGAAATTTTCGTGTGAGTGATTTTGTTGTTGTTGCCACTCCACCAACCGGTCCCGCCGCAAAAATTGCAGGTATTACCTTTTTATTTTTTTTTTTCCTCTATTGGCATGTTGCAGAATTATAAAGGAGGGCAAATCGATGAGCTCCGTTCGAGATTTTCCTTGTTGTTGGGGCATATTGACAACAACGGATTCGAAATCCCCCAATTTTTCTCTTGTCGGACGTGTGTGGATTACCATCGCTCAAGGCGATGGTGATTGAGTTGTTGGCCCGTTGATTGAGACGGCCCCTCCCCTCTCTCCCGCGTTCGTCCCGCAAGCAAAGTCTGCAGGTGTAAGCGAGCTCGGTGATGGTCAGTGCACAGTGGCGCCTACACTGACATTATCTGATTACCATCTTCTCCTTTTGTCGAAATTTGCGTTTCGGCTATGTTCTTGTTGCATTACAGGTTTTTCTTGCGCATAATGAACACATTTATTGGCAAAATTTTTTCTAACTTTTCCTCCAAAAGGAACAGAAAAAAAAAAAAAAAGAAGGTCCCACTTTACACAATGAAAATTCTTTAGTTGCAGATATAGAAACTTGTTCCAGGAGGAAAAAGCTCCGCACACATCGAGAGTCGAAAAACTGATGGAAATGTCCGATAATAAAAAGCAACCGAGGGGAGTCTTGTATAGAGAGAGAGAGAGAGAGAGAGAGAGAGAGAGAAGAAGAAAAAAATATGTTAAAAGAAACACACACACACACAAAAAGGGACAGACCAGTTTACCCGAGAGTGAGGCCATTAATAAAGCCAGAGAGCCGAGTCAGCTAATTGGTGTCAAACCATCGACTGCACACACACATACACACACGGAATGAAGCTCACATTCGCGCTTCTAACCTGCTCTCTTCTCTCCGACTACCAATTTTTTTGCGCTTTTTTTTTTTTTTTTTTTTGTCTTGTTCTTCATACAAATATATCCCCTCTCTCTCTCTCTCTCTTTAGCTGATCCTTCTGCGTTGGCCATGACCACTCTGCTCGCATACTAATGCACCACACCTGCTATTCAGCTTTTTTTTTTCTCTCCTCGATTGCCAAGCTGCTACCTGCCCCCGTTGGCTGCGCGCCGCCGCCATAATGGAGAGATACTATATTTAGGCTATTCTTTCACTGTACACACACAGAAATTGTGCTTGTCCCCTTTTAAGAAACACACACACACAAAAAAAGAGAAAACTTAACGACTTATCAAGCAACATTGAGAACAATTGAGGATATATATATATATATATAAATACATATATATAAGAAATGCTATCAACTCATTTGAGTGGCTCCAATTGTTTTTATTCTATTTTTTTTTTCTTCCATATCATCTTCCTGGTTGTGCACGGCTCTTGTTCCATTTGAAACTTGTTTTGTTTTTTATCGGTCGAAACGACACGCAGCGACAGTGGGAGGCGATAATCTAGAATACACAAGCAGCGCACGGTCTTTTCTTGGGGCTGGTCGAAAGTTTTGACGCTCGTTTGCCCAGTTTTCCTTTTTTGTGTCGAGTAAACAACAAAGACACAGACACACGAGAAATAATGTTTGAATGTTTAGTTAGTCTATAGACGAGGATCAATAGCTCCGTGCAAACATGTCAAATGCCACCGATATACACATACAATAAACACACGTACGTCGTTTGAAAGAATGTCTCCTTGTCAACAAGGAGGAGTACCTTATGAACCTGTGGCGTTATTTCACTTTCTATTATCTTTGCATTTTGGCGTCCAAAAGATTTTTCTAACAGTTTTGCCTTTTTTTTTTTTTTTTTTTTTTTTTTGTGTGTGTGTGTCAATTTTCTTGGTAATGATAGGACTGGGGCCTGGAGCAGGGGGCCTTCCGCTACACATGCCTTCTGCGTTCGCTGCCTTCCCGCCGGCCGCGTCCGGGCCGGGAGCGCTGGCCGCTGCCGCCGCCGCGGCCGCCGCCGATCAGCGCGGAGGACCCGATGGCCGTTTCCTTTGGGACCCGTCGGGTCGCATTCATCCCACCTTCCATGGACACCCAGGGTAAGCCAAAAATGCCTCAACCCTATATATGATAGTGCATAATTATTCATAGCTTTCGTGGAAGACATTTTTTTTTTTCGGGTTGTTGTGCGTTATCGAAGAATTCGCCTTCCAATGGGCGCCACCACATCCTAATTTAAAAGAAATGATATTATTATGCGTTGAACTGTTGCTGACCCCCCTACCCCGCCCCTAGATGTCTATTGCCAAAATTGCGCGTTCCCTTCAACTGCGATGGCCTTTCTTCTAAGAAAATTCGTAGTTTTGATAAGCGTTTGACAATTTCCAAAAGATAAACTGGAAACTTCACGTCAAAACTCTGATATGTTTCTTCCATCAGTTTTAATATTGATTTCTCTTTTTCCCGTTATTTTTTATTTGGCATTTGGAGAGGAATCAATAATACCGAGAAAAATGGTTTTGAATTGGCGCCACGAGAGTTGTGAGATTTTTACCACGTCAAAGTGAAATTCAACACTAACCGCAGCATCTTTTAGTGAAGAAATTTGTTTCTTAAAAAAGAGGGTGGCTACAAAATGATACGACGTTTTCAATCGGTGCTATTTTCTATCTGGCTGTGGAATATGGAACCCCTTCCCCCCCCCCCCCCCAAAAAAAAAAAAAAAACTGTGGCCAACATATGAAACAAAAAAAAAAGTGGGCAGCTAGGCCCAGTAGTACTCGTCGCCGCTTCAATATAAAATTCTTTATAAAAAAAAACAAAAAAACATGCGCGGAAATAGAAGAAGAAATGTGTCGATCGAAAGCCACTGGCCGCGTTAGGATTGGCCGATAGGCCTAAATGGCTTTATTGCTTGCCGGCGCTGTCTGAGCGGGCACCACACACAAATTCAATCCACCTCAATCTTTCGATACGCCGACAAGAATTTATTTGAAAAATAAAAATCGACCGCCGCCAGTTTTTAGAAGGAGAGAGACACCGGCGAAAATGACATTTTCCTTTGAGGGGGTAGCATTTTCTCTTGTCTTTGACCTCAACATTCTCCCTCCTCTTTTGAATGGGGGGAGGAGAGAGGGGGGTTTGCTTTTTTGTCATAGGAGGCTCGCGTCTGATGGCCTCTGCGCCAACCCAGAAGAATCTTCTTCCAACGTATTTTTTATTTTAGTGGGTTTTCCTTTCTTGTTTTGTGTTAAACCAAACGTATAGCCCTCAATTTTCTATTAAAATTGGGGGGTAAAAAAAAAAAAAAAGCACTTCTCCTTTTTTATGGTTATTTCTCTGTCTTCTTGGCTATTGCCCTTTTTTTTAATACCCCATGACCCCCGAGTGCATCGCGGAAAGTGTCGTCAAGCCGGTGACAATTTACCTACACAGACATTCGGTTGGTGCTACAAGTTCCTCCTCTTTCGTTCTATTGTTTTTTTGTTTTTTTTTTTCATGGGGGTAGTAGAAGACATTTGAAAAATCACCCCCCAACTTAAGAAAAAAGAAGAAGAGCAGAAAAACGGAAAGAAACATTTTTTTTTTCTCTGAAAGGGCAATTGAAAAAAATACAAGAAGGAAAAAGATAGCGAATTGGGGGCCGTTTGGGACGAAATTGACCGATAACACGGACGTGGTCGCTTTTTTTTTTTCCATCGTTGAAGATAGGCGCCGTAGACATCTCAAATCTAAATCGAGATCCCGACCTTTCCTTTCTTTTTTCTTCCCTGTCTCAACAACCCACCGTTTGCACTTATTTATTGTTTTCCGACAGCAAAGTGCGTGTGTTGCCCCGTGTGTGTGTGTGTTGAGATAAGCTGCAGAGGCTTTCTGCTCATTCTAGAAACACACGGAGAGACAGGAAAGAAAAAATAAGATTTTGAAGTAAAGCTAAAAAATATGGCAATAGACAAGGAGACCTGCTCTTGTCACAACACACACGCGGAAAAGCAAAAAAAGCAAAAAAAAAAAGGTAGTAGTAGATGTTAGCTTGCCTTATTTTCTAGGCCAAGAAAAGATTTTCGTTTTTAGAGCCGGACAAACAAACGGAGCAGTCCCAGCTGTCGTCGGCTTGTCACGGCTTCTCCCAAAATGAAAACTACCCGATAATACCGAGGGTATTGCACACACACACGCACATAAGACTGTATTTATGTATACTGCACGTTTTTCCTACGTAAAACCTCTCCCTATCCAGCTATAACATAAAAACGATGAGCCGAGGCAATCCAGCTTCAGATGAGTATCGCCTCTTTCCATGCAACCATTCCGCCGGAATTGCACCGTTCCCAAAAGTTTCAAACAGCAGCAGGTCTGTCGTTCTTTTTTTTTTTCTGTTGCGTTTCTACATATTTTTCAAAATACGCGCCGGTTTCTACAGCGTGAACGCCTGCCAGTGCAACCGTGAGCCATGCATCTTGCATTCTTTTTTTTTTTTCTTCCTTATAAAAGCCGACATGTCCATGACATTTGATGCCGTTGTTGTTGAAAACGTATAGGCCGACGCACATTACCGTCAAAGCTCATGATGGAAGGCATAGAACAAAAAAGAAAATCTCCTTTGAACATGCCAAATAAGGGGAAATAGAAAGAACCTTAAACGGCTATCGGTTCAGTGGACTCGAACAGTTTGATGCGTCCGGACAGGCGGAAGATGAGAGATCATTTTCGGACCACTTGGTTTGAAGCCATTGAAGACTTAAGAAGAAAAAAAAAATGCGACATATTTTACTCCGCCTCCTCCTCAAATTTTTTTTTTTTTTTTGGAAAGTTCATGTTCTCATCAGCCACCGGTGCTATGCATAACTGCGCGCATTCACAGACTCGATCAAATTTCTTGCGCGCCTATTGTTTTTCTTCTATTAGCTGTAAAAGAAACGAGGCAGAAGGGGGCGTCATGATGATGCGACAGGAGCTCGTCGAAGTAAATCGAAAAAAATATTTGACGGGAAGATGAAGGTTTAAGCGCGATGCCTTAACGTCAGTGCCCGTTAAGAAGCAAAAGAAGCGCATCAGCACCAGATGGCCTAACGACAACAAACCAAAACATGGCGCCCCCAACTTAGAGAGGAAACATCGTCTCGAATGTCGTTGTGACCTAATCTCTCCTCTCTCTCAGTTTGTTGAGAAATTCTTTGACATGGAAAAAAGAAAGAAAAAAAAAAAAAAAAGATAAGCGTCCAAAAACGAAGGGGAGACGGACACAAGGCGGGGGTAGGAGCATTTTTGAAGATGCGTCCATGACCACAGCGAGACTTTATCCTCTATAAAAAACTATAACTTTGCCTCAATGGCTTCCTCCTCCTTTTTTTTTTTTTTTTAATACTTCCCAATCAAGAAAAAAGAAAATCGAGTCTCATCCGCTTGACAGTAAGGGACCTGTTGATGGTTTTTCCCCATCATTCGGGTCATATCGTGTGAAAATTTGGCTTTGATATCCATCCATAAACAGTGGGCTCGGTTGACGGCTCACCCACAACAACATCAAGCAAAAGTTATACGATGATATTTGATCCGTTCCAAGACTTGATGGTGGCACAACATCGAACTGAAGCCACACGATCCACTCGTCTGATAAAACGTTTCCTCCCGTCGTCTGTTGACGTCCGTCCGCCACCATTTTCCCCCCAAAGTTAAGACGCACAGTTTCCTTTTCTATAGATCATTTCGGCTGGTTATGCCCCTACACTGAAAAAAAAAAAAAAAAAGAAAACGATGAGCAAATCAAAATAAACTGGACGTGAGTTGATTCTCTTCTATTGAAACATCTAAATATCGTGCTGCGTGTTGAAAGAGAAAAACGAGATGTCAACGGACGATAAAGGGGATTGCGATAAGGCAGAATGAATTTGAAGCGCGCGTCACGAACCGATGACGAAGGCAAACAGTCATGTGATGAGAGAAATTTATATCCGTTTGTATTCCTCATTGGGTTGTTTTTTTTTCTTTCTTTCTTTATTCCGCCATCGAGCACGCTTCCCTCTTAACGGAACTGGAAACGGCCGATTAGATCAACAAAGAGTCAAAGAGGTTTTCTCGCGGCAGGCTCCGTGAGCTGCGAAAATGTTTGATTTCGACATTGGTGTTGATTATTTTCATTGACAAAGGCCATCGTACGAACCATTTCATGTTATGTGTGTAGCCTAGCGCACACACAGTCTCTTTTTTATGATGATTTCGGTCATGATTATTTTTTTTTTTTTTGGGGGGGGGGGGGGGGGGGTGGGGGAGGTATACTTTTTTCTTTTAGCTATTCACGGAAAGGCACGTCACGAAACAGCCGGGCCTTTTTCTCTCTCTCTTTCTTTGGCCATCCTTTTCTTTTTTTTAAATATCGCTGTTTTGTATATATATACAGAGAGAAGAGACGGCCAAACGGGCGTCTTTCGTCTTCCCTGCACCCATTATCGCCATGTTTTGACTATGATTCAGCCCCCGTCGTCATTTCCTAAGCTGTTCCATCAATCCTTTGCTCACATGAAAAGAGGGAAAAAAAAAATCCTGATCGTATAGAGAATCACAAGGAAGAAAAGCTTTTTTTTTTCTTCTTCTAACGAAGCTTCGTAGAGTGTTTTGTGTTTGTTTATTTGAAGTGCAACTGCGATGTGTTCTGGCGCAGCAAACCTACGTCCATGCAACAGCCCGAACGTCATGAATAACTTGAGGCTGCTGGGCAGCATCTGGTCATCAACTACGGATATGTATATCATAGGCTGAATATTTCTTTTTTTTTGTTTTCTCGTATATAAGGCGGTACTCGATTAGCAACTGGAACATGAAAAATGTTCGCATTTTTTGGAAGGGAACGGACATCCATGGGCGAGATGACTTGTTAATGAACGCGCTGATTCCTTCACTTCCTTCCACACCCTTCACATTATTGGGTGTCGTTGGCGACTCTGTTCGACACGTGATAACGAGTTCCAGTGAGAGCAAAAGAAAAGTCAAAGTTCACACTGCCGCACACATTTTTTCTTGTTCTTTTTCATTCTGTGTGTGTGTGTGTGTGTGTGTTGAGGGGAATATATTGGCGGCGCTTCTACAAGAATACAAGTTCAAAGACAGTCGTCTGCACGCCAGATGACCGGGAATTCCACACACACCCATCCATTTTTTTTTTGCCGCTTCCTACATCATCCATCAGCTGATGGTGGAACAGAAGGGGAGGCACATTGCGACACATTCAGTTCAAGTCACCTATTTTTTCGGTTGCTGTTGTTGCGCGGCCCGGGTTCCGGCGGCATTCCGCCTCATCCTCAACAGTGACACTTCCGACTTTAGCTCCACCTATAAGTGACAGGGGCGAGAAACCTGTCCGTCTAAAGCTTTTCCTTTTTAGCAGCTTAGTGAAAATAGTTTGGGAATTTGATGGCTCAAAAAAGATTTCAAGCGTTTAAAAAAGCGAAGACAAAAGGAATGAACACAAACAAACAGGAAAAAAAAAAGGAGAGGAGGTTGATGATGAGCGAGATCAACACCCACCAAAAGCAGACTTCCGGTTCGGATGAATTTTGTTTGTTTTTTTAATGCTTCGTTTGGAACAAGAAAAAAAAAAAAGGCTCAAACATCACAAATGAGGGCCTCATCGTCAACACTTTAAGAGAATCTGTGGAATGCGAGCGAGAACAAAAGCTTCAACATGCCGGCCCATTTACCAAAAGCAAAGAGCCTTCAAGGTCTTTCCATTGGGTTTAGATGTCGTTCCGTGACTTTCGTTTCGTCCAACGGCCTCGTCTACGTTTTATTTCGAATTCTCTTTTTTAGAAAGAGAAAAAATGAAAAACAAACTAAGAAAACTGAAAAGAAGGAAAATTTCGGTTCAACTGTTCGATGGCGGATGACGTTGTGTTGACATAATGGCGAGCAGAAAACACGGACACAATGAGCAACAAAAGAAGTCGAGGAAAACGAAGGCGGGGGACTGAGGATTTTTTTTTTTTTTTCGAAAGGTCTAATCAAGGTGATGGGAGACTTGCTGGAGCAAAAAAAAAAAAAAGAGAAGAGTTTCTTTGCCCGTTACGGTTGTTGGAAGTGAAAAACAGCATCTACCATTGTCTCCAGTTTCCAGACGCCTCCTCATTTTATCAAAAGTTTTTGAAATGAATCTCAACCCAGAAAAAAAAAGCTTCTTTGATCTGTGTACTGAGCTGCTGTTTTATCCATTAATGTTACATTTTTTGGGTGGGTGAAGACTGTCGCCGTCTTGACGGGGTCCAGAAGGATCTCACAACACGGCCTGTCATTAGATCGTCGCATCGCATCAACACCCTAGCGACTGGTAGTCCCTGCAGGTTGTTTGTTGTACTTTTGAAAATATGAATTACTCCCGTCGGTAGACGAAATCATCTGCTCAATTGTATCACAGCAAGTGGCGGCACAGTGACGCGACTCGACATCACGCAATCCCTCCAGCCTCTCCACGTTTTTCCATTTTGAAGAGTCTCTCCCTTTCCTGGAGGACGTGTGACTTCGTTCATCGTGTGATTCTATCCTGACAATCTCTAAAGTTTAGCTCACCAAATGTTTAACGGAAAGCGAACGTCCACTGATGGATAACAGCAAACAAAGAAAATAAAATAAAAATAAGCGCAATTCACGATTCCATTCGAGCCGATTCCATTGACTAGAATGTTTCGGGTTGGATGAGCGCATGTAAAGGGATGCGGTCACTCGTTTCGCTTTACGACGGATGACCGAGTATTGTTGTTTCGACCTTTTTCACGCTCATTTTTACAGCACACACAAACACGCTAGATATGGGAAGAAAAATAAGGAGCCGACGTCGAACCGAAATTTCAGTTTGACTTTGGGCAAGTGGCGCCGTGGTAGATTGGGGACATGAACTGCTGACACAACGACGGGTTAAGAGGAACCCGCCAGTTGCACACAAACTCTGTTTTCTTCTATTAGAAAAAATAAAAAGGAAAAATAATTGGGGAAAGAAAACGTAATTCTTTTTGTTTAACTGGAAGAGCTAAAAAAAAAAAAAAAAAAGAAAGAGAATTTCCAGCGAAGTGAAACGTTTGGCAGCGTAGCCAAGACAAACCAAAGTCTCGTCGACGAGCTATAATCTCCTCTTCTTCTCCAGTCAAAAACCGTCTTCTGTGCGCGTTTGAAAGCGCGTGAAAAATCTCCTGCCGACGTGTCGGATTAACACTTGGACGTTCACTGACGACGCCGCCGACGCGCCCCTTTTTTTCCGGCTACTCCGCCCTTTATTTTTGCCCCTCTTCAAAAAAAAAAAAAAAAAAATAAAATAACATAAACGAAAATATTTCATGTTAAAAAAGAAAATGATAAGATTGGTTTTGTATGGATCTCCATCGAGCGTCGATTATTAGGGAACACACGGCGTTGTTACTTTTTTTGTTTCTTATAATGAAACAGACACACCCCGGCCAGCGATACGTCCGCGTTCATACTCGCACTAATTGGTTTATCTATTTATGACGGCCACTCCTAATTGTATGCCCTTCTCGTCCGGCCGCGCTCAATCAACACCATCCAATGTTGTTGCGTTGTTTTTTTGCTCCCGTTGTTGTTGTATATCTTGTCTTGTTTGCTTGTCTCTTTTTTTTCTTCTTCAATCTGGGACGTCGTCATTGACTCCGAAAGTCCTTGTTGAACACTTGAACTTTTTGAGTCGTCATCAGCCATGGATATTATCTGTCTTCGCCTTTAAGTTGATGGCGAGCAGCAGCAGCGAAAAGCAAAACATTGTTGCCACCCTCAATTCCCTTTTTCCGACCTCTTTGCCTCTCGAATTTGGAGCAACAAAGTCAAGCTCCTCGTTTTGTATATTGATTCTTGTGCTGCGATGTTTGGCCGGCCATGAGATTTATATAAACCAAGCAAACAGCGGCGTTTGCGTCGTGACGTAAACACCATTTTTAACTGGTCTCCAGCTGCTGATTGTTCCTTCTAACTTGCACAAGAACTTGACGTCTCCTTGTGTAATCTGTCGAAATTCTTGGCTCTCCCAGCAAAAAAACAAAAACTCTGGCCAGTGAAAAAACCTTGAACCAAGTTTCCCAATTTCCTATTTGATTGCTTTTCGTGTTTTGTTCAACAACCCAGTTTAAAAAAGAAATTAAGCTAACGATGTTTTTGTTTGTCTTTTTTTCTTTCTTGTGTGTATCTTGTCACACACACACACACACACACAGGTTGACTTCGTCCGGTGCGAGCAGCGCAAGTCTCCAGGAGCTAACACTATTAGCAGCGGCTCGTCGTTCAGCAGCCGCGGCGGCCGCTGTGGCCGCAGCCGGCGGAGGCGGTGGAGTTGGTTCGGGTGGATCTCATCCGATGGGCATGGGAGTTCCGTCATCCGGCGGTCCCGGTGAGCTTCATCCGGCCTACCGGCTCAATCCGTACGTCGAGCACCTGTACAGTTCGCTGCATTCGAGTCCCACGGCCTCGCTACGGGGCCTCAGCCCGCTCGACCCTCGAGGTAGACTTCTTTCTTTAGTTATTCTTTCACCTTCTTCTATCTACACGTAGCTCGTTCAATTAGTCTCTTATTTCTTTAGCTCTCCGTCCCTTTTTTTTTTTTTTTTTTTTTTTCTACACTTAACCGACACATTCTTCACCTTTTCGTTCTCCCCTCCTCGTGCGCTCGTCGCCGTAGGGTTTACCTTTTCTTTCTCTCTCACTCAACTAAATAAAGGCATTACACTATTCTTCGAAGCACGAAAAAAGTCCTTCAACTTCTTTTTTTGGGCATTTTTTCTTTCTTATTATTATTTCCTTTTTGATTATTCTATTCCGTTTCAAAAGGCCAACATCCAAATTGACTGTAGCGAGCAAGAGAGGGAAACTATAGAAATATGCAGGTCCAATCTAAAACTGTTGGCTCTGGTCAGCAGCAGTTTTGGAGGTCCTTTCGTCTATTGATCTTCACCCAGCCAATGGGAATCAAACTCTTAAATATATACACCAAAGATAAGGGCGCATTGTGTTAAATTAAAAATCTCTGCCCATCTCGGTTGGGAGTCTTATAGCGTAAAAGAAAAAAAGAAAAAATGTAGACATAAAAGAGAGAACGGCAATGAAGTCGTCATCGTTAACTGCACAAGAACTTGGCCTGCCAGTTTAGATGGGAAAGAGTCTTGCGCATATAACGCGGCATAAATTTAAATTTTCTAGGGCCCCAAGTTCGTGTTGTAATTATTTCCACGTCCAGCAGAAACCTCCCTCTAAAGCTGGCCATGAAAAACGAGACTGGCCACTCCTCTCTTTCCATCCAAACGTCTTATACAGGCCGCGTGCCTTACTACCACTATTAAATTTTTTCTAACCGGACCCAATTCTACGCTTTCTTCATACAAAACCCGCACCAACCGGTGGTCCTCCTGCTGGACCGGCTCCTCCCTTTTTCTTACTTTTTTTTTTTTTTCTATTGTTCTTTATTTAGTATTAACGAGCAACTAACTCGTCTCGAACAAAGATTTAGTCCCTGGGTTGCCGTGCTGCAACAGCTGAGCTTTTTATTTTTTTCCCTCCTTGATTATTCTCGTCTGTGCGTGGCTTAACGCGGAGTAAACCGGACCAAAGGAGTTTTTCTTCTTCTTCTTTTTTTTTATGATCGTCTCCACCTTCTCGTCTGCATACGTCGACTGCGTACGTCTTTTTTTACGTCTATATAATAATCTGAGCTCTCATTTATGCGCAACGGGTTTAATGAGGCGAGAGAGAGGGGCTTATAGCTTCAGTTTGGGAACGTGGAGGATCGAAAGTGGCCACGACTTGCACGCTCACAAGGTGGAAGACCAGCCGTCCTTTTTCAAACTTGTTTTTTTTTTTTTATTGTTATTCTTCTTTAAGAACCCTCACCACTCGGCAACAGCGCAGTTAAGAAATGATTGTGGAGAGGAATTTCTTTTTTTTTCCTAACAACTTCATCTTCTTTTTTTTACCTTCATCATTCCTCGAGGAAAGAAAACGATTTCTTTTTTCCCTCTTCGTTCACAAAAATACAATGAACATAAAATGAAAAAAAAAAAAAGACTGAAGCTAAAAAGGTATCTATGAAAGATGAACTGCAATTATGCTGATATAGGCCTTTTTGAAGAGGACGGTTATTCTAAAAAAGACGTGAATTTTTGCTTTTTGGCGCACGAGACAGCTCCGTTTCCATATATAGTTTTGATGACCGGTGAGGGAAATAAAATACGGCGGGGTCCGGCATGTAATGGGCCAACAAAACATACGTCGAAATAGACGTGAAAAATAAAAGAAGATAGAACGAGAGGGGCAAAGAAACACAGACACAAAGTAGACAAGAAACACACATTTTCACGTTTCGTTATCCCTTTTTTTTTTCCTGTTGTATTCGTTTCGGAGAGCAAGGGAGCGCCGACCGTCAAACAAAAAAGTTCTTCACAATCTCCTCATTTGAGTTTTCCATCTTGGAATTTTTCTTTTTTTTTTTTTTTTGCCTTTCGAGTGGGGGGGGGGGGGGGGGGGTTAAAGAAGAATAGGTAAAGCAACGAAAGATTCTGGGGGTAGGACCTCTGACGAATGGTTTTAAAAAAAGAATTGAAAAGAAAACTAACACGAAAATGACTAATAATAGAGCCGACGTCATGGTTAACAGTGGATGGAGGCAGTTGGGGGGGATATCCTTGAGTGACTACTCGTGGGTTCGTGAGTGAACGAGTGGCAATGTCAAACTGTGAGCCACTCGACAGACGACAGACTTCCTCCTCCAGAAATCAAGAGAAAAAGGAGAACAGAAACCTCATTCACAAGACGTGAACAACAACAACAACAACCTCATCTTTTCTCCTCGCTGTCTAGTCTTTTCCTATTTCTTCCTAGTGCGGTGGAAAAAAAAAGAACCTTCGCACGTCGATTGAGGCTAAACTCTTTCGTGAGACAGAGGCAAAAGGTAGACGACTTTCTGGCACGCTCAACAACAATTCGTCGTGTTGAACCTTCGGGCTGTGTTCACCCCCTCGATCTTATCGTTCTTCAGTTGTATTACCATCTGCACCAGTCCTGGGAAAATCACTGGAGGAGGGAAAAGTACATATAAATCTAGAAAATCTGAGTTTTCTTATTTTTTTTTTGGAAAGCGGAGTTTGAGGTGTAGATGGGGGGGGGGGGCCTTGTAATTAAAGGTGTAGCCGTGCTCGTATAGACAACGATGGGAAGATAAGAAGAATGCGTCGAACTCTGATAGAGATTTGGACTTCATGATGATGAGAGGCGGAGGTCAATGATGATGATGGCTACCTGTGCTTTTGTTTGTCGAATATTATCCACACTAGTAGGATAGCAGCAGCAGGGAAACGTAAAACGAAGGTGGTGATGGAGGAAGAAAAAAAAAAGAAAACAGGAGGCGGAATTATTGTATGTAGATAGAAACGAATTTAAATGGAATGAAGGGGGAAAAATAGAAGTGGCTTCAATTACTACAGCCAATTACCAAAAAATAGCTGCAAGGCAGTTGTTGTCGCTTCAATACGGCGCTGTATAGTTGTTACGACAACTACTGTACGAAGTAGAGTGGTAGCTATTTCTCTATGTACGTATATTGAGATGTTTTTCCTTCCCTCGTTCTTTCTCTCTCTTATTTTTTCAAATCTTCGTTTCTATTGTTTAATGAAGACACTATGCAGCATAGCTGTGGTGAAAGACCTTATACGCTCTTTAAGGAGTTGGGTCGTTTGCTGGGCTGCCGGCCAATGTAGCGGGGCAGCAATGAAGCCATCAGCATTTCAAAGTAGCGGAGAATTGGTTTTTGTCTGTGTGTGCGCGCAGAGAAAGTTGTTACTGCGAGCGATTAGCTACGGCCATCATCGTTAAAAGTGCGAGCGAAGAGGCAACATCAAAAAGCAACTACACGCAGAGAAGGAGCTTATACATATGTATACGATGTTGAGTACACGCGAAGCCATTTTTGGTTGCGACGTCGGAGCGTGATTGACCGCAGCAACAGTCATCTCATCCGCTTATAATATCCTTCTGACATCATTCACAAACGCAAAAAAAAAAAAAATTCAATTTGCGTGCTTCATTTTTTTTTCTCTGTTTCTCGGACTGTCATTAACCGAGACAGAAAGACGGGAAAAAAATAGATTGTGGGAGAAGGGTCATTGCCTGAAACGGGTCGCCAATGTGTTGACCAGATGTCTTTTTCCACGAAACAATTTAGGAGATAAAGGGACACAACTTTATTTCTCATTAAGGGCAAACGCGTTAAAAGTCTCGACAGTCAAAATCGACACTTGGATGTTTAGTTGTCACACGACCGCAACGCTAAAATTAACAACAGCGTCGCAAAAGCGATAAAGAAAAATTGTTCGTTTCTTTTTTTTTTTCGCTGCCAATTTTTCTGGGTTAGTCGATTGACATTGGAATTTTAAAGCGAAATGATAAGTTTCGAGTTAGGGTCAAATACATTAACTGCTGCGCAGTTTTTTTTTGTTTTCCGTGTCGCATCGTCGTGGGTTTTTGTGTGCGACCGAAATAGGAAGACGGTAATGGTTCCCATCAGCACGCAGTCTTATAATTTTTTGTTCGTTCGTGGAAAGCAAAAAAGAACAAAGGAAGAAAAAAGAAATGAAGTTTTGTTCCCTTCCATATTTTAATGACCGAAATGAAGAACGGAAGTGCGGGCATCCGCGTAATTTCATCGTCTAATTACGATGAGAGAAGGATAACCGGGTGGTATTGCCATGGCGGTGGTTCGTGATCGTGACAACAATTATGTACATTTTCGACGACCAGCACACACTAGCGTCTGTCTAGCACGTATTGTGTTGTTTGGCGTCCCTTGCCAAACTTCCGTTGTACCCCCAAAAAAAATGTGTGCGCTTTTTTCTACCGTTTCCCTCCGTTTAACTCGCTAATGATTAAAGTTCGGACCCTATAACAAAAGAAAAAGCTGGGACATTTTCACGGTTTATTTACATTACGTGCGGTGGGGGGGCCGGGCCCACCCAAATCCATTTGCCGGTACCCGCATATCCGACGTTTCTTTGTCTTTCCTCTATCGCGATATCGATCGCATTATAGAATCTTTGCATATTATGTATGTCGAATGAAACCATAGCCGATGATGGCGGTGACCTGATTGATATCATGCGACTTGTTTGGAAAAAAAAAAAAAATTTTTAACATCTTTCCCCCCCCCCCCCCCCTCTTTTTGAATTCAGGTTTGGCCTTACAACATTCGATTGACTACATGGCCAACATGTCGGTGCTGGGATCACGCATGGGGGAGCTGCACCACTCGCCGTCGCTGCTCGGCTCCACAGAATTACCCTTCTCTTTGGACGGTAAATCAAATAATCATAACACATCACAAATGTTAGGTTTACATCTCAATTTGCATTGACTTTGCCGCGCCCATTTCACGACAACTCAAAAATCGAAACCCACCCACCTCTATCCAAATGATAACTTATTCATTCGAATGAATTGTATGCGCACATGACAACGTATCCGTTATGATCATTTACATCTTTATTTATTACATTATTGCAGGTTTCGATCTGGGTTCCCGTTTGGCCAGCCCACGACCCGCCATCCGACAGAGTCGCAAACGAGCCCTGTCCAGTTCGCCTTATTCGGATTCGCTTGACCTGGGCTCCATGATTCGATTCTCGCCCAATTCACTCGTTTCCATTATGAACGGATCCCGTTCCTCATCCACCTCCGGCTCGTACGGTCATCTGTCAGCAGGTAAATAACGGGTTCTGTCACCTCTTGCAATTTGGCAAGCAAAGCAAGAAAGCAATTTGCAATCGCCGTCGAATGATGAAATGAAATTATTTTTTTGTTGGATTATTCGTCTCGTTATTCATAATTTTTTTACGCTTATCTTCTCGTGAAGGTGCCCTGAGTCCAGCCATGGGCTTACCACCTCTGCCAACTGCGCACCTTCAGCAGTTGCAGGCACATCTGATTCGAACGGGAAGCCTGGGAGGCAGTTTGGGCGGCAGTTTGGGTGGCCATGGCTCACCTTTCTATCCGGGGATGCTGCATCAGTCCAGCAATCAACCTCATCAGTATCCACATAATCTCTTCCAGCTATCTGGTTCGGGATTAGGTCATCATCCACCACCGATGGGTCTCGGCTCTCACGGCCACCACAACAGTGGACATCACACCAGTGTCAAACCAGAATACGAGGCTGCAAAGAAAGAATCTCATAATCCAGTGTCGAGCACTGTCGACACAGAAGCGCACATGGAGGTCGTCAAGATGCGGACAAAGATCAAGAAAGAGCCGATGGCCGCTGCGGCCGCCGTCCAACCACCCAAGGAAATGTCTCATCACCATCATCACCACCATCACCTGCACGGTGGCGAGCCGATGGACGATGAAGGCCACGACGGGTCCGGCGACCCGATGAAGGACGAGCCGGGCGATTTCATCGAAACCCACTGCCACTGGCGCGATTGCGACAAGGAATTTGCCACGCAAGACGATTTGGTCAAGCACATCAACAACGACCACATCCACGCCAACAAGAAGAGTTTCGTCTGCCGCTGGAAGGAGTGCTCCCGCGAGGAGAAACCTTTCAAAGCCCAGTACATGTTGGTCGTCCACATGCGCAGACACACGGGCGAGAAGCCGCACAAGTGCACGGTATGTTGTAGTTTTGCTTAGAAACTATTCGAAATTTGAGTTTTGCTAATGTCCCAAATTCATTTGTTTTTGAAATTCAATTCCGCAGTTTGAGGGATGTTCAAAAGCGTATTCACGCCTGGAGAACTTGAAAACTCATTTGAGATCACATACCGGTGAGAAACCTTACATGTGTGAATTCCCAGGTTGTAGCAAAGCGTTCAGCAACGCGTCCGATCGGGCCAAACATCAAAATCGAACCCACTCGAACGAGGTACGTCAACCGTTTTAATCGCCGTTCTTCTAACATTCATTGAACGTTATGCTTTCTATTTAAAGAAACCGTACGTCTGCAAAGCGCCAGGATGCACCAAACGATACACGGATCCCAGCTCGTTGCGTAAACACGTCAAGACGGTCCACGGCGCCGAATTCTACGCCAACAAGAAACACAAAGGAGGTGACTCGGCCGGACCGGGCCCGAGTCCTGGTGGCGGCATGATGGCCGGCGCCAGTCCGCGCAGTGACGACGGTGGCAACAAGACGGCTAGTGTTTCCAGCCCTAGCGTCAAATCGGAAGAAGCCGGATCACCCGGGCAGATTGGCAGTCCAGGCACCGAGTCGAGCATCATGACGCCGGGCGTAGTCTCGTGCGCCGACACTTTCGGTCCGTCCGACGACCCCGACAGCGTCAGCACGGCTAACGGTGGCATGGCTGACGTCCTGGATCAAAATCAAGAATGGGCTGCTGAAGAAATTGATGAATTCGACATTGCAGAGTTGTCGGCCTCTGTTTCGGTAGCCTTGGGAGCTGGAGGTAACGATGGTGGAAACAGCCCCGGAAGAGCAGCCGCTTTCAACCTGCAGGACAGGAATGCCCGCAACCGCATGAAGGGCCGACTCCAAGCCAAGCCGATGCCCGCTTTGCTCTCTTTGCCCGGCATCAACGGCCGAAGAGGCAGCGGATTGAGCGAAATCAATCAGCGCATCACCGATCTCCGCATGGGCGGAGGTAATTCCACCACGGCCACTCAATCTCCTCAAACGCAGATGGGCAACCGACCCACCAGCCAGTTGCTGGGTCAAACAATGCTCCTGCCGGGCAGCCAGCAAGAGATCCGCAGAGACAGCAACGCCACCACCGTCAGCTCTTATTACGGCAGCATGAGATCCGGAGCCTCGCCGCTTCCATTCAGCCGTCGCTCGTCGGAAGTCTCGCAGATTTCCAACGTCTCCGGACGGGCCGCTTTCCTATCGTCTCCTTACGATCCCATCTCGCCAGGTAGTTCGAGGCGTTCCAGCGAAGCCTCCAATTTCCAGGCAGGTGGAGCCGCTCAAACGACGTTCATTGCCCAACCAGGTCAGCACCAACAGGTTGGCGTCGTTAGCAACCAGCCGTTGACGGCTTCGATGGCCGCCCAGCTGCAGAAGATGCAACGAAGAGCTTTGATTATGCAAAACATGGCCTCTACTCAAAATCTGGTTCTTCAGACGCAAAGCATGTCCCTCAGTCAACAGAATTTGGCCGCCAATGCGGCTGTGCATCCCAGCCCGAGTCCACATCCCCATCATCAATTCAATTCTGCATCCGGCTGGATGAATTCTGGACAGAATCAGGCTATGAATGGTGGAGTTTCTTATCCACGCCAGAGCCAAACACCCGGCGCTGTCATGCCGTCGTACACGCAACAGCCGACCCAGGGCCAGCGTGAAATGCGACGGGCATCCGATCCAGTCCGACCAATGGCCGCCCAAACGGCTGTTCCCCTACCGCCTCTCAGTTCCGCTCTGCAGAGACACCACAGCGTCAACAACGTCCAGCAGCAGCCGATGATGCGCAACGCAATGAACGGAAACAACAATGCAGCAGCGCGAGGCGTGAATGGATACCCTCCCAATCATCCAAACAGTGGAATCGTCCTGGAAGAAGTCGGCGAGGGCCACATGGTCGAAGAGAAGCTTGTCGTTCCCGATGAAATGCTCCAGTATCTCAATCAGGTGAGGAAATTTAAGAAAAATAAATTAAATTGCCCCTGTTCTCTAATGAAGTCAATCAATTTCTCTTTGCCAACAAAAAGGTGAGTGTCAATCAAGATGGAAGAATGGCATCTCCACGATCCTACTTTATGGGCCGCAGTCCTCGACCTGATTCAGCCCAACATCAACAATTCAGGGCGCTGCAACAACAGTATCAGCAGCAGCAGTTCCATCAATTCCAACAGCAACAACAACACACGAACAATCAGTACAACCAAACAGGAACGATGGCCACGGGCAATCATTATTCAGCTCAACATCAACCCGGCAATGCTATGGTTGGCTACAACAATGGCACACAGACGCATATGGCGGCCGGCATCAGCCCGACACCGACTGTGCGTAATCAACTGGGAATGCAAGCGAGTCCAGCTTTGGCTGCTACAGCTCCGCAGCATTTCAGTGGTCCAGCTGTTTGCCACCAAGCTCAGGTTGGCCAGCCACAAAGTCAGCAACAACAACTGCCTCCAATGTACAGCACTTGCCCAGCTCAGTCCTCCCCTGTTGTCGCCAACGGTGTGGTAGGAGCTCAGCCGGGCCAACAACAACCCAACATGGTTGGATGTAACGCCATGCAATCTACTGGCTACTCGCAGGCTGCAAACTACGGACCCGGCCATGCAAATGGCGTCAACCCGTTGGCGTACAACAACTACAACAATTCGGCTAACATGCCGTGTAACAATCAGCAGACGACAATGCCAATGAACAACGGTTACGTTATGAATCAACAATGCGGTCACATGCAAGTTGCCCAGCAACAACCAAATCCAGTAGCTGTCCAGACGCAGGTTTTTAACAATCCTTGTTCCCCTTGCACTGGCCATCACCATCAACAGCCGCAGCCCGTGTGTAACAATAATCCAGCCAATAATCAAAACTGGCAGTGCGGTTACCCAGGCAACAACACAATCAGCGTGCCGCAACAACAACAACAAATGTCGTTCCAGCCGCAGCCACACGACAATGTTACGTGGCAGAATAATACGATGCATGGCGCAGGAAATGGCCCAACGAACCACATTCAGGCGACAAATGCATCTTCAGTAATGTACAACAACATGCAAAGCAATGCCACAATGGGCAACAATTACAACAATTATAATGGTCGCCCACCACCGTATAACCAAGTGGCATCCGCCATCCAATGCCAAGACGTTAGCCAATCGCAGGATTTCATCAATCGGGCTCGCATCCAAGGAGCTGGACAACAGCCGAGCAACCAAGGGCTATCAGCTACTCCAGCACAACAACACAACCAACAAGTAAACAACGCGGCCACAGCCGTCCCATCCGTGGCAACTGGAGTATCTACGCCGAGCAACATGCGTCCTGAGACATACCAGCGCACTCTCGAGTACGTCCAGCAATGTCAGACTTGGGCGACAACAGGAGATAGCAACGCTGGTGCACGAATGGCCAAGGAGAACAAGCCTCCTCATCAGCAACAACAACCTGGAGCTTGTGAGCCTCAGATGACCAAGACTGCTGAGACGGCCGTAGTCGGACGGGCACTGCTCTCACCGGGCCAGGATGCCGTTTCCAGCTCAACTGATCGACAGGAAGCGGCGGCTGCGGCAGCGGCAGCTTTGTTGCCTTCGGCCGGCTCGGCCAATCAGTCAAACATGGTCGTTCACGACATGAACACGTCACTCAATTCCTTGATGCAAGAGAACCGCTACTTGCAAATGATTCAGTAGTAGAGTACCAATAGTAGAGACATTCTTGTAGTAATTGCTATCGTGTGCTCTGCTTCTTTTTCTTTGAGTGAATTCTAGTGCAATAAGCTGGGAAAACCGCATTGATCAGACGTGACAAAACAAATATCCCGTTAGCTCCGTATAACAAAAAACTGCGTGTGAAGATCTCGCCTTAACTTCTTATTGTTTTTGTTTCGTTTTTTTTTGTTTGCACTTATATTATCACCTTCTTATCATAATCTGAAAATTTTTGTACATTAGTTACGTTTCGCGAAGAAATATCGTGCATGTATATCGAGTGCCAAATAGCAGAAAAAGAAAACAAAAACAAAAAAAACAAAAAAAACAAAAAAAACAAAAAAAACAAAAAAAAACAAAAAAAAAAAAAAGAAGGAAAACGTAAAAACTTGGCCGTCATATTGTACTGAATGATCACCTGCCTTACTTTTACAGCTGTTGCGCTCCCATTTTCCGTGGGACAAGTGTTTGTTGGGGAGGAGGACGGTTTGTGTTTGCCTGCCTTTTGAGTGTCCTTATTTCTTATATCTGTTTGAATAATATTTCTTGTGATACTGCCTTATTTTGAATTTATGTGTTAGCTCCATCAATCATATCTCTGGTGCCTTGACAGCTTATGATTTGCTGCAGTGCCATATCAGAGTGTCTTGGTACTTGTATAACAAAATGCCCATCATCATATTTTTTTGAATGATAAAAGTTTCTTCATGTGGTATGGCCTTAATGGCAGCCTATGAATTGTGCTTTCGGGTACTTGAAAATTGTACTTACATGTCCAATAAAATAAACTGTACGCCTGTTGAAAGAATGTCTATTTGTCAATTAATATACTAATATACATTACAAATCATCCTCTATAAGGAGTGTTGTTGTACATGAAGGTATCTTTTGTTATGTGGAGCCCTAAATTAAACAAAATAATCTATCTGTCAAACAAAGCATTTGTATGTAATAATCTAAAAACATAACTTACTGAAAGTGTTCTCAGCAACGGGACTTGCTTGCACCACACTTGTCCTCAAAATTTCTTCAGCTTGGTTACCAAATTTGATTAACTAGACCAAAACAGAATTTAGCTGCTGCGAGTATCATGTTGAACAATGAACCCTTACTTCCATAATAGTTTCTTGGTTTGATATTTTTTGATATTTTCGGAATTCAGAATTGATTTTGAGTCGTGCAGCTAAGAAAAGTAGATAGGGTCGTAATTAGTATGATAAGATATCATACTTCAAACTTTTAATCCAAAACTTACCATCCATTGCAGCTTCATCGTTCGTAAACACTTTCAAACGAGTTCGATGAAGACATCGAAAACATTTTAGAACCTAGGAAATTCAGACCAAATAAATTTTATTTAAAACTAGAAAATGTTGTACAAAAATATATAAGCAAAGAAGAAAGAAAAACAAAATGCAACAACCAACAAACAAAAAGAAACTAAAGAAATAGTCTTTTCTTTGTTTATTTACCTCGGCTCGAAGGGGGGCGGCCATGTTTGATTGCTGACTTGTTTTACAGCAATGCAAATATACAATTTAAATCTAAAAGTTGAATATCATTATTAAATCAATAAATTTGCTTAAGAAACACACACAAAAATTCGATAATTAATGAGCATTTGCTTTTCTTTCAATAAAAAAAGAATTAACTGAATCTGTTGAAGCATTCGTCAATCTGGCAACATAAGGTGGTATTGCCCATCCTACAACAAGGAGAAAAGAGGGACATGGAAAAGAACAGAACAAAAGCGTTTTCAGTAATGGAGTAAGCAAGGAGAAGAGCGGAGTGTTGGGTCGCAAAAGGACTGGTGTTATTTTGGTGGTGGAAATATCGTTCATGTAGTTTATTATCGCCATTACGATACAGACAAAATCATTGGTGAATTATGATTTTACCCTGCGAGATTCTCCTGAATGTGGTGCCGTATAACTGTGGCTCGAAACCCAGTCTGCTACAGTACTCGCCCTTCTAGCTCATTTCATCTTTAAACAAAAATAAATATCTAGTGTTTTTTTCTGTGCCCAACTGCCTTCGGATTGTTCAAGCAAGCCACTGGAGAAAACCATGCGTTTTCTGCTGTTACTAGTTTGCATTCATCTGGTCACACAACTCGCCATCTCAGCCGGTGAGTCATTTCCATTGCTACATCGTCGGCTTCTTCTTGCAGGATGTTCACCTCGAGCAGAGGCCATGAAACATGTATCCATTTGAAAACTAGTATTTCTCTCTTGACTAAAGTCCATTTTTCTGGTGTATTTGGGTGTTTCTTTGCACTGAAAACTGTAGCAATCGTCGCTCAAGTGGTTTTGACGGTAGGGGGACGACCCTTTGTTCCTTGGAAAGTCATGAAACATTAAGTACCCTGTACATTTTTTTTTGGTAGACTTTCCAACGTCATTATAAATGCCGTGTGCCAGCTTCAAGTTCAACGGACTGTGTCCCTACCATTTCCCGGTTTATTATCATCTATCACGGCTCGGTTCCCTCTCCTACCGATGGGTTGGCATTAAAAGAGAAAACAAGCAAAAAGAAATAAAAAGTAGTAACGTAGTTTGCTATGTAATTTTTCATGAGTAGATTCGTTACTCTTATGCTTTTTGAATTCTAAGCAGAAAGTCGGGCTTTCTCGAACTGAGATGTAACGTCTTTCTCTCTTTCAACTAGACGTGATGATGACATGTTCTCGGTATATTGCGCCCTACCTGGAAACAGGAAGTGGTTGGCTTTACACACGCCATAATATTGTGGAAGCTTGATCCGCCATCCTCACTCGCTGACTTTCATTCTGATAAGTGGAACCCTCTGAATGTCCACACCGGATGAGGAGCCTAAAAACCTGCTACCACACTACTGGAGCCACTATCTTTTGAATAGAATGGCGATCGCACATAAACAAAATCCGCCCCCTCAAAAGCCGGAGCGAAAGAGACAGGAAAGACAAAACCGGAAAAAGAAAGAAACGATTCTCTCTAATTTTGGCTTCCCTCTCTTGTTGTCGTTGTTTTGTTTTCTGCCAGTCGAGTGGAATGATACGACGAACCGAAACCCATTCGAGTTACGAGACGAGGTACCCCAAATTGTCGATGGCGGTTTTACGTTACGTTGAGCACCACCAATGTCCATCAATATTCGGAATTGGCTCAACGACTTTGTGTGTGCTCTCATTCCAGCTGGCATGGTAGTAGCAACAGCAGCTATTGGGTCCCGTATACCTTCGTCCTCTATTACACGCCACCCTCCCCGTGATGGCAATGATGTAGGAATTCCAATTAAAAGGTTAGGCGGATAGAAATGGTGCCATTTTTTTTTTGCATTTTCACAACCTACCACGAATCAGCAGTTTTCCCTTTCTTTCCGTTTCCCATCTTGCATCCAAAACGACGTCATTGAGAACGCGACGACGTGTTGTCCACAAGAGTGGATTTCTCCCATTATAATCCACGCACATTGCAAGCTGACGTGGAAATCGATTTGCCCTTATGAAATAAGAAAAAGAAAAAAAAAAACTTCTGACTAGAAAAGCCTTGGCCCAATTTGGTCAACGTTGTTGTGCGTGGGTGAAATCCAACCAGTCCTTACCTTTTTGTTGTTGAAATATTCTCTGTGAAACCGTAAGGTTTGTCCACTGATGACGGCTGGATGATTTGAATTAGAACGAACGTGAATTTAGCAGAATGTTCTTTAATGCTCTATGTATGTCGATTGAAATTCCAGGTACAAAAACGGGTAACCGGCTGAACGAGTACGTCCTCCACTACGAAACGCTGGATTACGATGCGGACGCGATTGCAGCCCAACACAATCGAAATAGACGGAGCGCGGTAGGAGGAGAAGAAGAATCGTATCTTCGGCTTCATTTTCGCAGTCACGGGAAACCATTTCGTTTAAAACTGAAAAGGGACACATCCACGTTCAGTTCTGACGTCCAATTTGTATCTCATAAAGGCCACCCGCTGGACGTCGATACCTCGCACCTTTACGAAGGGCACCTCCAAGGTGAGAACCACAAACCTTGTAGCTTCTCATTTTATAAGTCGAAAACGAGCATGCTGTGCAAACTTTCTGGCTATGTGTATAAATATCCAACATGCTTGCATGGTTGGCCATGGCAGACTTGTTATACAATCGGAATGCTTAAATGAAAACCAGTTTTAGTAAATATAGTTGACCACAAGTTCCGTTTGATTCGAAATTCTCACGCGTTTTCATAGCAATGGCAGCAACATTACGATATTTCCCATGTGGCCATAGAAGGATGTATTTTCTTTTTACGAGAGGCTTCTGCTGTTGCGTGATAGATGAAAGAAATCAGTCTCGACTAATTGACTCACTAATGGTCTTTTCCATTCGATTCCCATAGGCGAACCAGAAAGCATGGTCTATGGATCGATCATTGATGGTATCTTCGATGGCAAAATCCATAGCCAAGATGGCGTCTTCTACGTTGAAAAGGCAACCAAATACTTTTCTGACAACAGCACAACTGCCAAGTTTCATCGTCGCAATCCATTTCACTCTATCATCTACAAGGAAGCGCACGTCGTCGATCCTTATGAACAACATCGCACAGGTATTTGGCTACGTTTGGCATGTTTCTATTTTCCTACCGATTATCTGAAGCCAACAGGAATTTTTCACGCATGTGGATCAATGAGTTGCTACTGACAATACATACTCTCTTTGTTTCCTTCTCTGTCCTCCCTTTTGTGATCCCTAGGACATGTGGGCGGTTGCGGAGTGACAGATGAGGTGGCCGCTTGGATGGACGATATCCAGCACGGAGCAACTGACGAGGAAAAAGAAAACGAGAAAACCAACGAGATCAATACGAAAGACCAAATCTTTGTGCGTGAAGAGAGTCTGTACAAGAGAGACCAGCAAAATGAATGGAAAACGGCACATCCTCGATCATCCGCTTGGTGGTACAAGTACAGCCATCAAGCCAACCAGCCGGATGCAGATCCATCTGATGGGGGACGTCGAGACAGGCGCTCAACTGTCAAAAGTCACATCAGCCGGACGACTTGCTCCCTTTTTATTCAGACAGATCCGCTTCTATGGCGACATTTCTACGAAGCTGAGAAACGTAACGCGGACAACACACGTAAAGAGATCACGTCGCTGATCGCTCAACACGTCAAGGCCGTCAATGCCATTTACATGGAAACCAAGTTTGACGGGAAATTTCCGCATCGAATGACGCGATTCGAAGTGCAGCGCATCAAGATCGATGACTACGAGGCATGCGAACCCAATTACATTGGAGAAGAGAACAAGTTCTGTCTTCCCAATATCGACGTCTCCAACTTTCTGAATCTCCACTCGCAGGGCAATCACGAAGATTTCTGCCTGGCTTACGTCTTCACCTACCGGTAACTTTTTTTTTTTTTTGCCCTTCCTTTCGGTTATTGCGTGTCATCGTCGGAATGAAAACATTTCTTCTTTTTTCTTTGTTTACTTTTGGAATTCCAGGGATTTCACGGGTGGAACGCTGGGTCTCGCTTGGGTTGCCTCGCCTTCCGGCGCTTCCGGCGGCATTTGCGAACGCTACAAAGTCTACACGGAGAACATGTCCGGCTACCCCCGCACGACCAAGCGCAGTCTCAACACAGGCATCATCACCTTTGTCAACTACAACAGTCGCGTTCCACCAAAAGTCTCTCAGCTGACGTTGGCTCACGAAATTGGACACAATTTTGGCTCGCCTCACGACTATCCCAGCCACTGTCGTCCGGGTGGCCAAAATGGTATGAACGAAACATTCTAAGTTGACATGAAGATGGAAGTCCGCCATTGTCGTGTTGATGATGCCTACGAAAAACGTGTCCAATTGACTAACGATGCGATTTTTTCATTTTCTTTTAGGTAATTACATTATGTTCGCATCGGCCACTAGCGGCGAACGGCCAAACAATTCACGCTTCTCCAATTGCAGCGTGGGCAACATCTCGTCCGTTCTAGATGCTATAGAGGAAGGCAAAAAGAAGAATTGCTTCACGGGTAAGGATCGCGCTCTTACGACCAATGAACTGGGCCTACTAATAATAGCTTTTTTCGTCCTATTTCTCAGATTGGAAGGGTGCTTTCTGCGGTAACAAGATTGTTGAAGATGGCGAAGAATGTGATTGTGGCTATGACGACGAAGAATGCGAAGAAAAGTGTTGTTATCCTCGCGTCGTCAGCGAACCAGATAGAGCCCTCAATCCAGCTGCTCAAGGATGCAAACGTCGACCGAGTAAGAAACAATAAATAATGTGCCGGCCATGCCACCCCGCTGACACGAGGACACACTAATTGTTGCCAACACTTTTCAAATTTTCTTCTTGCTAGGAACGCAATGCAGTCCGAGCCAAGGCCAGTGCTGCGACCGCAGTTGTAAATTCGTTCCAGTTACTTCACACCAGCAATGCAAGGAGGATGGCGAATGTAACGGAAAGGCCTTCTGCAATGGGCTGTCCGCCAAATGTCCTCCGCCACCTAATAATCCTGACGGAACCGAATGCAATGGCAATACCCAGGTATAAAATATTACGCATTACATTGAATTGAATTCAGTTACGACATGATTAGCTTATTTATTTCTTTTTGTAGGTATGTCAAAGTGGCGAGTGCTCTGGATCGATATGCTCCAAATTCGGCATGAAGGAGTGCTTTCTCACGTCGAACGTCATCGACGATAAACGCAAACTCTGCGAATTGGCCTGCCAGATTGGTAACGATAACACAACGTGCAAAGGCACGTCTGAACTCGCCTCCATCACCAAATTGCCTACTGGCATTTCTTTACGTCCAGGATCTCCTTGCGACAACTACCAGGTATTTAAAAACAAAGCCTATTTTTTTTTAATTTTTCCCTACAGTTCACTTTAATAATAGATTTTCTTCTCCGTCTCTAGGGCTATTGCGACGTCTTTCTCAAGTGCCGTGCAGTGGATGCCGAAGGTCCTTTGGCTAGACTGAAGAACTTGCTCTTCAATCGCGAAACGCTGCTCACCATCGCTCAATGGATCACGGTGAGTTTTACCAACTTGTTCTACCCTCGCCCTTTTTTCCCATCTCGGTGAAAATGTCGTGAGATTGATGTCACCATTTTAATTATGTAGGAATACTGGTGGGCTGTCATGCTTATGGGTGTGGCCTTTGTCTTGTTTATGGCCGTTTTCATCAAGTGCTGCGCGGTTCACACCCCGTCGTCAAACCCGAAGAAACAGCCTGCCTTGAGTATCACACATACTCTGCGACATCCGTACAGCACATTGCGCCGGAAGCGGCATCAGCATCCTCAGCAACAACAGCAGCAACAACATGCAAACCCGTCCGCTCCGTACATTGCTGCCCCTAATCCAGCAGCCGATTCACACGGTGAACCAAGAAATCAGTATAATCGACCCAAAGGTAGCAATCCATTTTTTGTTGTTGTTTGCTTATTCTTTTCTTTGTTTGTTTTTGTTTATGTTTTTCACAAACCTATTCGATTCCTAACAAAGTTTGTATTAACTATCAGGTGGTCCAGCAAGTGGATGGGGTCACAGAACCGAATCTTCGCCGTACGCTTACTCAGGTGGCCAGGGAGGCCGGGCGAATGCTTACGAAATGAACGTTCGGCAGCATCGGGTGTGATAAGTATGATTCACTTTAGATGGTCATTAGTATTTTCCTTCGACCCCCCTATTCTTGTTTTTTCTTTTCCTACACGAGAAGGCCATTCTCATTTCTCGGATGACTCGTATTCTCTATACATTTGATTATTAGATCGTCATGTCCTTCCATCCACCAACTCAATTCTGGTAGACATTGAATAGTGTATAGCTACCCAAATTGAACAAATCGTTTACAGAACAGAAAATGATCCAGAACAGTCGATTCGCAGGTACCGTCCCTTTCCCGTTCCCCACCTCCCTCCCCTAATAGGAAGAATAGCCCTCCTTTTTTGACGGACCAATTTTTCTCGTTCTCTTAAAAAAAGAAGAAGAATTTACATCTCGCCCTTTGCAGGAATATCATTTGCGTATTATCGTCGGTCTTTGATGTGTTGTTGAACGCACCGGAATCCGCAGACAAACGCCTGTTGATTTTTTTTATCAACACGCGTCGCAACAATTGCTGCTTTCCCACCCAGTGCGGTTCTACCTACTTGTCTCTGTATAAGTTATACAGTATACATATTTCCGAAACGGATTCAATGGCGTCGTCGTTTTTAGCCCTCCACTCTCCCCTTTTCCCCGCAAAGCCACAAGTGACCTTTTGAAAACACGAAAAGTAGAAGAATTACCATTACGTTTCTAGGAATCCTTCGTTGTCATTCAAATTCATCAACACTTTAACATTAAGGGACTTTCTGAGAAGAACATTAACGACACGCAGATCAATTTGTCACAGAGAATAGGGAAATCAGAAACAATTTGTAGTTCTCAGAGTATTTAAAGCCTGGCGCGCCAACATGTCACTGTACCACCAAATGTTTTTTCGTTTTCCCGTTGGAGGTTTTTTTTTCGTACATGCACATCATATAGGAAGTGCTGGGTGTCGTTTGTGCTCGATAGTTTGATCCCATTATTCGCCTCCGATCATCTTATCTCTTTCTCTCTACAACTGTACATAGTGTGAATGATTTATCAGCTGTTTTAAAAGGAGTGAAAAAGAAAAACATGCTCGTTCCTCTTTGCCATTTTAAATACGTGTTGTCAGTGTAGCTTGTTGCATCATTAAATTCCGATTGCAGGAAAGAACAATCTCGCCGCCTGTTTCTGATCACACCCTGACTTCAGAATTTGAGTTTTGCATCCCCGATCAATAGCTTTTCCCTTCTTCTTCAGCTTGCCATTTTTTCTTCCGTTTTATTTCTCCGATAAGGCGATAATCGACACAAAGATTGCGTATTCGGTGCCACTCTGCCACCAACACCACTACCACCCCCATCCATCAACTTGTCTTTCATTTGTCCTTGTTATTATTAAACAAACAAAAAAAAAAAAAGAAGCTAGATGTGCTGGAAGAACAATACAGCTGTGTTCCCTTACAAACACATTTCGTTTTATGGAAAATTCTTGCCCATATAATCAGCTAAACCACTTATTAATCGCAACACAATTGTTTCTCTATAACTGTACAACTATACCTTCCTTGCCTACACTTGCCCTATTGACTCCATGCGAACAGACTATAGAAACAATTGTGTTTCACAAGTACGGTGTTATTAGCCGCTGTCAGCAGTCCAGATTGATTTTCTTCCACCAGACTTGGGTAACTTATTAATTAAATTTTTTATTACTGATTCTTTCGATTTACGCTTTTGTTTTGTTTACTTCAGGCCCCGTCATCGGATACGCGATGCAACAGTCAACAGTGTTGCGTTGTTAACCAGTTATTCTCAGACTATCTCACCACGCCCGAATTAGTAGGCAAGGAAATTGTCTTTCTTTAACAAGAAACTACTGAAATGAAAATAATGCCTTTTTCCCAAAACAAAGAGTGAAGCATTGTTTCTTTGTTAATGATTTAGAAAATAATTCAAATTTATTTGTTTGCAGGTTTTATGGTTTATTGGAAACGGTTAATGCCGTACAAACAGGTACAATCATATGTATGCAAAGTTTTCTGTCAAAGAAAAATTCAAGATCCGATAAGGCTCGGAGGAACTTGTCTGTGGACAGGAAACGTATACCATGTATCCTTGGCGTAACACTTGTCGTAGACGGTTTCGTTAAAATCCTTGCAGATGCGACATTCGTCACCACTAGCCGTCTTGACGGAGAATGGCCTTATCATCTTCACAATCCGATCAAAAACGTAATCCAAGTTGTTCGGCAAGCCGGTCTTGTATATCGTAGTTACCAAATCATCGTGCATTTTACTTAGCTCCGTTTCCCAGAAGATTGGAACAAGGTGATTGGCTGCTGTAGGCTCGTCTGGGTATAGCTGCTCAACTAACTGATTCGACATAACGCACCTAATGTATTCGTAGCGATCGTTGCAGAACGAACAGACTGTTTCAAAAAGTGGTCTGTCAGTTAGACTGTCTCCGCACCGGTGGAAATGACCCAGCATTGCGAATTGCTCGACCGTCTTGTAAAGCAAAGTTGTCACGACTTCTAGTCGTTTATGCGAATTTGGTGGGTACAGGTTGAACAAATCTAGCACTCTATGGTTCTCATAGAAAACAGTGCGGAAGACTTGGATCGGTGGCTCGGTTGTTGATGGCTGAATGGGGCACGTCGTTGGATGTGAGCTAGAGGGAACTTGTTCCCAACAAAATGACCTGGTAGGCCAAACTTGAGGTATGCAAGGCGGCTTCGGCTGAGGAACACATGCATTCGTATCTACGATGCAAGTTGACGGACAAATATCATTCAAGGGACAAATACCTGTTTTAGGAGCAGTGTTTCCTGCAACATTGGTTGAGGTAAACCTGTCTAGTGAAGTCTGATCATTTCCGTATGCAGAATACACTATCACTCCAGTGGCCATAATTAACCCAGCATAAATAATTAAAATGAGAATCACGAAAAATCCTTTTGGTATTGGAACATCAGCCGGGTCAGCGATCATCTGCTCGACAACACTTTCATCTGAATCGTTGTCATTTTCTTTCGTCGACTGCTCTTTTTGAGGGTATTCGCCAGAGTTGACGTACGAAGCCATTTGTTCGTGAAACCAGATAGTGGTGCGCATGCAAAACTTTGTAAACAAAAATGTTAACCAGATGTTTGTCTATACTGATAAAATGGAACCTTCGTTTGGTACACCTATTTTCACTGTTTCTTTTTTAACAGATGAATCGCAGCGACGATTGCCTTTAAAAGACTATTTGAAATTCATTTCGTCTTCTTTGTGCACACACATTTCACACACAATAATTGCAATTCAAATTCGATAGACACCATAGCTAGGATATTGAACCTTAGCAGCTAATATTTTAGAGTTTTAGAGACGTATATACTACCGTCTACTGACAATCTACCTTCAATATAGGTATATTACTGGAACTATGGATATTTTCCCGAAGTCAGCGTTACATTTTGGGAATAGAAATGTTATTTTCATACCAGCAAAGAATTTTTCTACAAATTTTGGTTGGCTCGAAAAAAAATTAGCCCGAGTTTTTCTTTATAAATTTTTTCGTAATCAATAAACAATAATATAAACGATTTAGATTCGAAATTTAACAAGGACCACGAAAATGATCTTAGTTTTTACGTATAATTTACGGTTTTGGAGCAATCTAAAATATAAAAGTAGGTGCGCAATAACTATTATGATAGCGCTGTATTGCGCTATAACTATTTTGATTGCACATAATTTCAATAACCTTGCTGATTACGGATAAACTAACGTGCTAGTTAGAATAAGCGTTCAATTTTGAGTCTTACGTGTGTATTTTTTTCGAATTCTGAGAGATGTTGCTTTTTGATGATTTTCGTAAAAATGAGAATGCTATTATGGCAATCCGTATGGCAATATGGCAATCCGTTTTACATAAAAAAAAAAAAAAAAAATGGCGGAAAAAAAATAAAAAATCGCACTTTTTTCTTTTTTTCCGACACGTAGCCATCTACCGCTCAGACTCATTACTGGCGTAGGCAATTTCAGTCCATTGGATGCCATTCGCAGTTAGTTCAGTAGCGTGGATGGAGAATAACGCGTGGCTGGAGGAACAATTGAAAAATGGATAAGATAATACAACAAAAGGATGGTAAGTATAAACATTATTATATTGGTTTCAATTATTAATTATTGTTTATTAGATCAAATTATGGACCTGCAGGCTCAATTATTGCAACAGCACAAAATATTAGATAACAGCAAAGCTAAGGATGGTAAGGCCTAATACATAATGATTCTATTTATTTGCTTTTATTCATTTGTGTTTTGTAGCTCAAAGTTTGAGTCTACAAGCTCAGCTAGGGGAAAAGAACAAATTGGAACGGAACAGTTTCCAAACAGTGAAGGAGGTTTTTCCAAACTCAAACCTAACTGAACGTGAGGATGAATTGGCATTAGGCGAACACAGTCAGGTACCTAAACTTTTCAAATAAGAATTCAAAATAAGTATAGAATTTTAACAAACAATTATTTATTGTTTAGTTATTCAGTCTACCACCTGACAGTGTGTTAAATTTAAATTCTGTTAGTGCTGCACAAAAAGAATCGTTAGTAATAAGCCCATGCAGTGAAGGAAGTGAACAATTGTGGGACCGTATTTGGGCCGAAAATGGGTGTGGTACGGAAACCAAGATATGGCACAAGTTCAACATGAAACATGGATTAGGTACTTTTCGGTTTTATGTCTATTGAAAAAGTATTTTTAATGCTATTATTTTGCATTCACAGAATTTAATGGGGGATCAAATCAAGTCTGGAAGTGTTATAGGATGGAAGAGTCAGCCTACAGATGAAAAAACACTGAGAGTGCATTACCATTAAGGTATGAGGTAAAGTAATAGAGTATGCACATTGTCTAATGAGAAGTACCATCTTGTGTTAATAAATCCAGTACAACAGCAATCCTTTATAGTTCTGTCACAGCTAGAAACCTCAAATAATTCTGCTTCTCTGTCTAAAGAACAACTTGTCCTTTACGTTCAGAGTGTTGGGGAAACTGGGTACTTAAATGGCCCTAAAGATGTTTTAATTTTGCTGCCATTGCAGAGATGAACATCATACATGGACTCTTTAGGTATGAAAGGATTTTTCTTCAAATAATTTTTAATTCATGACGAAGAATTTCTCCTTTTTGCCAACCAGGTATAATCTACCAAAAAAAATTTTATCCAATAGGAAAGGATTTTCATGTACTGGGAACACAACTATCAACAATGCAACATTGTACAGGTGCTAGTTTATCATTCAAGAGCCTTATACAATGATGTTAATCTGCAATTTGTATGTCCTTCCCCAAGCTTCCACCAGAAGTTGAATCTATGAGTCATGTAAGTTACATGATCAACAGTTGATATGTTTAACGGTGTTGTTTTTCTTTTCTCAATATAGGTTAATAGTAACATTGGATCTGAAAAAATTCTTGGTTGGGGCAAGACACTGAATAAATTGTATTGATTGGATGGATGACATGACATTTCTATACTTAATTCGGATTCCCCAGACGGTATTTGATATTAAAAAAATTGAAGTGCATATCTGGGCTCCCTTCTTTTCTGAAGCCCCGTTTCCCCTTGACTCGTAATAAGCCCGTAGGGGGTCATGCCCCTACTGTACGGTATATATAAAAACAACATATACCGAGGTTTGGAGGGCTCTGGCCGGAAAGGGGACGTGGGGTGCCGCTTAGTCCGATGATGTGTTCACGGAGGGCGATGTGGCTACCCACAAATCCGAACTAAAGGTTAATCGCTCCTGTAAAAATGTTCCAAATCTTCAGCTCTTCTTCCGGCTTCTCTTAGCCAATCACCGGGTAATCTCCCCGGTGGGTCAACAAGGCAGTGTCTCCCCCTGCCTGGGTTGACGGCAACTTTTGAAAGGGCTATTGTGCCAATTTTTTTAAAGTTGCAAAAATAATTGTAATGTGCAGAGAATTGTCAATAAAATTTTTTTTATAAAATATTTTTTGCAAAATTCATTTATTTCATTGTCTGTGTTAGCTGTGTTCACACATTACATTTATCAACTTTTTTTATTTTGCTTTGCTTTATTTGTTTTTGTCACCTTTGATGGTAAGCATTGTTTCCATTGGTTTATCGTTTATCTGTAAGCATTCTATTATTATCCAGGGAACGAACCCTGGATGTTCGGCATACCGCGCCGATGCTCTACCAGTGAGCCATGAATCATATGATGTCAACTTGGCTTTTTTTCTAGTCACTTGTGGACTTGCATTTACACTTAGAATAAAACTAAAATGCAATTTTGCATTTTCTCTTCTTCATTTATTCTACTTCATTTTTACACATCTACTGAGGTTTGAACCCATGGTAACAGGTATCGCAGCTAAAGGCTCTACCACAGAGCTATGAACCTTATGAAAGCAATAGAAAGATAAATATATAGTTGTGAAAGACTGCATAAACATCCTAGACGATAACATATGATATGCGATGATAAAAAATTTAGATATATCTCGTGGCTCAATGTTAGAGCATCGGCGTTGCACGCTGAATGTCTGGGGATCAATTCCCATACGAGTAAAACAAAATACAAATTCAAAAAATATCCAGATATTACACGTTGTTCCTTGAATCTAAGTTGAAGAATTCAAAGAGTGTAATAAATTATAACTGAATACTTACAGATAAACGATAAACCAATGGAAACAATGCTTACCATCAAAGGTGACAAAAACAAATAAAGCAAAGCAAAATAAAAAAAAGTTGATAAATGTAATGTGTGAACACAGCTAACACAGACAATGAAATAAATGAATTTTGCAAAAAATATTTTATAAAAAAAATTTTATTGACAATTCTCTGCACATTACAATTATTTTTGCAACTTTAAAAAGGCACAATAGCCCTTTCAAAAGTTGCCGTCAACCCAGGCAGGGGGAGACACTGCCTTGTTGACCCACCGGGGAGATTACCCGGTGATTGGCTAAGAGAAGCCGGAAGAAGAGCTGAAGATTTGGAACATTTTTACAGGAGCGATTAACCTTTAGTTCGGATTTGTGGGTAGCCACATCGCCCTCCGTGAACACATCATCGGACTAAGCGGCACCCCACGTCCCCTTTCCGGCCAGAGCCCTCCAAACCTCGGTATATGTTGTTTTTATATATACCGTACAGTAGGGGCATGACCCCCTACGGGCTTATTACGAGTCAAGGGGAAACGGGGCTTCAGAAAAGAAGGGAGCCCAGATATGCACTTCAATTTTTTTAATATCAAATACCGTCTGGGGAATCCGAATTAAGTATAGAAATGTCATGTCATCCATCCAATCAATACAATTTATTCAGTGTCTTGCCCCAACCAAGAATTTTTTCAGATCCAATGTTACTATTAACCTATATTGAGAAAAGAAAAACAACACCGTTAAACATATCAACTGTTGATCATGTAACTTACATGACTCATAGATTCAACTTCTGGTGGAAGCTTGGGGAAGGACATACAAATTGCAGATTAACATCATTGTATAAGGCTCTTGAATGATAAACTAGCACCTGTACAATGTTGCATTGTTGATAGTTGTGTTCCCAGTACATGAAAATCCTTTCCTATTGGATAAAATTTTTTTTGGTAGATTAGACCTGGTTGGCAAAAAGGAGAAATTCTTCGTCATGAATTAAAAATTATTTGAAGAAAAATCCTTTCATACCTAAAGAGTCCATGTATGATGTTCATCTCTGCAATGGCAGCAAAATTAAAACATCTTTAGGGCCATTTAAGTACCCAGTTTCCCCAACACTCTGAACGTAAAGGACAAGTTGTTCTTTAGACAGAGAAGCAGAATTATTTGAGGTTTCTAGCTGTGACAGAACTATAAAGGATTGCTGTTGTACTGGATTTATTAACACAAGATGGTACTTCTCATTAGACAATGTGCATACTCTATTACTTTACCTCATACCTTAATGGTAATGCACTCTCAGTGTTTTTTCATCTGTAGGCTGACTCTTCCATCCTATAACACTTCCAGACTTGATTTGATCCCCCATTAAATTCTGTGAATGCAAAATAATAGCATTAAAAATACTTTTTCAATAGACATAAAACCGAAAAGTACCTAATCCATGTTTCATGTTGAACTTGTGCCATATCTTGGTTTCCGTACCACACCCATTTTCGGCCCAAATACGGTCCCACAATTGTTCACTTCCTTCACTGCATGGGCTTATTACTAACGATTCTTTTTGTGCAGCACTAACAGAATTTAAATTTAACACACTGTCAGGTGGTAGACTGAATAACTAAACAATAAATAATTGTTTGTTAAAATTCTATACTTATTTTGAATTCTTATTTGAAAAGTTTAGGTACCTGACTGTGTTCGCCTAATGCCAATTCATCCTCACGTTCAGTTAGGTTTGAGTTTGGAAAAACCTCCTTCACTGTTTGGAAACTGTTCCGTTCCAATTTGTTCTTTTCCCCTAGCTGAGCTTGTAGACTCAAACTTTGAGCTACAAAACACAAATGAATAAAAGCAAATAAATAGAATCATTATGTATTAGGCCTTACCATCCTTAGCTTTGCTGTTATCTAATATTTTGTGCTGTTGCAATAATTGAGCCTGCAGGTCCATAATTTGATCTAATAAACAATAATTAATAATTGAAACCAATATAATAATGTTTATACTTACCATCCTTTTGTTGTATTATCTTATCCATTTTTCAATTGTTCCTCCAGCCACGCGTTATTCTCCATCCACGCTACTGAACTAACTGCGAATGGCATCCAATGGACTGAAATTGCCTACGCCAGTAATGAGTCTGAGCGGTAGATGGCTACGTGTCGGAAAAAAAGAAAAAAGTGCGATTTTTTATTTTTTTTCCGCCATTTTTTTTTTTTTTTTTATGTAAAACGGATTGCCATATTGCCATACGGATTGCCATAATAGCATTCTCATTTTTACGAAAATCATCAAAAAGCAACATCTCTCAGAATTCGAAAAAAATACACACGTAAGACTCAAAATTGAACGCTTATTCTAACTAGCACGTTAGTTTATCCGTAATCAGCAAGGTTATTGAAATTATGTGCAATCAAAATAGTTATAGCGCAATACAGCGCTATCATAATAGTTATTGCGCACCTACTTTTATATTTTAGATTGCTCCAAAACCGTAAATTATACGTAAAAAGTAAGATCATTTTCGTAGTCCTTGTTAAATTTTGAATCTAAATCGTTTATATTATTGTTTATTGATTACGAAAAAATTTATAAAGAAAAACTCGGGCTAATTTTTTTTCGGGCCAAAATTTGTAGAAAAATTCTTTGTTGCTATTAAAAAATAATATCATTAAATCTAGATAACTATATATGATTCTGATTCAAAATTGAACAAGGAACAGGCAAATGAAATTTGTTTTTACGTGGAGTTTATGGTTTTTGAATAATCAAAGAAGTTTGATGTGTCACGCTAGCGCTGTAACGTACTGGCGCGCTAGTAATGGTTTCGATTCGCACCTAATGTTATATTACTCAAAAACTATAAACTCTACGTAAAAAGAAATTCCATTTTCGTTTTCTTGGCTTAATTTTAAATCAAAATCATTATAGTTATCTAGATTTAATGCTATAATTTTTTAATAGGAAAAAATTTGAAGCCCGACAAAATAAGCCCGACTTTTTTCTTTTAAATTTTTTTGTAACCGATAAATAATAATATTCACGATTTAGATTCAACATTTAACAAGGATCAAGAAAATGAGCTTAGTTTTTACGTAGAATTTACGGTTGTTGAACAATCTAAAGCATAAAAGTATCTGCGCAATAACTACTATGATAGCGCTGTATTCGAAAACTTCATAGGTAACAGGAAAACTAACGTACCATTTAGAATCAGCGTACGATTTTGAAGTGTTTTTTTTATTGATTTCTAAGAGATGTCGATTTTTGATTATTTTCGTCAAAATGAGAAGGCCTTCCCACTTTTACAAATTTTCCCGAATTCAATGTTGCATTTTGAGTATGGAAGTGTTATTTACATCCCAGCAAAGAATTTTTCTACAAATTTTGGACAAAAAAAATTTAAACCCGAAAAAATAAACCTACATTTTCTTTACAAATTTTGCTTTACTACTACTAAATTACGACTTTTGGCCAAAAAAAAATGAAAAATTGGGAGGGCTAACTAACCCTTATATTTTTGTAAAAATCCACATAAAAATTATGTCTCTTGGAAATTTGATTAAAATTACATACCATACTGGAAATTGAAGGCAAATTTCTTGTAACATATTCCTTTTCTCGTTAAATCAGTCATTAAGGAATATTACGAATAATTTTGAAGTATCACGCTAGTGTTGAATTAGCGCGCCATCCCAGTAAACCTGTAACGTTTCGAATCAGTTTGATATTAAGAAGATATATTCGAAATAACACCAGACGATGAGGCCTTGGGAAGTCCTTGCCATCTGCTGTTTTTCTTCTAACGTTTCATTCGTGTACGTACACTTCGGTATGATTGAATACGACCTATTCCTCCGCAAAACACTTGACGAATGAAGGGAACACCGAAAATGGAAACGTAGTCGTAATGATTACTTGCCTAGTTTTCTTTTGGTTGGTTCACTTTTCCTGTTTAAGTGCTTAAACAGGAAGTCCCCAGTGTGCAGGGCCTTTCTAGTAGCTCATATCAAAATGAATAAAATATAGAAATTGAGGACTAAAATATGGGTGATGCATATGCTATTAATTGACCAGATCCGTAGTGTAATCAATACTTGGCGCACCTAACACCATGTTTGCTAATTTGAAAAATGCTGCTTTCGTTGTAAAGTTGGTGTAACTGATGTTGATGGATGCAAGCTACAATCTTGTAATCAGCTGGAATTCCACAGAGCTTAGATAATGCTTCCATAAAATTTGGGATTGCACTCTTTTTTTTGGCAGTCACGCAATAGCTCATAGCCTTGGTCTCAGTGTATTAGGGTATACATTGCCATTTTCAGGAATTTCAAGAGCGTAAATAGGACTTCTATAGAAGTTACTGATACAAAATAAGCAATTATTTAGTGAACTGCTTTTGGTATAGCTTCTTTCGTTTTACCTCGTATACCTTTTTTGTTAAATTTTTTAAAAAGTGTTTTCTCATCACCAGGACATTTGGTCAGTTTAAGCTTTGCCAAATAATTTCCATTCACAGATAATTGGTCAGCATTCCATGGGCTTGAGCCTAAACATACAAAAGAGGCAGATACGGATTTATGTAGTTTTTAGATTAATCAATGCCCAAGAGCAATTTGGTACTAAAACCAACAGCTTTCATTCCGGTTCAGGTACCAAAACATAACCAAAACGGGTACATGTTATAATTCCTCTTTTCTCGAAATAATCTAGTCTCCACCATAATCAACACGAAAGTTAACAACGTTGCGACATTTTCATAACAAATTTGAACCCAAAATTTGGTTAACAGCCGAAATGCTGTAGAACTTCTTAAAATTTTCTTATAAAAAAATAATAATTAAATAATAATTTAAATAATGGATAATAATTAAATAATTTTTTTGTTTTAATGCATCATTACTTGTTACCATAAAAAATAGTAAAAATTGCAATTGAAAGAACTTGCACTACTTTCGTTCTTTCCAATCATCCGCCATTTGTAGTTGTGCAGGCGATCACGTAGCTTGAAGGTATTGCCTTCCGTAATCTTTAGAGCTTAGTTTTAAGATATTTTATTGTAATTAATTTTGCTATGTTATTGCGGTATCTATGTCTATTATTTCTAGTTGGATTAAGAGAGATTAAAGATTTTTCGTCCTGTTTATTATTTTGTTTGGTACAAAGTACCGGGTAAAAAGTACCGGATTGATAGTACAGGATTAATTAACGTGCTTATATAAATATTTGCGTTTGAATAAACCTTCGATACAGACCTAATTAATCTTAAAACTAACTTATCTAAATAGAAATGGCGAATCATCTGGTGAGGTATGCTGCGCAACAATCTAAGGCTAGGATCAGCCCAATCATTTCTCAAGCTAGGTCGGCCCATGATCATGCCCATGATCATCACGAGGTTGGAGATCCTATCAAGACTATCATTGGAAACCGAGACATTGTTGGTTATGGTATGAATGGCCAGCCAAACTACATCGACCGTGTTGACTTTCCTCTTCCAGCTATCCGCTACAAGGAAGCAACGCCAGACATTCAGGTAGCATTTTTTACCAAAAATATAGAGTTGAAAGATATAATGAGATTTGTATTATGTAGGTTTTGAGAGAGAAGGAAAAGGGAGATTGGCATAAATTGACCATCGAAGAAAAGAAAGCTTTGTACAGAGCATCTTTCTGCCAGACCTTTGCTGAGATGAAAGCACCTACTGGTGAATGGAAGTCTGTTCTTGGGTTTGCCTTGATTGGATGTTCCATTGCATGCTGGATTTATATCTGGATGAAGCAATATGGTAATTTTTTCTTTGAGTGTATGAGGTTTCAGATTTAAATATCTAATGAGCTGTTCTTTAACAGTGTATGCTCCCTTGCCTGTGACTTTCTCTCCTGAGAGGCAACAAGCTCAACTGGAGAGAATGATTAATATGCAAATTGCACCTATTGAAGGTCTTGCATCGAAATACGACTACGAGAAGGGAAGATGGAAGGAGTAATTTCGTTAATAGTAACATTATTGTCAGACCATCAGAGACATTGTACACAGTAGTATCAACATCCATTATGTAGCCGAAGATAAGCCAAGCTCGATGGATGTTATCGATTGGCTACTAAAAAATACATCGGTCGAATATGTAAAATATTGTTTTTTTTCTTCTTATTCGGGAGAGGATTTCATAAAAAAAAAGAAAAACTTAAGACAGTAGTCTTGTTTAAGGTGCAGCAGTTATTTACAAATTGCTTACTGGCCATATAGGTGATAAAGAAAAAAATTCAATACAAAGCTATTAGGATTAGTGTTCAGAAACTTTTAGAAAATCCCATTTGGCAGCTGTTGTATCAGTACAAACTGTCATGACGACAGACGTATTTTCAAGTACCGGATTGGCAAAATCTTCAATCCCAGACTTTGAGATTCCGAGGCACAAACCAGCTGCAATATTGTAAACCGGTGTATCTATCTATACATAAACGAACGAAATTGTTACACTGTGAACGTTTGTCTTATAATATAAAAAAAAACTTACATCATCGTGGTGTTTCCATTCCTGAAGTCCGCCCATTTCGTGGCATTTAGAGAGACGAGGTTTCTGTCGAGAACTTTCTGGCGATTCCAAACACAGCATTTGAGCCAGTATCATTTCCCCCTTATCTGTCACAGACCATAACTACACACTCGTAGATAAGTTAAGTTTCATTCTGGAAAAACTAATCCATTTTTTCTTACTTGTTTTTTAGTTTTTGCGCATACACCCATTTGTAACACAGAACCTTTCGAAGTCACTTCTTTTTCACTCTCCACGCAAAGGTTACTACCCGACAATTTGATCTGTATTTACAAACCATAAAGCAATATAGTGAAGAATTATATAAGTAAAAACTTAAATTCACTGTCTTACTTGGTACGTTGCAATATAATTTTTTCTATGGTACATGCGGCGTGACTGGAGTTTACTATTTGTTTCTTTCTTGGATGTCTTATTGCCTTCCTTTCCAGGAATTGCTAGTTCCGGATATCTAAAATAGCAGGAAATACTTCATGCGTACAACAAAACAATAGTAAAAAAAATACGTACATGTTTTTGAGGTACCAATCGAACGACTGACATTTCATTAGTCGACGCAAACGCTGACGGGGTCCAACGTCTCCATAAGTTATATGTCTAGCATCAGGTCGTACGTGGAAAAAGTGTTCCTAACAATACGGAACTAATGCTTCTCACTGTGTTATCATTATGTGGTTATTATTATGTTTTTTACAATATATTCATCGAGCCAAACGTGTGCCGCACGTAGGGAATTGTACGTCATGGTATCCTCGCCGTTAGGACTACCATATGGCCTGCGACGCCGAAAAACATGTCCCACACGAGAGCAAGGAATTATCTCTAGTCTTCCGCCACACATCCAAATCTGAAAGCGACAACTCAAAGTATGGAGTCATTAATCTCATAAAAACTGAATTGATGTACCCTAAAAGATATTTCTAAATTTTCACCGCCCCAAACGTTCATTCCTGCATCGTACTCCCCTATGTCGAAGAAATATTCTCTTTCTATGGCAAACAGTCCGCCAGCCATTGTGGGCGATCTAAAAATTCAATACTAAACTAGTGTTTGTAAAATAATTACAAACGTTGTTTGTACGTACAATATTGGTTTGACAAAATCTTCATCCGACTTAAGAGAGTCATCCGGTAAGCTGTCCCACTTAAAATGTAGACCCCAATTGAACCCACCACGAACTAAAGGCGAAGACGTGTACTGGAATGTGTCAGAATTGATTATATCAATTATTGGAGTGACGACGAACGTTCGATTCTCTTGAATTCTTGCTACGAGAGGTTGAACCCATTTTTTATTCACTTCACAGTGTGAATCTAAAAATATTAATACCTGAAAATATTTTGATTAATTTTTTTAAAAAATTTTATAAAATTGTTATTTATTACTTGTCCTGTGGCCTTTTTTGCGCCAAATATTCGTGCTCTAATAAGACCCTCGCGCCTGCTAGTTTTAAGTAGTTGCACCTTGGCGGGGAAATTCTTGGCAACAAAGTCCTGTACTTCATCATGAATTTTTCCTAAAATCATTGGATTAAAACTGATATACCTTAAACTCATGATATTTTTTGCTGTTATACCTGCATCACTGTTGTCATCAACTAACAAAATTTCATGGAGCAGTTCACTAGGGGTTTGATCAAGAACTGAGTGCACAGTCCTAAAAAGAGTGTTTGGATCTTCATTGTAAAAGCAAATTATAACACTGGTATTTAGATACAATGTTGGGTATGTCTGGGATCGACACCTGCAAAAATAACAAAAAGAAACCTGAAAAGTTTGCAAGGATCAAATAAAGCTATTTGTAAATTACATTTTATGCCGAGAGTCAGGAATGGCTCTGTGGTAGTCCAGCCTCGAGCTCACGAGTACATTAAAGGCATGCTTGCTATAGCCTTCTTCTCTGATTTTTTGGTCTTCACTGTTCCTAACTAAACCAAGATTGGTTTCTAGGTGCTTCACAGCAGGGTTACTAGTTTTAATGTTTGAACTATGGCCTATATTTCCCTTATTTTTGTTTTGATCAACTTCATCAAGCGCGTTGTCTACGATAATAGGAAGCGTTCTGGTGCCTGCTTTGACAGTGGCAATGAAGGGAAGTGCCGACGAAAAATGTTGCAGTGCCGTGCTGTTGCTTTTAGGGTTTAATGAAATGTAGAGATACAAGACAATACACCAAGTGATTGAAGTGAATACAATTCCCAAGAAAAATGGCTTATAAGAAGCTCTCATTTTCGGTTTACTTTCGGAAATACTGTAGGAAAGAGGATTCTATGTTCCGAATTACAGATTTACATTCTAAAGTGAGCGGCGTGAACATCAAACCTGTTTGTTGTTTTGTGAAAGTAAGCGAATCGATATGGCGTTTATCGATACAAACGCGATGTCTTCGATTCCAATGCCCTCCTAATAAAAAAAAACATACTATTTTGCAAATTGCATTTTTCGTTTGATTTTTAATTAACAAAATTTCAGGTTTATAATACTTCTTATAATTTTAAATTAGTAAAAATTCATTCCAACCAGCCAATATGCTGGTACCGGTACCGGTATGAGGTGACCGACAAGGGAGAAAGAGAATAATCTAAATCTACGGATGTTCTTTCATCACCGAAACACATGATAGCGATCATGGCAAAATTAATTAGAAAAAATTTTTTAGATCCATTTAAACTCATGGGGGGTACTATACTATGAAGATGATTTACTTGAATAATGAAAAAGCAATGTAAAAAGGTATTTAATTATACAGTAGATATTGTGTTTCAGAAAATGTACACTTTCTTTTAAACCCAGGAGGGACAGACGTTGTAGAACAATATTCTTTTGTGGGACGATAAAGGAGCGTTCGTCATCACGGATTATGAATTATTAGCATTGAAATCGAGGGTGCGAATCGGTAGGCCATATACCACTGCTGCAGCTCCCGTTAAAAAGTTTTTAGTAATGGGACGAGCCTGTGCCACAGCACGAAGGACTTCAGGTTCTAACTGTTCTGGGGGAGACGGTAGGTCTGTTTTATTCGTCTTCAGATTGGGCGGTGTTTGATTTTGTTTTCCTATCCTGTCACGCTTCCGGGCTCCCAAAAGAAGATCGAGAAGGCGAACAGTAAACCGATCGCAATCGACATCCGTCACCTCCCATAACATTCCAATCATCCCCGGGCTAGAAATTAGTTAATTTATAAGACTGAAGATCTTCGTAATGTAAAGCTGATAAAACTGTGTACCTTCCAGCCAAAAGGTAACAGATAGGTGCTCCGGTCGGATCGACTATCCTTCCGCTTCCAGTTAGTTGTCCACTAGAACACCCCATAAGAATAGGTGTCGCGCGACAATCTAGTTTAATCAAATGATCGTTCGGCATGTATTTTGAGCCTGAACCATGACCGCAGTACCTGTAGGATCATATTGGTTTAAAATAAAGTATCAATGAAAATTATAGAAAATTGGTATACAAAAAAATGTCCCGCTCCATTAAAGATTGTTTGATCTGTTGCTCGACAGGGATAGATCCACTTAGACCACAATGTTTCCCCCATATTTTTTCTAAAATTGGCTGAAGTCGTAATTGAACTCCAGGAAGATCTTGTCCTGGGTTGAGTATGTAGTAGGCTAGATTTGGATTTACTTCAACGCCAATTGATGGTAACTTCAGGTTTGTCCTAGGAGAGATGACGCTTCGAGGTGCATTTTGCACAGATCGATGAAGCGTATGTTTTAATGTAAGCGAATTTAGAAAATGGAGAGATGGTATCCGAGAGACGGGTGTTGTGTCTAGCATCGCGATACTTTCCCATGGTAATTGTTGAATAACCTTAAATCAAGATTTGAAGACAAGAGTTGTAGCGTGTGAAACATGTAAATGGTTAGGTCTGACCTTATCTAGCACGAGGATGACTGGATTCCGCTTGGCATATCTCAACTTTTCAAGTTCAGGCTGCACAGTTTTGAAATAACCAACCAGCTCGGTGATCAATGGGTTTCTAACTACGGTGTTTAGTATTTTCACCAAACCACGGACTAATTGCTGACGGCTAAGGTAAGGGTGGCAAGATATTAATAGTTTAAGCCAAATTTCCTCGTCGACGGTAGCGTTTCGTTTCATTTTTTTCATCAAGTGTATTACAGATGAAGTCACGCGATTCAGCAACAGAACATCGGCCGCATCACTGAGTTCACCAATTAGTAGACATTTGCTAAAATCTAGCCACCAATTTTCAAGTGAATCAACCAGCACCTAAGATATGGAAAAATTCATAGCAAAATATGGAAAAATATTTAATTCATTTTACCTTCAACTGATCGTGGTGTTCTTGTTTAAGTTTCCAGTACTGTGCGCGATTCCCGCGGAAATCTCTGTTAACGATGCGATTGTTTTCCAAGATTTTGTTCAATTCAGCTAATAAACTTCCATCAGATAAACCACCAGCTGGTTGATCTATGAATTTTGTTAAAAAGGATCCATTTTTTCCTCCATGAAAGCGGGCAATTATCAGTTTGGGTAAACTGTAGACAGGTGGAGGCGGACCAAATCCTTGCATCTTCAAACTTTCATGACCTTGCCACATTTCTGATATGTGAACAACTGCCCATTCAGGAGGAAGACTGTAAAGCCAAGTCGGAAAGTCGGTTTTTGTAAACTGGAAACATTGATCCAACTGGCAAATAGTTCTTGAGTCTTCTTCCCCTCCTTGTGTTGTTGGATTGCTCTTACTAAGTTTCTTCTTAGCTCTATCACGATGGGCATTTACTGCTGCATGTCGGATGGCAACACAGTGGGCATCAACTAGATGTGCAAAGCCTTTATGGTTTTCTTTTTTATGAAATAAATTTTCTGCCTTTTGCTTTAGTAACACTGCAAATTCCCATATACAAGCAGCAATTAGTTTGTTTTACAAGCAAAAATGTTTGTTTTTTGCAACAATAACTAAAATTAATGATTATTTTACCTGCATAAAAAGGAGAACATGGGAAGGGTTGATTCAAACATATTGTTTTCTCCAAGATATTTTTAGACTCCAACACATTTTTCAGGTAGACTGTACTTGCACTCATCTTATAGGGGGTTGGCAGCCCAGAATTTGAATTTCTAGTTTGCTTTCGGTTCCTAGCCTTTCATTTTATCTGTTAGTCCCAACAGCATTGTCATCGATGTGTAACTCGATTCTTACAACAACAAAAAAAAAAACAAAGAAAAACAAAAATAGATAAGAAAACGTATAACGTATAAGTAAAAAAAACGTATTAATGACAAACAGCATTGAGTTTAGAAAAATAAAACATCTGATTTAATCGTTGGCAACTTTTGGAATTTGGATTTGTTTTTATTTATGAAGTTCTGTTCTGTCTGCTCTGTCTTTCAGTTGTCCTTTTCAGTGGCTCATTTAACAGTTCGTTATTTTTGAACGTATCGCTTGCATGTTATCTACTGCCACAAGCCTGCAATAAGTTATGTTTAGTGTAGTTGTGTTAAAGTGAAATATAATACAATAACAGTTACATTGATTATTTTTGCACATGGTTTGACCATCTTCGTTGTAACGAGTTTTCCGAAGAAGTGCAATGGAAAAGCAATCAACCTATTTTTACTTCTCATATGGTAGTAACATGCTGAAAGAGAGGATCCAAATAAATGACATTAATGCCATACCATATGCTGCAGCCAGATTAGATGTAAAGATATCAAAGGCAATCATCAGACTGTTATTTAAATTTATCCTCGATTTCAGGATTATCGCCTTGATTTTAACTATAGAAGCCTTCGCTGGATGGGAGCGGTTGCCACAATTGTTGAATCTCCTGGCTGCCATGTGTGGGGTGTTGTGTGGATTAAAGAAAACAATACTATTACAGCTCTAGACAAGTAACATTCTTTCTAAATTAAGTAATGAACAATCAATTTAGTAGGTGTGTTACAGTCAAGAAGGTGTTCATCAAGAAATATATAGGCCTTTATCTGTCCAAGTTGTGACTCTTGAGGGAGAGACCCTGATCTGCCGATGTTACCAACAGACAAGAGAGTGGGAAATAGATAGAAGACCTTCAGCAGTGTACAAAAATATCATGATAAGAGGAGCAAAAGAAAATGGTATACCTGACCACTACATCAAGAATAATTTGGAAACTATTGAAGATAATGGTTATAATGGTGAAGTGCAAGTGAAAATGGATCTGTTGCAAAAAACCTAACTCTAGGATACTAGAACCAATCTGATCATCACCCATCTTTAAAAAGATGACAATCAGTTCAAAATTTTAAACAATGCCATAAAATCTAGAAATTTAGTTCTAGTTCCCCATTATTAATGTAAACTAGTGCATGTGAATACATAACACAATGAAATAATAGCTATGCTGATTTATTGTTGGTTTTTTTTTTAATTTTCCTGAGCTTTGCAGTAACCTCCTGTTTGTTTTGTTTTACATCTAAATTATGATAAAAAAAAAAATTTGTTTGACATAACGGGTCACGATTTGCTGTAAGTATATGTATTACCGTTTAGTTACGTAGCAATTTTCATCGTTCTTCATTCCTTTCTATGGGCATGCCTTTTGTTTCTTTTTTGGTTCAGTGATAACAGTTAATGTGGCGTCCATCCCGGGATAATGGTCAAATTTAGTGCTTAAGATCTTTTGCGCACTATTGTATTTAATGAATAAGTGGTCTTGCTGGAGTAGCCTTAGGGCCATTGCCTCGTCCAACGTATCAAGTTGTGAACGAGGAAGCTTTATCGTACAGCCCTGTTGATTGTTGACGACGCAGACAAGGTCAAGATTGTAATCATAATCAACTTGCGGCCATGATTGCTCTAAAACTGTTTTTGCCTTTTTGCCATCAAATACAAGCAAATGAATGTCAGGGGCAAAGCTCAACGAATTATTTGTTAAAAGACTTACCCAATCAAAATCAATTGAGAGTCTGGGAGCATTGTCGACGAAAGCGGTCCACATTTCTGAGGCAAAGTGCGGGGCCAATGGTGCCAACATAATGATCTGCACCCCAAGTGCTCTTTCGTATTGCAAACTATATTTGAGGCTTAAGTTGTTGGGGACTTTCTAAAAATGGATGATTACTGAAAATATTTCAATAAATTCTGCTTTGTATTAAGTTTGTGCAAACCTTTAGGTTGTTCGTTAATCCTTGCATTTTCGAAATAGCGACCGAAATTTGCTGACTATGATGGATACTAAAAGTCGCGCCCTTCAAATAAAAATTTCGGGCGTCATACCAGAGATTTTCCTGTTTCTCTAGTAAGGCTCTATCGAATGAAGGAATTGCAGTTTCTTCCTGTCGCTGATGCTCAATCCATCTTTTCATTATTGACCACAGCCGATCCTGCCAATTTAAAATGCCCGGAAAAGCTAAAATTGATCATGTGCGGTTATCTGACACCATTTGATTGGACGAACGAGATTCTAAATTCTAAGTGACTTACTGTCTTTTGACCAATGTCTAGAAGATCTGGGGCTGACATCAGCTAAGATGAGAAGCCGAGTGGTGTCAATCCCATGCTCGTCCCACACACATTCAGGCTCAACTCCGTTGAACTTCGATTTACTCATTTTCTCCCAAGTGACTGCCAGGGGCTTTTTTGTCGATTTTTCAACGGGTTTTTCTCCTTTGGTAATAACAAAGATAATACTTATCATCCATTACACAGAATGAAAAACAAAACATTACCAGTAAAATCGACTTCTTCAGGTTTCAAGTACTTGCCGGATCCCTTGACTCGATAGCTCCGTCCCATCACCATCCCCTGCACAAGCAGTCGCTTGAAAGGCTCACGTTCCGGCGACCATCCAATGAGATGGAAAAAGTGTGACATGAATCTCGCAAAATAAAGATGCAAGACGGCTGCGAATAATACAGCAAAAAAAAACTTGTTCGAAACACCGTGAAATTCTGCATTCAATCGGAAATATACCGTGCTCTTTGCCTCCTATATAAATGTCAACAGGCATGGCTGCTGTAGCTCTTTTGGGATCAAATGGTGCTTCTAAATTTGTAGGATCCAAATAACGTAGGAAGTACCAGGTTGAGTCAACAAACGTGTCCATAGTATCCGTCTCCCGTTTGGCTTCTGCCCCACATCTGAAGGTTGGAAGAAAATCTAATTATGTAATTTTTTTTTTAATTCACCAATTATCATCAGCTATTTACTTTGGGCAACTGGCGTTGTAAAATTCTGGATTACTAAGTAAAGCAGAATGCCCTTTTGCCTCACCGTCCAACGCCGGTAAGAATACGGGTAGCTGATTAACCGGGACGGGTTGGGTGCCGCAAGTTTTGCAGTGAATTATTGGTATTGGAGTTCCTAAGAGAAAAGCTGATAATTGTGAATCCCTCAAAATTAAGCAATATACAGATGATTTACCCCAGTACCGTTGACGAGACACAAGCCAATCACGTAACTTTGAGCTAGCTTTGTAACCCCCCCAGTCTTCCGAGAGAGCTTTTTGGCATATTTCTTCCCCTGTTCTCTGGTCATGCTCATCAGCTGAAAGTTGAAGATTCAATCGAGTTGCAAGTTCAGAAATTTTTTTATCCGCCAGAGGATCGCCAAGCAAACTTTCGCTTCCTTCAGGATAATCTAAGTCGTCGGCAATTACAACAGGCAACAATCGGCCGTTGAGTGGATTTACAGCATTGATATTCAGTACAGTTGAAGAGGGATTTCGATATTCTGGCTTAACCAAAATATGACTTGATTTTAATGCAATAAACAATGCCGATTTTAGTGATTCCGGATTTCGCGTCCAGATGGTTACATTTGACTGATCTACTTCCTTTAATGGAAGTTCAAAATTGTAGCCCTCACATTCACCAATCCAATGCCGTTGTAGTTTAATAATGTCTCCCCAGTTTTCTTCTGTCATTTCCTGCAATCCCTCCGTTAGTGATTGCGATAGTTTAGTTGTCTTGATGAACCACTGTTTCAATGGAATTTTTTGCACTTTAGCACCTGATCGCCAAGAACATCCGTTGGCGTCAACTTGCTCCTCAGCAAGTACTGTCTGATCCACAGGATCCCAGTTGACTAGAGCTTCTTTTTGATATAAAAAGCCTTTTTCATATAATTTCAGGAAGATGAATTGTGTCCACCTGTAATATTCAGGGGAGCATGTTGCTAACTCCCTTTGCCAGTCAAAACTGATGCCCAACTTTATCAACTGTTTCTTCATGTACTCAATATTAGATTTAGTCCATTCTTCAGAAGACAAATTCTGAGATATAGCTGCATTCTCAGCTGGCAAACCAAAGGCATCCCACCCCATTGGGTGGATAACCTACATAATCATGGAGAAAATACAGTTATATACTCAAAATTAGGATTCCAACACAACTAAACTCTATACCTACTTCTTTTCCTTGCATCCTGTAAAACCTGGCAAGTGAGTCACTGATAGTGTAGACTCTTACATGGCCCATGTGGAGTTTTCCCGATGGATATGGAAACATTGACAAGATGTAGTATTTGTTTTTTGATGGTACTGCAGTAGATTCACTTTTTCTATTGATTTTATCGCTCCAATAATTTTCAATGTGGTGCTTCATATTGGCTGTTAACGGTTCCTAGATTCGAGAAATTCAATCGAAATGTTTCGGTCATCCCCATTCAAATAAAACAGATACCCATTTTTTGGTTTCATTGTAAAAATGCCTTTTGATTGTTGTATTTCGTAATCGCCTGGAGAAGAAGAAGACACTCATTATCGAAGCAGTCGTAATAAAATCAAAACAACCATGTGTGTTTTTGAATACTGTTCGTGATCATACGGTGTTACTAATGTCAGCAGGGTTCGTGGAGCCAGCGCCCGGCAGAGGTCCTTTGCCAGCACGGCAGCGCCATCGATCGGCGTGCCGATAGTAAAGCAACGTATCGTGTTTTGACTTATGGCTAAAACGATTTATAAATCAAGATCAACTTCCCCCCGGTTAGCCGTTCCAGGATATGATAACTTGCTGTGAATTGAAATCAATTATTGAAGAATATATTGAAAAAAAAAAAGAACTCACGAAACTCAAACAGTAACCGCCTATTGAATGCATTATCCATAAGACTAGCTTGAATTTCGAAACGGAGCGTAAGATAGCGGAATAAATGTGCACATGTTGTACATTAATCACCAGTCCTTTCGAAGTGTTCTGAATGCATTGAACAAGCGCGAATAATGGAAGCCAATAGCCCCAGCAAATAAATAAGTTTACATGACAGTGGTGCGATGAACATTTCGTGTTTACTTTGCGTTTCCCACCAAAAGACCATGTATATGCTCTACTCCTTGAAATTTCCTGCTGTTTAGCTGTCGGGTCCTGCAAAACATGAACAATGGTATATACACCGTACATCTTAGCTAAAGAAATGAAAATATATCTAAATATATTAAATGCACGCGTGCAGAGCTTTCGGCCATGGTTTCCATGCAGGTGGAATTTTAAAAAAGAAATTTGCATTAAGAGCGTGTGCACCTCAGGTACAACAATTTTCTTTCGTGAGGGTTGGGATAACGTGGGTGTACATGTAATTTCAACTATTATGTACCGATAAATGGTCAGTTTTTTTGTTGTTGTTACGAGATTTTTTTTCATTAGGCGCTTGCTTCTATTATCCGCATTTTCATCTCTTATTTTCTTGTTCGTCTTGTCTGTTTAAATGCGCGTGTTAATAGTCTTTTATTTATTTTTTTCCGTTAGGTTTTCACCTCGGCAGGTCAAGTATCATCACGCGGACGCTCTTCATCTTCGGTTGTTATTCATTAACCGCGTGTCTATTTTTTTTTCCTCTCTCTATAGGAAGGAACCAAATGAAAATTCCCAAATTGTATCGTGTTTTTGTTTGTTTTGAAAAAAAGGAGAAAAAAACCTTATGCTGAAACAGCTGATCCGTATTATCTGATAAGAGTTTAGCCGACGTCTGTAATCAGCGATGGTCAGAAAAGCAACATCACCTGGCCTGGGCGGCGAGAGAAAATGATCAGCTTTCCTTATTGTCTCCCCACCTTCCCACCTCCTTCATTTCATTTTTATATATGTGGATGATAAGTGGAAAGTGGTTAATAAACGCCATCATTACACCGGCTGTTCCATGATTTATGCGCCAACAAGTCTGGCGTTCAAAAATTTCGAAATGCTGACGAGCACGACAGGTGTGTATCTATCCATGTGCGTAAGAGTTTTGAAATTCAAATTGATTCGCGCTGCTTCGTGACAGCTTAAGTTTTTTATATGATCATGGTACATAGCCATTTCATTTTTTTATCTATTGTTTATTTTTTTTTTGTGTGTTCTCTTATTTTTGTAACTACAGCTATTTTTTCAAATTTCATAACTTTCGTTGTTGTCAGTGAACAGCCTTAATGATTTTCAATTCATTTCGTTTCGTAACTCCCACACAGCTTTGGTAGCCGTAATTAATCCACATTCCATTTCCCATAGAAATTAACATTTTAATTCCACGTAACCAGCACTTTAGCAACATCTTAACCTCTTTGTGCACGCTTTAAAAAAATTATTTGAAAGGGAAAATTTTTGCGATATCAGCTACCACCTCGATTATGAACAAGTTAGATGAAATGTCAGCGATGTTAACAAAGACATTATCTTATATCGAATTACTGTACACTACCTTGTCTCAATATCCTCCACAATCACATAATGATATGAGGCGATTTGTCTTGTTAAAAAATAAGTTCATGAAGAATCTAAAACACGGGCTTGTTGACAATTGTAAATGCAATCATTTAGCAAGCGCGACATTGAAAAAGAGAAAATCAGCGTTTAATACAGTAACGAAGCCGTACCTAATGGAAATCTACTCGTATTAACAGTCAATTCCGTCGTAATCCAGGGATCCATCAAAACACACAGCAAAAACAATTCAATCTTTTTTTTTGTGGCAAAATAAAAGTAGGTGACCCATCTACAACCACTATATACGTAAAATATGCATATAAGCAATATACGTAAAAACGACAGACACTATGTACCGTTTTAACAACAAGTAGAAAGGCACGGCCTTTCTTTTTCCTCTCACCTGATGCATTGCATTTTACCTGTCGGATAGAACAAGTTCTTTCTTATTGTCGATGGCAGAGAAATTCTCTTATGGAATGTATTACGCCCCTGACAAAATTTTCATCCACCTTTTTTTGCAATGCGCCAAAATGTATATAGGAAAGGAAGAACGGTATCTCTCTGCGGTCGAGGCCAACAGCGCAAATATTTTACATAATGACCTATCAATAAATCCACGCTGTCAGGTGTGCACCACCTCATACGCCAAACATCCCAGTTTCTCGAGGCAACTTTCGCTTCTCTCACGTTGCGTAACGTGGACGTGTCCAAAAAAAAACCAACAACAAGGCAGGTGCGAAACATTGAATTCCCGAGAAACAGCTTTTTAACCTCAGCTTTTCCGCATAAACACCTGAACCAAATATTTCGGCAAATTAGATTACATAACATAATTTACCGACGTTTTCTCGTATTGCTTTTCCGCACTAGCAAGTTTCTTGAATTTCCCTAGAAAGACCTGTAAATTGTACTGCAGTCTACACACACACAAAAAAGAGAACAACAACCTAATTTGATGTTGACGTTTGTGACTGACAGTTCTAGTTCCTATTCCATATTACAGCTATGCATCATCTTCCATAACTGGTGGTCAAGTTTTACAACCGAATTGCAATTTGTTCGAGCACCTGTTTCCTCCTAAATGTCTCCGTTCAGAAACCACATTGCTTATCATTTTTGTTTAAAAGAAACTGCATTATGATATAATGGTTTCTTGTACACAAAATTTACAAAATGAGCACTTCTATTTGCATTGCGGATACGCACATACATTTACCGTAGTAACCAGTTCCGCATGTCCCACATGTTCACTCCAGGCGAGGCTTACTGCATTTTCCATCTGCCTTTTTATTTTCCGTTTTATATTCTACCCATTTTTTTGTCAGACATTATAGAGGTTCATATAAGAGAACGGATGATGGCATTTCGACGTAAAACCAATGTCATCGACCACCATGTTTTCTGCGAAGAAATACATTTATAGTTGCCAGCATAGGGGTTCAATCCTGAAATCCGGTTTCGTTGATGGAATTGCATTCCACAATTAATGGAGTGTTACGTGAGTTCTCACTGAAATTCCACTACGTCAGTAAAGAGTTATGATGTTTATGTTTACTTGTTCGTCTGTAAAGGAATTACTATCCTCAATGCCAAAACATACAATTTTGCTAACTGATTTTCCGATAGCAGAGAAAGTGGCTGCACAAGAAAATGGTATAAAAAATTATTATACAATCAACTATCGTTCGACATGTACGTACACACAAAGGAGGCAAAAAAAGAGATGGATAGAAAAAAAAAAATCCAGCGGTCTAGACTTCTGGCAATACACCTGTCATCTCTCAGCCATTGCCTCCATTACTCATCTGGTATATGTATAGAAGGAGGGTCGATTTACGGCTTGATTTCTTTTTCCTTTCTTTTGTTCCAACCTAAATTCCAGTCGGCCATCCGCCTGCGTCATACAATACAGATGATGGGTATTATATTGTACGTAGACACTGCCTCTGTATTATAGATGTTTCTTTATACAATACGTATAGGCAGGGCGACAGTAGTTTTCTACTTTAGTTTTATTGTATAATAATTAATCAACGTGTGGTCCTTTTATGCCTCTTACATGTCTAGTCGGAATGGAGTAGCTGGATGGCCTTTAAAGGTCACGAGAGTTAGATGATCTTTTGCAGGACAACTGATGAGATCATGTGAGGACCCTGCGGACTTGTACTGAAAAATCGAATAACATAAAACAAAATTACATTTTTATAATTGACCTGTAGAATTTAAATTCAACATGATGGACCCTTTGTAATAACACGATGGCGCCTGCGTCCGTTTTGAATAGCAATTGTAATTCACAATTATTGTTGATATTACATCACCAAGGAAAAACAAGATGAAATGTTAGACAACATTTTGCCCATCAGCTTCTGGGTCGGACGGTTATTCTTTGATGTCAATCAACACGACGACCTCTTATTATTAACATGTTATGTGTTACACAAACATCCCTCAAAGGCTTTCTCTGTTGATTATTATGCCCCATTGTCATTGGAAACACAATCAAAACGGCATAGAGATTAAATTTTGTGTCATTCAAAACGGCTGTATTTTTGCCCGTTCAACAATCTCTTATGAAATTCACTTGATGTTTTAAAATAATGACAAAAGGCACTATGCATTTTTGGACGGCGCCGCGCCACTTGCGTAATTGCTCGACCAAACTTGTATATAAATCGGATTACATCACACAAAGAGGAGGAAAAGAAAAATACACGAACATAAAAGAATTACAACAAGAACATAAAAAGACGTATAATTTATGCGGCTCAATTTTTGTTTTCTTTTCCCCGAAAGGTAATCTAATATTACCAGCTGAGTGGACTATATAGATAATCCCACAACCGTCTTTTTTTTTTTAATCCGAAGAAAAATGACTGCGTTCTCATCTTATGTTTGATCATTGACTGCTACGCCGCTGGTTCCTCACATTTCCCCCAATCTTTTAAATCTACCGTCACGTTCCCAGTAAAACGAAACCCAACCGGACAGCTTTGGAGAGCCCCATATACGATGAAAGTTTGCTTAGCAAAATTGTGTCTCGATGTAGGGATATCCAGGTGCTTGTATATAATTAACACGCGTGAAAAAAGGAGCAGGTTGAAGTGGAGGTAACGTTAATCACGCGTCAGCCGTTCGTTCGGCGTACGGTGGACGTGAAACTGGAAAATGCAAAAAAATTCTCGCGTGAGAAATTCTGAAATAGAGGAAGACATGCTGTGAGATAGAAGATGAAACTAACTAACGAGCAAATTGACAATTTTCTAAACGACAACGCGGTCACGTAACTGCGCAATATTCCTTTTTTGAAATTCACGAAGAAGGAGAATCACGATCCAAAGTGCCGATGACCAGCAGTTGAAAAGCAAAAATGTTCTGTATATAAAGCCAATCGCAGCATCCGTCAAGAAAGATAAAAAAAAAGATGAGATCTTGGGATGTGCATTAAATAATAAAAAGGAGGACGTGAGTGTAACACGGCCGATATAACCCCACTCTGATCGACTGACGCTATAGATCATCGAAAGATTTTATATCGATAGTCACGAATCGTGGGATTCTATACAGACAAGCTATATAACTGCATCAGTTCAAAGGTCGTCATCTTTCTTGGTCTATGAGGAAAACAAAAAACGGCTGGTCACGCGGACTCGCATGAATTTCGAAAGCGAACCGAAGGTAACGAGGACACACCAGTTAATGATAATCATCTCTCAGAGGAACAACAATAGTAATAATCATAATAAGACAATGACGACGAAAATAATGTGAGATGGCGTCATTGTTGAACAATAATTTAAATATATCATTATTTCGTGTGGGGAGGAGCTGATGCACATGGAATTATACGCCACAGATATGTATATACACATTTCGAATATTTAGATTATTCGTGGATACAGAAAATTTATATAGGTGACGCCTCGGGATATGACGCGTGATAGGAATATACAAGTCTATTTTCGAGATACAAAAAAGTTTGACAGGTGCATCACGGATGTGGGGTGTCTGTCTTATTTCTCCAGTGTTATAACGATGCCACTGCTGGGCTGCTGTTCTAACCAAAAAGGGCCGTTTGTGTACATGTCAGCTGCTAAATAACTAAAACACATTTTCCCCGACTTAATCTTTTGATCTCTTTATGTGTCTACGTGCCTGTTCTACGGAGAAGGTTTCGATATAAGAAGTTTTGTTTTTCTTATAAAGACATACAGAGCCAAGGTCGACATTAAAATTGGCAGACATCAAAGCCCTTCGTTATTATTACAGACGCCATTTTTGTTACGAACAAAAGGAGTTGAAATTCTTGTTGCGTTGGCGTCTCTACAAATTTTTCCAAACAAAGAATTGAATTCCAAATGCGTGTACTGTACCAGCAACTGTAGACGTATTTTTTAAAAATGTAATATTGATATTTCCTTTGGCCGTCTATAAGCGCCAGAGATTGAATCCAAACGCTGCGTCATTGATGGATCGCTGGCAATGCATTTGAAAATTGTCGCTTAAAATTTTCTGTTTTTTTTTTTAATAGAGATAAAACTTGTTCCAGGTGTGGATAGTTTGTTGCACTTGCGAGTAAAGAATATTCGGGACGTACACATTTGTCAAGCAAAAAAAAACATGAAACAGGTTCAGCTTTCTTTTTAACGGCTCTCTCTCAGTTCTGGCAAAATCTAATCACTGCAGCCACCAACAAGTCCATGTGACTAAACAAGAAGAACATCCCATTTTCGTTTTTTTTTCAAAATGTTGTTTCTCCTGTTAACGACAGAGAAAGAGACGACGCTCGTATATTGTTCAATTATCCTACTTCGTCCATCAAAGGCCCTTGAATTCGCCCTGGAAACAATGAGGTGCCCTATAACGTAAAAGGCAAAGCTTCGAAACGAAGAATCCCGTGAGAAATAATAAAAGAAAAAGTTCTGTCTATTTTCCTAAACATAAAAAAAAGACGTGGTATCAGCAGCGGGCTAGCTATTGTGCACATACAGGTACAGGTTGGACAGGTTGTTGTTGTGGCCACACCACCTTAAGGCACTATATCTATTTAACTTGTATACACACCTACACGTTAACTGTCGCTATCGAAAAAGTATTGGGAAAAAAAAACCATCATATAACGGGCGAAGCACGATGTCGATGATGCTGGTGGAAATTTGTTTACCTGCAGAATAAAGCGCGGGTCGAACAGCGACAGATTGCTGATTACACTTGTTGGCCAGTTTGATGGTCATGAGGAAGCAATCAAGATTTCACATTGTTCCCGTCGCCTCCCTCATATAAAAAGACACATTTTGCATAACTGTATTGGTTGGAAAAGATTAACATAACGGTACATACAGTATACATTCACTCGCAATCACAAGGCAAAAGGGTTTAAACATTTGTAAAAATATCAATCAGCTATCTGTGCTCCAAACTGCTGGATGAATGGCGTAAACGAAAAACGTCTTGAAACAAATTAATATTTTTTATTTCTCCGTAAAATTCGTGAAACAATTCCTCGAGTCATGTACCTATAACCTCATTTACAAAAATGGAAGGTGGAGCGGGGGGGGGGGGTGGCTGCGTGGGCGGTCCCGTCTGCTTTTTTTTGGGGGTCTATAGCGGCAACTAGCAGGGGGTTCTTATTTCTAATTGTTATGGGAGGCATATCATCGGAATTCGTCCAGTCTATGTGAAAAAAGGGGGCCCTATGTGCTTATCCATTATAATACACAAACAAAACAAAACAAAAAAATGTAACAGACGACCTGTCGGTGTGTGTACCTGTTACAAGCAGCAGGTTGTTTTCGTGTGCGCACCTTTTCTTCTTCCTCTCACAGGGGGCCTAGAACAGGTAAGGCTGATGAATAGACACCCAAATAGACGTAGAGAGCTGATACATCCTATATAGCTTATAGTATATAATAGATTGATGGAATTTTACCGTCTCATCGGCCTCGCCCTGCTGACTCAAGAATATATAACCGTCTATCGATTTATGAGGTCAATGTGTTCTAGTATCATCGTTTTCTTTTTATTAAATATCTATTTTTTACCTATGCTGTTCTTTTCATTTCTCTCGTTAACAAAAACATTGGCTCTTTTTTTTTGTCCACGTCATTAGCCGTTTTCAACAGTTTAGAGAACCCTCACGTGCTGCGGGACTGACCGCAGATAGAAGCCCATTTTTGTTTCCCTTGACCTCATATCGAATACATGTTACGTATCGGTATGTATATCCAAAGTGAACGGCACCACTCTAGCCACCTCCATCATCTACGTGAAGAGTGGCTAAAAAAAGTTTAACAGTTTTTTTTTCTTCTTCGTGTGTGGCTGAAAGAAAACGCTCTCTTTTAAACGTATGCGTAACAAAGTCTCCGAAGAAATGGCGCCCGACAAAAAAACTTTGGGTTGTTTCCCAATTTACAATTCAATATACATTTTTATATCGCGGTGGTGACTTTCACATTTTCAAAATGGAGGCTGCCCTTTATTTTGTATGTATATTGTTTTGAAAGGGTATATATGCGTATGGCTGTGTATAGCTCTTATTACATTAAGTATGAATAGGATGGTATAAGAATTTCTACGTTCCAGTCCCGATACCTGTTCTCTCTCTCTCTAAATCTATTGGCTATATTTAGGTCTATACATAAGTGCGGATATAACAAATAATGTGATCCGATTTGGCTTTTTTTATTTTTCATTGGATCAAAAAAAGCGACCTCTTCCTTTATAGCGCAATAGTCGTATAAGCAAATGGCCTATCGGTACGGTCAAGTGTATTGGCTCGCTCTTTCTGTTGGGTGTGCGCATTCGTAAAAGTATATACCCAACGTGATTGAGTTTCATGATTTTTCGTTTTTTATTATAATTTTTTTATCATTTAAATTCCGCGCTCTTGTTCTGTTTTTTTTTTGTTGGGCAAACTAAAATGAGATAGAAAACAAAAAGTGGTTTTAATTTTACCGTTTTCTATTATTAAAGAAGGGCGCGCATTACGTTTCATAGTTCATTCATGAAACCTTTACTCGGCTTTTTTTATGTGATGAAAGCGAAGAAGTGAGGGGATACCGAACAAAAAAGAATTTTTTTTTTTTTTTTTCAAAAAGAAAAACATCAAGAGAAAAAGAGAATGGCTTTGCTTATAGCGTGCCCGCTTTGAATTTTAACAAGCACCGCACCAGCGACCCTGAAAAGTTTACTTGCGCATCCCAAGGGCACAGGTGTTTACCTATAACTAGAAACTCTTCTTTCTTCCTTAAAAACCTTGTTTCGCCATTTATCAGACATGAAAAAAAATAGAGAAGTGAACCAGAATTTCAGACCAGCAGTTAGCAGTTAAACTACGAAAACTGTATGGAGTGAAGGTAAAATACCTGGCCTTTATCCAGGTGTATAGTTCAGGAATTTTCAAATATTTATCAACGGAATTATAGAGGGCAAAAAAAAAGGAGCACACAGATTTGCCGACTGAAGGAAGGGTCGCTCTGTCTACGGATTCCGACGGTAGAATTTGAAAATTGACGGTAAGCCACACAGACACGCCAATCAGTCGATGATGTATCGACTGCCGCCGTTTCTCCCTCATGCCCGCCAGCTAAATCCACTATGGACAAGCTCAGTATCGAGTCACAGCTTTCTGTAACATGTGTATAATGTAGGTAATAGTTGTGTTTGTTAGAGGAGATTCATCATTTTCACCTGGATGAAGCGATACACACGTACATGCAACTGTGATGTTACCAACGTCTTCCTCCGCCCCATCCTGTAACGTCTTGTGGTATTAAGAACCTGCAAGAGAAAAAGGGAACGCACTGGAAAAATCAAACGTTTTTGTTGCTTTTTAATGTGTCTGCGTTTTTACAGGTACGTACCGAGAAAATTAAACGTACCTGTTTGTCGGGATTCATCCGGGTGTGTACACAAGTTTAATGTATAAATCTTTTATAGGATTCCACGTGTGTATGTGTATCGCAAACTGAGAAAGAATAAAAATGCGACGATGAAGAAACAGGTGAAGGTCATGTGCATCTACCTGGATGGAAGAAGTGACAACATTTTGCTGGCCCTTTTTAATGCTACGCTGTTCTGTGTGGGGCGCACAATATGTTTTTCTTTGAATCTCTTTTTGATGATATTTTCTCTTCCTTTTTTTGCGGGTGTTCACGTCAAGTTCCAGAATCTCTTTTTTTGCCCGACACACAAAAACATTTCAGGTCATATCCCATGATTTCAAACACCTTCACACACAGAACGCATATATAATAAAAGACGGGCAGCAGCAGCAAAAAAAGTGAGATATAGCCAGCAAAAAAAAAAAAAATGAGAAAGAGAGAAGCTAAGGAAAAACCACACACACACAGACATTTGTAACGGAAATTTTCTTGTGTATCGGTAACAGTAATCCGTGTGCAGGTATAAAAAAAGTAGGAAAGCAATAGACACACAAAAAAAGAAATAGTCTTTCATCCATTGAAGATAAAAAAAGATTTTATTTAACCTTTTGCACAGGACACAAATAACATTTTTTTTTTGAATGACAGAATCAGGTGGATATCAAATAACCCAAACTCGCAGTAGAAAAACGCGTAGTAAATATACACTCCCAAAAAAAGGAATATGTTTATAATAAGGAGAAAAAAAAAGCACTTAAAAATAACTATATTTCTTCCTTTTTTTGGCAGCAGGCAATCATTTCAATAGCTCAAATATTTAAAGAAATACATTTTATGCTATTCATCTACATTTGAAATGAGCCATCCCAAGAAAGCAAAAATTATTCTGCTATATTAAAAAAAAAAAAAGAAAGAAGTTCTTTTGATCGTAGACTAGGGGAGGAGAAGAGTGTTGGGTATCTAGTTTTATTACTGCAAACTGATGTGTACCTTCTGTGGCAGGTTTTCTGTTCGAAAAAGAAGAAAGTCCATCACGTGTGTTGCTCTTTCAACTGATCACGAACCGCTACAATGTAGGGGGATGGTTTTTTTTCCCACGTCCTGTCTCGCCCTCTCCATCCGCATCGCAATAAAGCATGATCGAACAGGCGCCTCTATGTGTACTACACAGAGGACACACACATTTACGCACTAAACCGATTTGAAGTGAGCGACGCACATACACGGATTGAAAACATTTGGGGAAAGTTTCGGTCCCAATCGATCTATTTTTGGAGGGGAATCTAAAGATGATGAATTTTTTTTGGAGGGGAGGAATAATAAAAGAAGTATCCATTTCACGATTCGATGAATATCTATAAGCCCCTCTATTATTATAAGGTTTAGATATTCAAAAGGTAATTTTTTTAAATGTAGCGAATATTGCGGGTTTTTTTTGTTGTATATGTGTAACATTGGAAAATGATGAAGGTTAATGCGATTTTTCTTCCTATTGTTATTGCGTAAACAGCGTGTTATTGAATTTCATTCTCCCATTTTTGTGTATAATTCTCGTTACTATCGTTGTTTTTCCATAGTTTTTTTTCCAATTGTATTACATTCTTATCCAGACAACTAAAATAAAAGAACTTTGTGTGATATTGCAGTAGGAAAATATAAGGCGGAAAAAACATTTTTTCCTCCCTTTTGTTCAATCGTCTTCTCAACAGAAAGCAGAGTGGATGTTTTTCATATAAAAGTATAGACCGGTCGTCTACTACACTTTGTCTCCATGTCAATCACGAAAGACGTTCCTTTTTCCATCTCGAAAATAAAACATGTCTGCCTTCAAACTTTTTTTTTTCCTTTTCTAATAGTTCTTGTCTCCGAAGGCACCGACAAAACAGAAATTCTCTTTTCTCTTTATTCACATTAAATGGACCTACCGCCAACCCAGTGGCAAAGAAATGCGTGTTACAGCACGCACAGGGATTGAACAGGTTAAGGTTGGACGCAACTTCAATACCCAAAAAGATCAACGTTTTATTAATACGTAAAAACAAATTCTGCGTATGTCTCTATTATTCGATTTTAGTATTCGAATTATAGCGAGACTTGCAACGTCCATTTTTGACTGCCCATTCAAAAAATAACAAACAAAATCTGTGATGTCGCGCATCCGCGTCGCGATGTCCAGTCGAGATAACAAGGCCGTCGCCTACCAGCCTTCGGTTGATGGTCTTTTGCTGTCCGCTCTTAGCGCCCCAAAACCTTCTATGATGATCAGACCTGTTGTGCTGGTGCATATTACGTTGTGGCTATAATACGGGGGGGGGGGGATTTTATAGTTTGCCGCTATTGCTGCGTTTGTCAATCTCAAAGCACCGTCTATCAGCTTCGATTCAATATGTATACACAAGTGTGGGTCATAAAAATACAACAAAAATGTCCTTCGGAAAAGGTAAACCAGTCCGCTTCGAAGCTCAAGAAAATTAACATTGATATGATAAATATCCGTAAGTGCATTTGTTTCTGCGCTCGAGCATTGTTGACATTTAGCTCTCTCCGTGTTGCCCAATCAACGGCACACATCTCGCTTCCCGCATCATGCGCCTTCGTCGTGAACTCCAAGATATCCACAGATGTGCATTTGAAACGGGATTGCCGGTGTTAGTGCGTGACGAGCGTGAAACAAAACATTTATTCAATTTTATCCGCTAGTTGCTGCGCCAGACAACTGTTTATTCATCAGCCCAATCAAAATGAGTGGACGTAAAGATTATGAAACAACGGGAAGTTAGTGGGGATTGGGGAAATATTCATCCCGTGATTCGGTTATAGATTGGCTGTTATTTTATTTTTACTTTGGATGAAACGTTTTCATTTGATGCTGTGGACGCACATCTCTCTTGAACGGGTGACTCTTTAACCTGTTGCGCAGTTTCACGCGCCTTTAACCGGTTACCTCGAGAACTGCGTAATCTCGTGAAACGGTACTACGTCTATCTTTTTAAAAATAGACATATTAAATCGAGAGAAAGAAAAAAGACCATGGTAGGGAATGTAGATATAGCCCATTAAACAGCGCCATATGATTTTTCGTGATTTTTAGCCTGTCACTTTGTTGATTACTCACGACCGCTGGGACCAGTTTTCCCACAATTTTCCCGCAATTCCATAAAACGGGCGGTAAAAATTACACGACAGTCAAACATCGCTAAAGGGAGGCTGTTTATATACACACTAAAGAGGACGGCGAAAAAAATCTATATAAACCATAAGTCCACATCAGTTTTCAAATGGTTCAAGAAAAAAAAAGATCGTATATTTTCCGTTTTGTTAAAAAAAAAGGCCTCCATCAGAAAAGAACTTGATGGGTGGCGGGGGCTGGTATACCCTTTATTTGTTTTCTTGGATTTATTATATTAGTCAAGTCTTGGCCTTTTTCCGTGCATTTTCCCCTGCCGTTTTGTCGACGTTCTCCTAGGACAAATCACGACCGCAATTTTCCCTCTCTCTTTTTAGTGATTTCAAGGAGAAAACATGGGTTTTATAGAGGGCAAGGCGAGTGTGTGACAGACGAAGAGAATGAAAGCAGAAGAATTTTTGTCGTTTCAATATTGAAAAAATAAATAAAAGTCGGCGAAAACGAAAAATACGAGTCCGAGATTTATGCGCTCGTTCGGCCCACTCCGCTTTTAACCCGTATAAGCAGGTATATATGTATAAGGTATTTATATTTCCATATCCCTCAAGCCTTCTTGCAGAATCGCTATTAAAAAACACTCGGAAAATCAAATATTACACGAAAAAAAAAAAACGCGAAATTTCATTCTTTACCTGCCTCTAGAATTCTTTCTTTTTTTTTTATCGGCATCTAAATGTTCTGATAATTGATGATCTTCGATCTGAAGTTTATTTTTTTGTCAACACAGCACCTAAATGATGAGATTCATTTTTAAATGGGGTCGGTTATTATTTTCTATTCTCAGCCGCAAAGTTTAGTTTTACCCAATTTTGGGATGTTTTATTATGCACGAACGTTGAACAAGAAAGAAAAAAAAAACTTATTTTTAGTCCCATCTGTTTAAAAATATATATATGTATGCTTATACAATCAAACAGATTTCCTGTGTGTAAAATGTTTTAAAGTGTTTATTTACTTATTTTGTGTGGCCTTTTTTTTTCCTTTTCCCACCAGCGAAATTGAGCTCATGAGGAGGAAAGAAGGAGGACTAGAGAAGGGAGGAGTTTCTATAGGTCCGGGTCTGTGGACCATTTAACAATACAAATGTTAGAACGCACAATAAGAGAGGCGAAAGAGAACACTGCACATTGTTGGGCTACACGTTTAGTGTTGCACGGGCTGACGACGATAATGGGAGAAATTTAAAATCCACCAGTTCCGCCGCATCCGCCGTTAAAAGGACAGGGCCTGCGGCAAGTTTTGCGCTTCCAATTTTTAAAAAAGGTTGTGCACACAAGAAGAAAGCCTTAGAAACGTTCTTTTTTTAAGGGAACAGGATTGATGGACCACTTCCGCAAAGCCGCCCAATCTCATGGTTTTATTTTATTTTTTTATTCTAAGCCAATTCAGTTTTCTTTTTGTTTCCTTTTCAATCATCTCGATATAGGATGTGTGTCATTCGATCCAGCACTATTATGTACCACCAAGAGAGTTTTGTAAGAAGAAGAATCATTTTATTTCTTTTTTGCTTGATGTTGGCTGGCCTCTTCTTCCTTCTATTGTTGCTGACGTTATCATCCTCATGCCGGACAAATGGGGAGCAAATTGAATGTCATTCAAAGCTAATCTTGATATATATTTCATTTTCTTTTTTTGGGCCCCCCAAAAAAAAAAAAAAAAGAACAATTCTTAAAGAAAGAAGAAATTCGACCCTTCTCACTCTGTGTGGTTGAGATAGTTTTCTCACCAATTGACCTGGATACTGTGGGATGCTATAGCCAAAAATTCTTCTCTTTTTTTTTCTATTCTATGTTTTTCTTTCCCTATTCATATCGGTCAGGTCAGCTTCCCACACGGCACCTGATCTGCATTGGAACTATATAGCCCCAAACATTTATTATGCAAGAAAACAAAAAATAAGAAAGAGCGCCAGGAAATACATATAGACAACCTACAAGAGGGTTACATAAAGAACGAGTTCAAAAAAAGAAAGAAACATGTTTCATGTATATGCGAAGAAAAAAAAAGGAATTACGTGAATGACTGGAACAAATTATACTGTCCATTCACCTTGTCTCTAAATGTATAGACCTATTCCATTTTTTATAATCCAATAAGGAACAATATAGATTTCTATACAGGCCATTTAGGCCCCTCTCAGCTGTCACGATGATATCATAGACTGGCATATAATAAACATTACTTTTGCATTTCGAAAAGCGCGTGAGCAGCAGGTGTGGCCTAACACAAGAAACACATTATTCTATTCACAGCATTACTTTTTTTTTCGTCTTCTTAAGCAAAAATTGTCGTACTTAATTTCCGATTGAAATGAACTCGTTTCGACACGGTTCACGTTGAATCGTAATCACCATCTTCGACAAACCTGTTGCTCTACCGTCGTTCAACTACCAAACAAAATGATAGGAAAGAGGCCCCAAGTTGATGGTATAACCGCGTACGTCAAAAAATAAATAAATAAAAGACTCTGCATGGAACGAGCAATGCGCTTCACAAGAGGTCCGTTTAGCCTATTTCGATATATGTACAAAAAAAAAATAAACATGAGTTTTTCTCCCAGTTGGCGGAGGTTTGCTGTTTGGGAGGCGGAAGGACTTGTCGCGGGCGCGCGTCGCTCGACGGGACCCTCTCGCAAGTTTTGGCCGGGCCCCGATGAATAATGGAAACGAGTTCTTTCTGTGTTTTCTGTGCCTCCTACTGGCTGCCAGCATATGATTCTTCGTGAATGAGAATATCATGTACATAACGATACAAAAGAAAAGAAAAAAAAGAAAACGTTTCGAAACTCTCCTTTTAGTCAAGTAATAATAAAAACAAAACCAAAATAAAATATTCGTATATAAAAGAAAACGGAGGTGAGTAAAATGGCACGGGTCAATGCCATCAAGTCAGAGAAGTTTCGACATTTTCAAAGCGTTTGTCACGCGCTCAAATTTCCAGGTAGCCACGGTTGGGCGTTCGTCGTTTGATGACGGTGTTGAAGATGACCGCAAAACCAGTCGAGTTAGCAACAAAACAAGAAACTTGCGTAAATTCAGCAGGTAACATTAGAGATCCACTGTAAAAGCATGTGACAAATCGACGGCTAATCATTCACGACAAATGACAGTTGAACGGCACCAGACAGTGAAATGCAGCAGCTTTTGTTGGCTCACGCGTTACCGGTCTTGGCTGGATATGTTGCGATGGTCGTGCACGAAATAGACGAGCATAGTTGGCGAGGGAGAAATTGTTGAATGGATTCGTCTGTCAAACGCATTTGGGCATGTTGGTTATCAAATGGCACGGAAAAATAAGAGATTGGCGAAATTCAGCGAAACGGGCAGGTCCAGCTGAACGTGAAAATAATAGAATGTTGTGCCCGTTTGTTCTACGATTTCTCATGCAAGTCTATAGACAAAACGAGTCAGGAAAAAAGGGATCACTGAACTCGGCAGGATAAAACGTCCCCCTTGAAAATGGAAATCGATTGACGACGAATTCACTTAAACCTGACATTTTATCATAACCTATACCAAGAAAATGCAGCACACCCTGACCAAACGTGGCAAATACTCCCGAGTTGTTGCAGCAATATGATGAAATGTTGGATATCCATTTGGTTTTTTCGGTTGTCATTTTGTTTAAACGGATGACTCAAATGGAGCCTAAGATTTTGACGAGATTAGAGTGATGGGTACGTACAACCCGTTGAAAAAAAAGGGCAGAATGAAATTGCACTTTTCGTTTCTGTATTAGGGCGAAGGTGAAAGTTCCCAAAGAATGTTCTAACATATGAATGCAAAAGCGAGAAATGTCTACGTGTTTTTGTGAGCCAATACGAAGCAGGTGATATAGTCCCACCTTGAAAAAAAAAACGAATAGAAAAAGAAATAAAAAGGGAAAACAGACGAAAAGCGAAGGACGAAATGCCCCCAACGAGAAACAATCCCGAACTCGAAAAGAAACACGTATATAAGAAAACAGCTAACCAGATACGACCGGTGGTATCCCCGTCGAGTCAATACGCATACGTTTGAATCGCAAATTAGAAGAATATCTTCATTTTTTCCTATCCACGAAAATGGGGAAACATGTCGTTTTCCTTTTTCAAGAAAAGAAATACAGACCACCACCAGAGGAGAACGGAATAAATAAAAATAAAAAACGAAAGGGATAAATAAGATTCGTTTGCTGCCATGATCTATAGTGTTGTGATGGCCGGACATTATTATCTGACTAGGAGATCGACGTCGTCGCGTCTTTATTTTTCTTCCCCTTGTTTCTTTCTTTTTTTTTTGTTTTGGAAGAGGACTTTTTTTTTTTTGCTTTTATACTGCATAACTCACTGTGCTCAGAGCATTTTTTTTTTAACTTGTGCTACCTCTAGAAAGAAAAAAGCTGTCATTGGCTTTTCGTGAGTTTTCTTTCTTTTCCATCTGTATAAAGTTGATGGTGGTGTTGTTCATCATCTTCAACACGCCTTGTTATTATATTGTCTTGTATCATTTCCATTTCGTTTTCTCCATGGCTGCTGAAAACATTTGCATGGGCCAGCCAGTATACAACAATGTGTAATGGAAGAACAAGACCAAAAACAGTCTAAGGGTTTCTTTTTTTTTTCAAAAGTATTAGGGGGAAAGGCAAAACAAGACGATCCGGATTGTTGATGAATACGACGTAGACACGGCGCTGACTTTGCATGGGAATTTGCTGGCCACGAAACAACCGATAGCATCACACGGATTTCCTTGTTTTTTTTCTTGTTCGTTTCCTTTTTACTTTTACAAGTTACATTAAAGTGGAATTCATTTGTTCGTCACAGAATATATATATTTTTTTTTTTTCGTTTGGCAGTTTTCAAGAGGCCACACTTGCCTCGTTTGTATACGTGGCAGGCGCACAGCAACCTGATCCGGTTGCCATTACAATGCAAGAAACCTGTGAGAGAACATTGCGTTATGAAATTGCAATCACAAAAAAAACAAAAAAAAACATAATCATGTATAAAAGAAAAAAAAGTAGAGGGCGGATGGAAAAAGAAAATAATAGTTGGAGCGCCCGGTTCATCTCGGCTGGATGTCCCGAACGCCGCATCACGCAAACTCCCACAATTCATCTCATTTCTCGGAAAAAATAGCCGCAATTCTGAAAGGACAACACGCCGCACGGCATCATATAGAGGTACACGCACGTGCTGCATTTCCATCTTTTGCCTTCAAACGAAACAAAAAAAATTAATCGTTTCTCCAATACAGGATCTTCTTTTTTGAAGAACTTTCGGCGATTGGAATTTAACCGTGTCGCCGTCACTTGCCCAGATGGTTCGCCTCTTCATTGATTGTGTTCCTTTCCTGACAAACAAACCCATGTTCGTGTTGGTTACAAACAATGAAAAAAGAGTCTATTTATTGCGCTGCATGTTTCACCCTGTAAAGAAAAAAAAAAAAAAAAGAAAGAAAGGGCGCAGTGTAACAAGCTAGTTTATACACGCTCAACGCTCTATTTATATCAGTACGTAGAATCAGAAGAGTCACAACGACTCGGCTTAATTGAGAGGTTTGAAAATGCAAAAAGAAAAAAAAAAGGAAAAATCCAGGAATGGGCAAAAAGAAACGTAAAACCAACGTGAATGATCCGAAACAAGCCAACACGAAAGGCAGATGGATTGCGGTTCCTTATTTTTCTTACTCGCTCTGCGGAGATTTTCCAAAGAAAAAAGAAAAACGCACCAACAGTCGATCTGTGGTCCAGCAGCATATGTACACACACACCTATGTACATATACAGGGACAAGGAAGAACTCGATGGTGTGTATTTACAAGAATGATGACTACTCCGTCTTCTTCTTTCTCGATTTGCAGTTGTGTGTACGTGTGTTGTCCTTATTTGGTGAACAAGAGAGAACAGATTGGTCCGCTGGCTCTCTGTTTATTACAATGCTCAGCTTTTGAAAAAAAAAAAGGTTTCCAGTGGTTTGGTGAAGGAGAAAAGATGACCATGTACACCGAAAGTATGAATGAATTTGTTACAAGTACGTTGATCAAATGGGACCTGGGGGACAGTAAGGAATGTACATTCTACGATCAATGGTTGTTTAGCCTGAATGGAAGATCACCTTGATCAGTAAAAAAAGATGCACCTGACAGTGTTGTCTCTATGCCTCTCATTTCCCATTTTCTTTTTCTTTGTTATATTGTGCAGGTTACTTATTGTCTTCTTCCTGCTGCCACGTTTGGTCAGGTGCTTGTCCATGCTCATCATTGACAGGTGGCAGTTCAAACTGGGTGCCTCCATTACGACCTCCTTTTCCCAATAACTTTTTCCAATTTAAAAAAAAATTTTAATATTGATTGATGCTACGGCAGAATATTTAACGTAGTGCTGCATTGGCTTTCGTAAGAATCTTCGTGACCTAAAACTGCGACTGAACTCTCTGTGAGAAACAATGAAACAGTGGGAAAAGGGCGGATCCCATTGTTATTTCTTCGCCTTGTTTTTGCTTTGAATTTGCCTTTTTCTGTGGTCGTTCAAATGGTTCACGTTTTCCTTCTTTTTTTTTCTCTGGCGACCGTAGGGCGCGTGTACAAGTTGCGCGCGTGGGGCGGTGCTAATGATGACTAACGATCTCCGGCCGTTGTTGTGTAACGTTTACAAAAACAAGCCTGTTTAGAAGGCGCTTATAAGCTCGTTAGGCACTCGATGAGAAGACAGAATCCAGCTTGTTCCCCTTTTTGTTTTTTAAAACAATTTTCGGTTTCGAAATTTGGTGGTGCCCATCTATTTGGTTTCCTTTTATACCAGACAGCGAAGATGTAGTTCCCTTTTTTGGTCGAAAACATTTATCTCTTATCGCGTGTTATTTAGACGTCAAGGGGATAGGATTTTTCTCGATTTAAAGCTGTCGGCAATTTGTTTTATTGAAAATTGGACATTTAGGTACAGCATAATTACAATATCATTTAAGGCTAAACGTTGGAACAAAGTGAATATCAAAGGGTTGGGAGAGGTTCTTTCCCTTTTTTCTCTTTCTAGATATTTTGTTTTTAAAGGGGAGGGGTGCAATAAAGGTTACCCTTCTTTTCCACATTTTTCTCGTTGAGTTGCCAACTCCGGTAGGTAAAGAAAATAAAGGTAAAACCCCTCCAGGCATTACCTAAGGAGAATTTTTCATTTTCGTTATCAGCAAGATTTCTATCGATTATTGATTTCTGCGTACTGAAAAATGAAGTTTTCTTAAAGGAAGCCTCGCATTTGATGATGTAACAATTTCTTGGGTTCCAAAAGCCGTGAAGAACATTCTTTTGAAAAACATTTCAGCATCTCAACAATCGTTGAACTTTCAAACGACAACACTGCAACCTGACATTTAATTAAATGCTCGTGTCGGGTATTTCTGCCAAATATCTACGTTTGAACGACGCTGCTATTGAATTCAGGAAACTGAAGGTGCCTTTGTAAACACGGAAATTGTATACACACTCCAGGAAGTAATCGTATATACACAGATGGCCTGACAACTCACACCGGAAGATTCCAATAATTTTTTAAAATAGGCAAAATCATTCATATGCAAACGATTTTCACTTGATGGTTTCAAAATATTTCGCACCGGTGAACAGGATATCACCAACAGATGTTGTTACATTCTTGCGATGCATACAAATCTCGGATACAAAACATGTTTTGCAAGGCAAACGTTTGGCCGGCTTATTTAGCTGACGAGTATTCCAACTATTTCAAATCACGTCCCCCCCTGAACTGGACAAAAGCTGTCGAGTGTTATACAACGCCCCCGATTTCTGTAACAAGAGAGACATTCAAACTACCGAGAGGCCCATCAGAAGTTCTCTCCAACAACGAGCTTCTGTGTATATCCAATAGACTCGGGCGTTTACACACATTGGCCAGCATCACGTTACACACTGTTGTGTTTGTCTAGCGTGTGTTTGCATTCCCCCCGTGTCTAAACCTCGAAAACACAACCGCAGCCAAAGTTTGGTCATCGATGATATAGCCCAAGATAGAGCCACTTGTTGGACTCGGCAACGGCCAGCTCCAAAAAAGGGGAGTAGATACATTGTTTGCATATCTGCGTAGTCTTTGGTAAGTGATATACAGTCTTTGATGGTTCGGACATCTACTATATTGCATTCCTTGGCGTTTTTTTTTTTCTCTTCCTTTCATCGAGTGGATCGAACTTAAACGGTCGAGAGCACTTATTCTTGTTTCTTAATGGGTCCGTCTGTGCGCATCAAACAACAGTAGGAAGGCTTTGTTATAGACGGTTTGAAGATGATGGTGATGGGGAGAAGAGGGCGATAACACACCCCCACTCTTCTGAATCGATCAGAAAAAATTGCAAACACGGAAATCAGTTGATAACAAAACAGAAAGAGAGAAGCTTTTTTTTTTCCTACAAATTTTCTCTCTTTTGTATAATCGGAATTCCATACGGCAGCGGTAGCACAAACGGATGATGAAGAATCTATTGAATCTGTGCAGTTTTGCGTTACTCCTTTAACGAGTTACGGCACTTAGAAAATGCTGCCGCAACAATTCCATTTTTTGTGTGCATGTGTGTGTGTGTGTTTTAGAGACAGTTACTCGAACATATCAGCACTTGTATAGTCTATCTGAAAAGGTTTTCTTTGCATCCATTTTTTATGTGTGTCCATTCTTGTTTACTTAGATGAACTCTGTGCGTACAAACCGACATCACGCTGTTGACGCGTGAACGAGTTGATGCATTTTCAGAGACGGAATGCTCTTCTACAAACTTAAGAAAAAAGGATTTGCCTTTTTTTTTTTTTTACCTGTTGGTACATTCTTTCACACAGTAGTTGGGTATAGTCTGTTGGTTGTCCCAGTGAAATTTAAGGATCACTGGTCTTGTGATGAAAAAAAAAATGGGCCGTCTAGTTGAGGGACACTTGACAAAAAGGGACGGCTTCAAGTACCTGTTCATCGTTTTAGAATATACGCTCACTGTGTATACAAGAAGCGGACCGCTCTTCTTTTGTTGAGAACCAGACAGTCAATATGGACATACTGCACCTATAGTGTGTGTACACACTGACGAGATACACACACTAGGCTGCTTGAAAAAGACTTGCATTCCATCGAACCATCAAAGTTGCCTTCAAATAAAAACAATTTTATTTATTCTGTTCAGGCAGTGAGTTTCCTCTGCTTTTTGCTCTCCACCTGGCCCATTATTAGAGTCACATTTCTCGGCGTTTTTTTTTTCAATAGACTATAACGCGACATCGGTAGGAAGCCAGCCAAAGAAATGCGCTTCATCCATCACGGCCAAATAATTCGACCTGTCGTCGCCGAACCTATCGCTTCTCTATATAACAATGCCTTCCTTATAAATACGTAGTGTGTGCGAGTATCCTTGTTTGGAATATTTCTGGTGGTGTTAGAAGCCCCGAATATAGTTGGGCACCATCTTGTTAGCTATAGATATCGGTAGGCCGTTTGCTGCGTGATCGACGATGACACCAATGTTCTTGGCTAACAATCAGAGACTGGCAGCCTCAATTGAGTCCCTGCATTTTTCCTTATAAATTTCAATTATTTTTCGGATTTTTTAAATTTAAATATTTAATTTTTTTGCTTGCATATTTGCGTTTCGAATTTGAGAGTGAGAGGGGCAAAGATAAGGCAGGTATTTGGACACCTGGGCATTTTTTGTGAAACCTGTTCGTGACAACACGTATTTGCGAAAGAAGACGATGAAGAGAAAGAAACAAGCAGAAGAGGAAATAACCACAAGATATGGCGACATCATCATGACAACGATGAAACATAAAAGGCTACGTGCTCGATTCGTCAGCCCACCCCGCAAGAGTCTACAGGGACAGACGTAAAAGCAAGAAAAGAAAAACGAATTAAAAAATCAAAATCTCCACCTGACAAATCAAAGGGAAATTTACGATCTCGTAAACGACGAGACGCTTTCCAGGTTGTTTACTTATTAATTATTCATGTTCGTTTCCTTTTTTTTTTTATGACTGCTATTATGATGCGTTAAAGACCACGTCTTTCAAAACCCGCAGAGATGTAAAAAAAAATAAATGAAAAATAAAATGCAGAAACAATTTTCTTTCTTGATGAAATTGCGCCCGTGCGTTTCTCTTCTTAATATACTCGCTTTACCTTTTCGCTGGACATGGTGTTCAATAAATCGGCTATTTCCGGTTGTTTGATATGGCGTGCTGCGCTGCGGGAACCGGAAAACGAAATCGAAACAAAGCCACTGAATGCCTATATCAAAGTATCTGAACCACACATCATTTGAACAATGGGGCCAATTGATTCGGTCGGATGAGCACAAGGCAAACGGGGCCGAACGTGATTTTCTTCTATTTAAAGTTTAAAAAGGAGAAAAATGTTTTATTTTTGTTTGTTCCATCTCACCCCTCTTAAAAAGTCCCTTTTTCACACTTGGTGTGGTTGTATTAGTATCAGGTATGACAATGTGCCGGGAGTCTAGGTCGTCACACGCCCGCGCTTTCTCCCATTGCCTCATCTCCATTTTTAATTTTTCTTTTTTTTTCATTCTTTTCTTTTGGCTTGGCCTTCATCTCGGTGACGTCCTCTCGTGCATGATGGCAGCCGTTTTTTTTTTCTTGTTGTTGTGTAGTTCTTAGAATTTGTTTTCGTTGTAGATCGACTTACCCATAGAACGGGCGGAAGAACGCCGACAAGGTATCAGTCTCATACCCGCCCATTTCTTCGTCCAAAATTGTCTTGCGCAACGTTAGCCTTCCTTAATTTATTTGTGGTAATCGCCGTAATAATAGTAATAATAAGGCATGCATATATTCATCAGGCAGAGAGAAAATGAGAAGTGTCACGTTTCGCGCTAAAAGGTCATTTCAATACCAACCGGATTCGATTACAATTGTGTAAGCATGTGTTTAAAACAAAAAAAAACAAAAATACTTTCTTTAATCTTAAACAACAACAAGATAATCATGAATTTTAAAAGGATTTTTCTGATCGGCCGTCCAATGAACGACGCTAACGCAAAAATCATAAACGTTTGAACGCGTGTGACTGAAACAATAAACAAGTCGACCAAGAATTTTAGTGCAGGTCTTATCATCTCGGCTACGTCGTTTAGCACGTTTATTTGCTGTTCGTTCGGCAACTAAAATAGGCCAGTTGATGAATAGGATTGCGCTTCCTTGTCTGCGATGTGTTCGCCTCGGCGCAACACCGAAAACAGAGCGCCAAAAAGAAGGCAAAATAACAAGCTGGGTGTCTCGCAACGCCATCAGTTTTCAAAGGGAAACAAGCGTCCCGTTTAAAATGCCTTTCGATTGCTTCGCATTTTTCCTGTGTGCCAACGAAACGAATCTGTTGACAGACGAAAAGGAATGCCAGCCGAGAGACTGACAGTCGTCGAAGGCTCACGGCAACGCAAACACAGCCACCGTGAAAGTTAGGATCGTTCGATAAATATATAAATACAAACACTAACGTGCTACTGCTATGTGTGCGTGTGTGTGTGCCATATACTTGTCTCTCGTTACAGTCCCTTCAGAAAAGAGAAAAAAAAAGGCCATGAAATGATTGAAAAGACAGCGCTCCGGTTTGGTTAAAAGAAGAAGAAAAAAATGATTTCGCTGGATGAGTCAGACAACTTAAAAAAAAAAAAAAGTTTGCCCAAGTTGATGTTGCACGTCTACTGGATGCCCTAAGTGAGAGAAATGGTTTGTCCAAAAACGGGATTGGGTTACATATAGTATACTTCATTTCTGTACCATCCCCAGCCAGTAGATATATGCATGTCGCAAAGGATTTGTCTTGTTTGCCTTCCTGCTGGGCTTCAAAAACTCGGGAGGTAACGATCGTTTTTCAGATTGTTGTTGTTTTCTACCTTCCCCCCTTTTTGCCCTTGTGTCAGGCATTTTCCAAGAGAATGTAGCAACCTAACTAACCGAGGAGGCCAATATAGTACAGCAACAGCATGTGCGTTTTTGCGGGGGTGGCCTCCGTTGTTAAATGTTGTTGCAGCTGCCCAGCCGCCAGAGGCGTTTTTTTTTTCTTTCTTTCTTTCGTTTGGTCCGTGTGGCGTCCGTCTCCGGATGGCTCTTGTCTCATCCCTCTTGCGCTCGCGCCAGCGCACGTTCCCGCTGACACCGAAGACGTACTGTTCGCTCATCAACCTGTGACAACAAATGTCCAGATCCTATTTCTCTCGCTTTTTTTTTATCTCGCACTCAGCCAACAACCGCCATTTTGCACGACGCGCCTGTTTTTCTTCTCTTGACTCCTCTTTAACATTTTTACCCGTATGCAAACGATGGCCTTTATCGTCGACTTCATACCTCATTTCTGTTGGCACTTCATTTTAATTTTTTTTTTTTCAAATAAATTTTTTTTTTTCATTCTTCTCCCCTTCTGGTATAGGACGATGAATGATCCATCACCTTCAGGGCTCGGCCTGCGACTCCTTAATTAAAACATGGCACCATTACGTCGCCATAAATCACCAAATAGGCCTAATAAACATTTTACATGAAAATCCCCTCTTTGAAGATGATGGCAAGTACAATGTGTGTAGCCACTGTGGCCGACTGCTCCAGACAATTGCTCTGCGGGAGGCCGCATCGGTATAACGAAGATGTTGCTTATAACGTGTGGTAATGGATGAAATCAAATCTTTAAAACGTGATATAGTGGCGAAGGTAAAGAAAGTGACACAGCGTGCCTGGATGGAGGGAATGAAATGAGCCAACTTCTTAAATGTTTTGTACATTTTAAAAAATGAATGTCAGAAACGAGTGTTTTGAACGTTCGTCACTTGTTGCTGTCCGGTTGGCGCCGAACCTTCGTCGCGACCTACTTGCTCAGCGCTTTTTTTTTTCCCTCAGTTAAAATACACAAGAAGAAGATCCATCAATTCTTTCGGATGCTTCAACACCTAAATGGGAGTGACTGCTGTGCATTCCTTTTTACACATGTTCATTTCTCCCTTTCTCCTTTTCATTCCTTAGCAGTTTCTTTCTCCCCGGTCATCCCAATGTTTAAATACGTATCCGCTTTTCATTTGGGCGCTGCCCGTTCGTTTATTCTTTTTTCGTTCTTCTTTGCTTTGAACAGCATATACACTACACCCAACAAAACAAAATTTAATGAAACTCCGACAGATGAATTATTCAAAACAGTTGCATTGCGTCTTTTGCGCGATCATCGCCCATCAGGTTCTATATACCTGTTCCCCTTTCACCGGTCAATGCAAATGCCACCCACTTCAGTGGCTGGCGCTTGGTTAAACAAAAAAATATGCGGACACCATCAGCCAAAGCAAGTGGACTCAAAAAAAGACAATTTTGATTCGAAAAGGATGATAAAGACAAAGAATGAATCGACTGTAGTGGAGGTTGCCACGATGATGACACTCGTAATAGCATACGACCTATAAAAACGGTCATGATGCGCAGCTCCAGAAAGAAAAGACGATTGAAAACAATAACATGCAAGGCAGGTTCATTTTGTTTCTCTTTTTTTTTATCTTTCGTTTTTTTTTTTTAATTAAAAAGCTCTTATCAATTTCTTCTTAACTGTTGTAGACCCTCCTTGACGTTTCTAAGGCGTTTAGTATTCCCGCAATCACGCCGTTCGAAACGCAGAAGATAAAAAAAAAAAAAAAAAAGGAATACATTTTCAAAAAGAGCCATCCAGCCAGCACCATTGAAAAGAAGCGCTGATTGCGGTGTAACGTTTTGATGAGAGAAAAATCGTAAGCAGTATATACACTACTATTTTATCAAGACCGTTGCAAATAACGATGGCCAATAAAATAGTCGTCAGCAATAAAAGGGAGGGATAAGGACGTTGTTGTATTAGGGAAGTAGCCAAACATTTTCGCATTTGGCGCTTGTCTACGCTGTCGATTCGAGGATCGAATGTCGATTGTTTCTTTCACTAAATAAGGGTTTGTTATACCAACGCCTTCTTGTCCGAGATTTGTGCCATCAACTGCAACTGTGTTTTCCAAAGGTTCTAAAAGTGACAGGTAGTTGAGAGAGTCACAAACACCATTGTCCTTATATCTAAATTTCTGTAAAAGGACCAGACTCTCCTTATAGTAGGAAGAGCATTTAATTACACTAGCGATCAAAAACAAGTTAATGTACTTTTAAACGAATAGTACACTCGATGAATAACAGCAAACGGAAGCGCTGTATATTCTCCAGCGTACTTTTAGATTTACTTGGAAATAAAAAAAAAAGGAATGGTACTACATATACAACAAGGCGATGAAAGAGGTTTTTTGCCTTTTATTCTCTTGTTCAACGATCGCCTCCCCTATTCTATCTTAGTTAGCGATGGCTCGTGTATACGTGCTTGTGTCGGTCCCCTTAAGAAGTTTCACCAGCCGCAGCTGTTCGCTTTTTCGACAGCTTAGATTGTGTATATATACCGACGATGATCACATTTCTTTCAGAGTTTGCCTTCGATGAAACTTCCGGCCTCCTTTTTCTTCCTGATGTGTTGTTGTTAAAGGGGCAGAAGAAGGGAAGGAGAGCCCTTGGCCCCTTTTCTTTTTGTCTGTGTGTGTATGTGTGTGTGTGTGTGTGTGTGTGTCCCACTTCAATTTTCTTCTATACCTTATTATTCTCGATGATCCGAAGACGTTGCACAGGACACACCTCTCCGGGTGAAGAGAAATTCTTAGACCGGTAGGTTCAAATACAATGGCCCTCCTTTCCAACTGCTTCACTCATTGGGGTGAAGAGGAATGTTATATAATCCGTCTTGATTTTTTGTCCAGACAAATCACTACATGCCACTGACATTCAACCGGATGGACGAGTTCAAACGGAGAGCGATCTCCTGTTGCACGTATATGGTTCGTGCTTACAACATGCTACCACGAGTGGGATGAGATTAATACGCAATAAATGGAACATGATACCTGGAAATGCGTTGGAGATATGGTAAAAGGTGTTGGAACGAGGGTGAAAAAAAAGTCGACACATGAGAGAACCTTGTCCTTATTTTTATTAGACAGCAATTTGGTCAAGGATTGTCTGAAGAGCCGCTTAAGCCGACGCGTTCACCAAACGCACGCCACAAGTGTGTGGCGTGACACGAACGAATCAGCGAGTACAAAGGGCAGGAGACAAGTGAGCGGGGAAAGACATGCAGTAGGACCTTGACGAAGCTATAACGTCCGTTTGTCAACGTTACAAAAAAAAAAGACTTTGAACTCAGTTACAAAGGAAAACGACTTGCTTTTTAGTGTGTCGTTTTTATTTTAACGGGGTAAAAACACAACCATCTTTCTTCTACCTCCTTCACCCTCCATGTCTTCTTTCCATCCCCTTTTTTGTGTGTTGTAATATCGGTTAGGTTTCAGGTGACACGTAAACCTTTAACTTGTCAAGATTTTGACCTCATAATCTATTTATCTATACGTCAAACCCCTTTTTTCTACTTTCACAACTCTTTTTCCCCTGTGTACCTCTTCTTGATTTCACTTCGTTTTAACCACCATTACGAAATAGAAAAATAAGGGGTGGACGGGAGGAGGCGGAGGACATTCTCCGGGTCTATATTGCATATATATACATAAGAAAGTTTGAAAAAAAAACGAGAAATAAAGAGAAAATAACCCTGTTACTCTTCCCTACTGCCAAAAGTACCTATTGGCCTGTGTGCTCATCTTGTACCTCGCTTGCCCTATAGGACAGACTACACACAGAGAGAGAAAGAGACACGAACGACATAGGGGGAGGGCTGCCGGTGGTGGTATATGTATAAATACATGGCGACCTTTTTTTTTTCTCTTATATGCTATATGGTTGCTTATATATATGTACAGGTGACCACTTGTCTTTGTCAAGTCTTCCACCTGCTGCTAAACGATATGACATTCTTGGGACTCCTCGTCGTCGTCGTCTCCACCTTCTTGACCTATAACCCTCTTTTCTTGTTATTTCTTTCTCTCTTTTTTTTCGCCCTTTTCATTGCCCTAGAGCAGTGTGTACTCTTGTGCGTGTTAAAGGGAGCTCCACGCACATTCCCTTCATGCTTTTTTTCTTTCTTTACCTTTTCTTCTTTTCACTGGTGAGCAACAGGTTCTACTTCAACCTTCAGTTGTGCTTATCAGCAAAAGAAGAGTGCCATATAACCATCGGAAGGTGATCTATTGTCCGTGTGTGTGTGTGTGTGTGTTTGAAAGAGGCCAGCAGCCAACTGGGCACATGCACACAAATGCAAAGTTATTGTACATACACCAAGTTTAAAAAAACGACAACGACGGACTGTGTGCGGATGATGAACAATGACCGTAGTTCCTGCAAGTTTGAATGTTTCACCCAGCAGACGGTATCATCTGGGTTTTTTTGATTGCGTGTAAAAGGTGAAAGTTTAGAGGACGAGTTGAAAAAAAAAAAAAAAAGAATTTAGGCCCCTTCACTTTTTGGGACGATGAAAAATTGAATGAAAAACAAACATAAACTTGAGATGCGAGAGAAAAGATAGAGATTGTAATAGATTGAGAGATGAAGCTGAATGCCTAGAGGGGATTCTTATTATGAGGTACACCGACGGTCGTTTCACCTGTCGGCGCCGGGGCAAAAAAAAAAAAAATCCAAAGCACCGACTTGACGCATTCCATGGGGGCGAGGCATCGTAACGTGCCAAGCAATGCGAACAGAAGCGACTGCGTCGTTTGACGTTTTAAAGGGAAAGAAGAAGAGGGGGAAAAAAAGGAGGATGACGCTTTTCTTTTACATTAGAAATGACAATCCTCGAAATAACTTCACACAGTCACACAAAAATCAGGAATTTCTCACCAGTTCTTCCAAAAGCATATCGTCGAAGATGTTATACAGGGCTTAAATAGTGTGCGCATAGCTAAGACATTCCGTTACTGATCATCAAAACCAGTTTCCCGACGTGTAAAACTCTGGCCCGAAAAAAAAAAAAAAAAATGTTCTGTCGGATGAGCTCGGAGACTCTCTTGCCCGTTCGACCAATGGACCCGCCGCTTTCACAGAAAAACCTGGTGGTTTGATGAGGCGACAAATCGTTTCACGTTTCATAACCTAACACGTTGAGACTTTTTGGGGAAACGAGAGAAAGAGAGAGAGAAGCCATCAGAAAGACTGAACCAGCCAACTGCTTATATATATATCCAGGAAAAGGAAAGAAAAGGGTCCAAAACCGCCCGGTGAGCAAGTCCCCCTTCTCTCCTTCTCACGTTGTGTCTGAATTCAGGAATGTAGGCCCAAACGGTTATCGAATAGCCCCAGTAGAAAAACGGGGTAAAAAGGAAAAAAAAACTATTTTTAAATTTCGACTGAATCCTGAACGCTTTACACAACCATATTCATTTAAAAAAATGAGAACTTGACCTGAAAAAAGGAAAAAATCTCATCGTAACTCTCTCTTTTTTTTTCTCTCTCTCTCTTGTGCCTTGATTGAAGTGGAAAGTTCTATCTATACACCGCACGGTGTGTGATAGAAGGTTCTATTTTATTTTTGCTTCCTGGCCGGATGAATGTTTTCCGTTGTTTATTTAGGTCTCTCTTTTAGAGCGTGTGCGCACACACACACACAAGCATCCAATTGGGGAGTTACAGAGTAAAAATGGGAATTAGCTGTTACTTGACAGTTGAGAAAACCTTTAACCGCCTGCATCAGACACACACAGACACTTTTACGTGTGTGTGTGTGTGTGTGTGTGTGTCTGCATTTTGCTGCAAGTATATATATCCACTACCGCGCGAAAGAGGCGGCCAGCCGGGGTGGGCAGCAGACGGATGAGTGACAAGTGGTGTTTGGATAGGACCCTTCTCCGGCGTCCGAAAAATCTTTAGCTGAAAGCTTCTTCTTCCAACGTAGCCTGTACAGAGTTCATCTTCTATAGTTGTACCAGAAAAAAAAAAAAGAAACTTTTCTTTCATTTTCAGAGTGTCTTGTTCTTCCTATGGTGAAGCCCTCAAAGCTTCTGCCCTTCGGCTGGGCTTGTCTTTCAAATCACCCGCTCGCGCGCATTCTATTCAAAACATTAAATTCTCTTTCCTTTTTCCTTTTGAAAAGGAAAATATTTCCCTATACCGCCCTGTAATATCTAAAGCCCGTCTTCTAGAAATACAACGCAATTACTGTCCAGGATGAGGCATTCAACATCAAACGTCAGCCGTCCCTGTCTCTCACAGCCGACAAATTGGAATACAAAACAAAATAGAAGAGGGAAGCACGCAATAACCTATGTGTGTCAGCAGGGTAGAGTCATCGTCGCTCGCGCAAGTACCTCGCGCGCACGTTGACATTCAGGAAGAAGAAAAAAAAAGAAACAAATAATTGCCCGCCGTTTGAATATAATTATTTGGCAGACCAACGGGGCGTATACAGAAAGAATGAAACGACAAATGGCGGAGTGAATTGAAACGGAGCTTGAACGAAACTCATCGATGAATCTGTCGCCGACGAACTTTGTCAATTGGGTGAACCATTTTTAGCGTGCGCCATTTTTAGCGCACAAATGTTTCAAGTAGTGCTCCGTCTTTTGCACTATGGGTTTCTATTTCTATTTTTCTTGATTGGCTTCCGCTTTCGTTTGGTGCTGATGCGATTCCTGATTCTGATAAAAGCAACACTTGCAGCTTGAACAAATAGATCAAGAACTCCTCCAACCATTCCTGGAAAAGAAAGTCACACAAGATAAAAAAGAAAAAAAACCAAACCAAAAGAATAAAATAAAAATTGTAAAAAGGGAAAACCAAAAACACATATCGTGTGGGCAAGGATACAGTGCCATGGAAGACACAGTGCGTCCTTCGTATCAACTTCGTTTTTCCACGTTATCTCGAAAAGGAGGAGTGTCTCCGTCATTTACCCATTTGTCAAAATGACTGCAGGAGTTGGGGGGGGAAGAAACCATATCGTTCTTTATTTATTTATTTATTTTTTCTTACCGCATAGCCCTTCTATAAATACATTTAGACTTGACTGTCTTGACGGTGACCCTGCGATTACGCACAAACCGGCAGAGGACTATTTATATGTACACACATGTTGAACGTTGCATATATATTTCACAAGGCTGTTCGACTTGTGCATGCCTTTAAAAAAAAAATACATCACACAAACTTACGCGAGAATTCTGAAGAAAAAAAAAAAGAAAAAGAAAAAGGCCACAGGAAGGAGACTGTTCATAAATTAAGGCGTCGCTCGCTGTACGTTATAGACTGTAGAGACCAACAATCAGATAGGATCGGAGTGCGCACCAGCGGACACGGGCCGAACGTCTTTTAAGAATGGGAAGCCCCAACTTTCCTCTTTCTCCCCCCCCCCCCCCCCGCCTCCTTTGGATAATTAGACGATAAGAAGAAGAAGAAGAGAGAGTTTAAAAAATAAAAGACGACCTACAGTATGTATTCGTGTCCGTATGGATAATTATATAGGCTCCCGAGCGATAGGCCGCCGACGCCGCTTTCTGTGTGTCCGTTTTCTCTCTCTCTCTCTCTCTCTCTCTCTCTCTCTCTCTTTCTCTCTCTCTTCAAGTGTGTGTGTGAATTGACGGCCCATAAATTCCATTGTCACCTGCCTTAACGGCTAGTCGTACATCATTCGGACTCAATCAGATCAATGGGCAATTGCCGAGAAAACAAGAAACATTGGGATAGACCCGACAGACGTTTTCCCCTCTTGTTTTTTTGTTGAAAACAAAATAAAAAGGAAAGGAAAAGACAACGTGTCCATAAAAAGATGCTAAATAGGCGATTCGGTCAATTTATTATTTTGGTTGTATACAAAACACAAGACACGTCTAAACCCTTTTTTGTTCTATTGTTTCTCCGGTTTTTTCTTTTACCCGTTTGTGTGTTGTGGTGGGCGCGGAGGAGTTTCTTTCGCTGTTGTTGTTGTTGTCGTCGCGTTATTTACATCGGAATAAGAAGTTTTTTTTTTTAAAAGGAGTGAGAAAGAGAGAGAGAGAGAGAGAGAGACGAAAGAAACAAGCTACACAGACACACGGGCGAAATGGCATGCTGATGCGGATATACACGATGAGAGACAACAAGTCCCGCAACAGGCGTCCACCGGCAGCCGTTTCGAAACCGGCGCCAAAAAAACAAACAAGAACAACGAAAATAATAATAAAAGAAAAAAGACAGGGAGAAAAGGAAACAAAAAAAGATTGCATCCGCTCCTGCTGCGGATTGCCGTTACTTACCAGCTCATTATTAACCATAAAGAACCATTCTGCCATCGCTAGTTCGGTTGTCTTTTTGTCTGTCTCTTCAAAATGCATGTCGTTTCTTGCTGTTACAAGAGTCAACGTATTAGCCAAGCTGATTTCCAATTCTATTTTCATGTCCCACAATAGCTACTGGTGTGATATGTGTACAGAAGTCGTTAACTGTAGCTTTTGTTTTTCCGGCTCGTGGACATGGATTTGTTGAGCTTTGGATTTTATTTTGAGGGAAAGAACGTTTCGAATAAATAACCAAAAAGGGTGTTGGTAACGTACTGGCAATGGGTGACCTCTCAACAAAAAAAAAGGAGGAATAAAGAAAAGAATAAGAAAAAGAAGAAATAAAAATCTAGGGGAATGATGAGGTCAACTGTAGGATATTTTACCTTAACCACAACCACCCTCTCTCTTTCTTTCTCTCTCTCTCTCTCCAGAATTTGTGTGTTCCAAAAGAGTGTGTATACATTCCTCGGACACTCGAATTCTCCAGGAGGTTTCGACTTTGGTCTCTTCACCCCGAGCTCTTCTTCTTCTTAAAAAAAAAAACTTCTCAAGTGACAAGACAAAAAGAATGAAGAGAGTGAGAGAGAGAAAGAGAGAGAGCGGAATGAGAAAGTTTCATCTAGGTGGTTGAAAGCGTAGGCCTAGGCGAAAGGTATTTTCAATTTGAATAGTACTCCACTCTTGTGTTGAAACGGGTTAACCAGTTATTCCCCTCCCCTTCGGTTATTAAAACGAAGAAGAAAAATATTCATAAATAACACTAAGCAGCTAGAGAAATAGAAGGCTTTTTAACAGCCATAAGAATTTAGCGCGTTTGAACGGTAGCTAATGTTTTTTTTTCTTGTTGTGGGTGTGTGTGTGTGTGTGTGTGTGCCTTTCAAATGTGAAGCTCAGTACACTCATACATCCCGAAAATAACCGAAAAACATCACGACGAAACAGCGGAACAATTAGTCAGTATAGCAACTGGGCTGCCGTAAATATATCCAGCAGAAAAAAGCAAAAACAAAACATCTGATATTCCGTGCTAGCACATTCATCTTTCACCTCGCCCACTCGTTACCTATTTTACATTTATTTTATTTTTTCTTTTACTGCTATACGCTTCTCTAGATATACTCTTATATACTGTACAGTTCCCCATATTCTTGTTGGGAATTGGTTCCAGCTGGTCGAGTTCATTCTGTCAGTGCGTCGTTTGCCGAGGGAGTTAGCGACACGAAAACCCCCAGCCAAAATTAGCTCATCCAACTTTGAAACACGAAAGAAAAAAAAAAAAACGGAGAGGAAGAGAGAGAGAGAAAAAAGAAGAAGAAGAAAAAGCGTTCAAGAATAATCTACATAATTCCGGGTGGATAAGCCTGATGGAATGCATAATACAACATTTCAAGCTTACGTGTAATTCACTGCCGCATGTATAGTAATAATACAGTCTAACTGGCTCGTTTACAAGGATTAGTTCACCGTTTCAGCGTCAAGCTTTCAATCCATTAGCGTCGGTCTCGAGCTCTAGTCCCTCTAAATCGTGCAGCTAAAACAGTAGACGCGTTGCATCTACAGCAGAGAAACAAAAACGACATTGAGAACATGTTAGAGGGCTTCTTCTTTTTTTAGTTTCAATGTCGAGTTGAGCGTTTGATGAACGACCGTGTCCCGAACGAATGGGCCTCTGCGCTTTGGCACACCTGCTCCGGAGTTTATCAAATGACAATTTTCTCTATTGACCCTTCTCCTTTAACTCAGAGTAAACAAAACAAAACTCGTTATAATTTCATTTCTCTATTTTATAGCCAACTCCCAAACAACGGACGAATGTAGAAAATGAAAACAAAACATTTAACGGAAGGAAATGTAAAGGTGGGAAACGGTGGGCGAAACGCGGGAGAGTTGCGCGTCACAGTTTAATTACACAGACACCACTCGTAGTATTATAACAAATGTGTGCCTATCGCTAACCGAATGGTGCAGTTAGATACACGCATGTAGTATATACGCACACCTACACACACACACACACACTTGTGCATGTATGTAGCCTATAGGAGTTTCCACCTATTTCTTTTTTAGGGATCACCTGTCTGTTGCTGTGGCTAATGTTTGTGTTGCCTGGGCTCGCCTGGAAACCGAGCGAAATGGGCTCCACCTGTCTCCTTTCACCTCCTCTGTGTGCATACGTGAACACGGGGGCTCCCTTGCCTCCAAACATCACGGATTATGTACACATATACGTAGCTCTGCTGTATTCATTTAATGCACGCAAAATGATGGGCAAAGTCCCAAGAAAAGTTGTGCGTTTTTTTAAGAAAATGTTATCATTTCACGTTGTTTGTGTTACGGAACTGATGTAGGAAATGCCAATGAGGCTTTAATGCGGCCTTTAATGCTTAATGGTCGGGACCAGTGGGGGGTACAGGGGAGATCCCGGACCCTAATTTTTCTTCTTTTTTATTCCGGAAAATGAAAGTCTAACTGTTACAACGTCAAAGAAATAGAAGAAGAAACGTGCTGGAAAAGTGGAAAGCTGAACTAATGTGACGCACAGACACTGAACACTAACGTCATTCATCAAAAAGACTTTGCGTTTAAAAAATTTAAGCTAAACCGGGACCGACAGCCCTTGAATTCTAACCCATTATTTTATTTTTTTTGTTCTCCTCACCCGAACCCGCCAATCCCCTTTTCATTTATTATCTTCATTTCGGCTCTTCTTCTTCTTCGTCTTCTTCTTAACGCTTTAGAAACTTTTGTTTATAACATTGACGCCAGTATGTAAATGGAATTTTACCTTTTTTTAAATGTGCATCTCGCTGCCACAGGGAAATTGAA